>NW_008331140.1:3497204-3497390 GCF_000622305.1 Nannospalax galili
GTCCCAAGATTCATATGGAAGCAAAAGAGTCCCTGGATAGCCAAAACAACCCTCTGAACTAAGAGTAATGCTATGGGGATTACTATATCAGATTTTAAGCTCTACTACAGAGCTATCATCATAAAAACAATATGGTACTGGCACAAAAATAGACCCATAGACCAATGGAACAAAATTGAAGACCCA
>NW_008331140.1:3497646-3498097 GCF_000622305.1 Nannospalax galili
TGGACAGAAGTTGTTCAGGAATCAAGGTGAGCAATCAACAAGTGGGACCTCATTAAACTAAAAAGTTTCTGTACAGCAAAAGAAACAATTGAAAAAGTGAAGAGAAAACCCACAAAATGGGAAAAAAAACCTTCACCAGTGACACATCTGATAGAGGTTTAATTGCCAGAATATATAACGAACTTAAAAAACAGAGAACCAAGACACGAAGCAACCCAACTGAAAGATGGGCTCAGGAGCTAAACCGAAAATTTTCAAAAGAACAAGTAAAGATGGCAATGAAACATCTTAAAAGATGTTCAACATCACTAATAATCAGGGAAATGCAAATTAAAACCACTTTAAGATTTCACCTTACCCCAGTCAAACTGGCTAAGATCAAGAAAACAAATGATACCAAATGTTGGAGGGGATGTGGGGAAAGGGGAACACTCATCCACTGCTGGTGGGG
>NW_008331140.1:3498842-3527601 GCF_000622305.1 Nannospalax galili
TCTAAGAACCGCTTTCAGCGTGTCCCAGAGGTTTTGTTGTGTTGTATTGTCCTTTTTATTTAATTCCAGGACACTTTTTGCTCCTTGCCCTCCTATGTCGATTAGGTCCCAGGGACTATGAGCATCTTGCAAAACGTCCTGTAAAGTGGTGGGTCATCTGACCTCTTGATCAAGGAGGCCAAGGAGACCCCACCAGATGGACTTGAACCAGTGTCCAGTCTATAAAGAGGAGGGTCAACACAGAGGAATCACTTCCTCCATGCTTCCAAGAGAAGCCAACAATGGTCGAGCAGGACCTTTGACTTATCTTCACATTGATGGAACTGGTAAAAGAAAGGAGCCAGGGGCTCCTCCCAAGCCCATGGGACCCCTGAGGAACAGATCCTCAAACGACCTCAAAAGTGAAAACAAATCAGTTTATCTGGTCCAATTGTATGTCCTTAAACACCCAAAAAAGAAGTATAACCGAAGATTAAAGGGGCCAATAAAATTTCATAAGAGCATACATATATATAGCTAAAAGTTACTTGACAAACAGCAAAGCCAGACAGGCGATACCTTCAGTCGAGTTGTTGGCCAGGATGGATAAAGGCTCTTCCAGATAGTAACCCAACACACTACTGGAAAAATGAACAGCAGACCCCAATTCTATCCAAAGGAATACTGACAATGGGTTGCCGTAGATGAGGAACAGCTGATCCTCCTTGAACAGGGACCTCTGGCTGACTAGATTTACCAGAAGGGCAGATAGTGGGGAATAGATGGTAGTCCTGACAACACAGTGGACAGTGGCAGGGATGACAGAGTGTGGAGGCTCTAGTGGGAGACAAAGGCTGTCTATCTGACGAGTTTATATTCATGCTCAGATGCCAAGGAATTCAGAAAGTAAGCGACTGTGACCAGTAATAGTCATATATATAGAGATTAGAAATGCATGTGAAAACGTCTCAATGTCAATTGCCTTAAAATGAATTTTTCTGTATGAAACTGTGTATTTTAACAACAAAGTGGAGATCTTTTTTAAACGTTAAAACCTCATTGAATTTTATGTCTTATAGAGTTTATAATGAGTAAAAGATTGTAGAAGCGTAATAATTCATCTGTAAACTCTATAAGCCATAAAATTAAATGAGTTTTTAACATTTAAAAAAGATCACCATATCACACCAGTATATATACATATATATATATATATGATTATATGATTGGCTTCCCTCTTCATTGTATAATCTTTCTTTAGAGTGTAATCATTGCTGAAAACTATGTTTATGACATAAAGTTGTTTGGAAGAGTTAAAAAAAATATTTTACTGATTTATTTCATATAAAGTATTTTGAACATATTTAGATCCTCTCCCATCTCTAGTACCACCTCACTACTCCCTCACTTCCCATATTTCATTATTTGTCTTCTTTCTATCCCTTGGATTCTGGTCAAAATATCAGGCATCACACTCACAGAGAAAGCTGACTATACCTCTCTCAGCATTCATCAGTAGTCAATAGAGCCTCAGCTAGGGCTGAAGTTTCTACTTCCTCCATACTTCCTCTACTTCTTCCATACTGGGTCCTATCTGGCTTTGGTCTGCCCAGGACTTGTGCATATTGTCATAAGTGCTATGAGTTCCTATGTCAAACTACCCAATGCTGTCAAGACAACACATTTTCTGTATATTCATCTACTACCTCTACTTTTTACCATCTTCTGACTCCTCTACCTCAATGATCCCTGAGCATAGGGAGGATAGAGTATGATATAGGTGTCCTATTTACAGCTGAGCACTCAAGAGTCTCCTGTTCTTTGCACATTGACTATTTTTGGTTTTCTGTGTTCACTGGAATCTACTTCAAAAATTCCCTTCTCTGTGAGAGTTGAAAGATGCACTAATCTGTTTATGAAAAAAAGTCATTGTGATTCAGTTTAATATTATGTCCATTTAGCAGAAAAATAGCAGCAGATTCTCTTCTATGGTCTGTCACCTCTTTAGAAACATGTTCTTGACCCTGATAACAGTGGAGGGTATGGATTCCATCTTGTGAAGTATTCCTTAAATATAATAAGAAGGTGGTTGATTACTCCTATAACAACCCTGACACTATTACACAAGTGGACATATTTTGCCAAGCTAGTCATTATTGTAGCTCACAGAATGGTAAGACTGATAATAACTTTTCTCTGTAATAACATGTGTAGCACCTTCTAATCTTATGAAAGCTAGCCAGTATATAGGATGTTTTAAGGTCAGCACCAGCTTTATTTCTTGATGTTTTCTGTATGACTCATATATTATAAATGTATTATCTTCAGCAATAGGGTGTTATCTTCAAGTTCTTGTGGGTAACACAGTGCAGTGACAATAAACAGTATTGTTTGAGGCTCTACGTGATCTCTCTTGTTAACAATTCCCAAAGAGATACTTTATTCCTGACACTCAACTTTTCACTTACTAGCCTATGGTATTTATTAGGGTCATTAAACCTCTGTTATTTAGTTACTACATTTCAACTATTTTTTTTTCCATTTTAAAATTTAGATTTAATTTTTTTTAAATTATTTAATAACCACATGATTAGAAGCATTTCATTACAGCATTAACATATTCAATAACAATTTCCAGAGCAAAGATGCTTCTCTTTCAAAATTAGCTGTAAATTTTGAGGTTCACAGTTAAATTAATACAGTTATACAATATTGAACTCAGTATAACCCTTATAAGACATAAAATTGAATGAGGTTTTAACTTTTTTTTTTAAATTACAACATAGAATAAGTAGATTTAATAAATGTTTATAGCATATTTCATCCAACAGCTGTGGAATTTTTATATTGTATATGGGTTCTTTAAAGAAGTATCTACTGTAGGTTTGCATATGACATTTTCTGAAAGCTTTTAGTGTTAATTAGCCCTCCTATTATTTCCTCTTATTTCTTTCTGGGGGGGAAAGGAAAGGCTTTACTTAGCTTATGTATCCTGGGTCACATAAGATTGCATTGTTTCCCTACAAACATAATTATTTTAAAATTTTCGTTTATTGTATTACTTTGATGATCTATACCTATTTGTGTAGTTCTTTAAATAATGTTAATTATGGTATTAAAGACATTTCAAAGAAAGGAGTGATAGATTAAAATATGTCAAATTATATCTTTTGTAAAATCTTTTGAGAAAAAAAAAGACAGAAGACATTTTGTTGGACATCTAAAATACAGTGGTATAGGTATACACTAACTCTCTTGTTCTACCTCTCTAACTCCTTCCTTAATTTATCTTGTTCCAAGATACTCTTCAGTTTGTTTCCTGTGTATATATTTGTGCTGTGAGGATCAAACAGGAAGATCTATGCAAGTAAGAAAGTGACCTTCATCTGATGAAAGGAAAAATAAAGCATCAAAGCATGGGTCTTGTTTCCAACTATTTATTAGAGATAAAAAATTCACACATCTATGGGGTCCACAAATATAATAACCTATCATGGGGCAAAAGGGATCAATAATTTGGAAAAATGAAGATGACAACTAAGTCATGAGTGAGGTCCAACCAACTCTTACAAAGAAAGATATGGATTCAACATGTGAGATCTTTCTGTTTCAAGAGAATACACTAAGATTTGTATGTAAAATCTCTGTAATTTTCTAATGTTTCCATTTTTCCATATACAGTATCAACTAAGCAAGCAACAATATGCAAATACAAATCATAGTCCATTTCATTCCATGTCAAACTAAATTTGGTTGTTACATTAAACCTTTTGATATGAAACTTGAATAATTATTTATAAACAGTGAATGACTCATTGTAAAAATATAGCACTCTCAGTTTATTAGGCATCTTGATAAACTATACATATATTAACTCAAAATTAGTTTCTGAGGTTGCTGTAATAAAATATCCTGACAAAAAGCAACTTAGAGGAGGGTTTATTTCAGCTTACAAATCCATACTGCAGTCCATCACTGTGACAAAGTTAGAGTGGCAGGAAATAGAGACAACTGGTCACCTCACATTAACCATCAAGAGTGAAGAGAAAGAAATTCATGCATGCTTATTTGCTTCTTCTCAGTTTAAGGTCTCCACTCTTATACAATTCAGAACCCCTTAGTCAAAGAATAGTGCTGCCCAAATTTAGGTTTAGCTTTCCCACATCAATGAAGTTAATTAAGACAATTCTCAGACAGACATTCCCACAGGACAACACAATGCATACATTCTCTCACTGAGACTGTCTTCTCTTGTAATTCTAGATGGTGTCAAGTTGACAATTAAAAAATTTGGAATTTTGGTCTTCTGTTGCAAATTACTTTATCATTTTAACAGCCCTTACTTTCTAAGACTTACATTCCTAAAGTGATAACTCATGTTTGTCTGAGCTCTAGGACATTTCATTATCACATATTTTCCAAAAAATATTGTCACCAAAATGATTAATAATTAATAACATAATCACAGAATTACAGAATATTTTTCAACCAGATAAAAGCATATTTCTATATTTGTAGAGAATTCTGAACAATAGTAATGAATATATTTGAAGGTATGTTATGTACAATTATACGCCTACATAGTCAAAACAATTGTGTGCACTATGAAATATTATAGCATAAGATATTAATCTGTCAGAATTTTTGCATTGTTGCTTCTGTCTTTCCATTTTTGCTATTGGGCTAATAATGAAGAGATGCTTAATTCATGGCAGTAAGAGAGTGTCAAAATCTTGGTACAGTTTTTAGAACCTTGGACTACAGTTGATTATTAAATTAACACAATTAACTTGAAATCTGAATCTGTTCAAAATAATCTATTTGGAATTTTTATTATAATTGTGATTCACAACAGTAATCATTCATGTATTGACACACTTATTCAGGGCCCATTTTATGAAAATTACTGTGCTTAACACTATGTGCAGAAAGACAAGTATGACAAAAGTATCCTTTCCCCAAATTCTTCTGTCTAAAGACGTATAAAATCATAAGTGCACCATACCCATATGTACAAATGCAGAAGAAAGAAGACTGTCACATTTAGAACAAGATGTAAGAAAGGTAACAAAGGAGGCCCAAGGAGATTAATGATAAGCAGTGTGAAATAAAACATCACAGAAAAATAAGTCACAGCTTTGTTGAAGCCTTTACAAGGTGGATTGATTGAAATTTTATGACTAGACGGAGGAGATGTGGAATGTTTCAGATCTAAAGCTGTAGGAAACCAGGATGCCAGGCACTAGGGTGAGGTAAGCCTAAAACCTTTAGGTCCAGCCTGCATTCTCTGCTAAAGGGAGGGGCACTGAAAACAGTGGCTCTGATAATCCCTGTCTTGTAGAGCACGGCTAGACTGACAGGCAGAAGTGGCCTGGTCATAAAAGTACAGGCTCCCTGCTCTGTGGGAAAGCTTCTCGGTCAACAACCCTTAGCCCATCTCCTTGTCCTGAACAAAAAACTCAGCTATCCCTGGCTAAGAGACTAGGCCAGGTTAAAGGTCTACTCCTGAGCTAAAAGCTAAAAGTTCACCATGCTTTTAGGTATAAGAAAGAAAACATTGTGGCCAATAAATTACCAGATGGGCATTGATAACCTTGAGTAAAAGTTTAAGATTCCTTCTCGCATCAACTAACAGACTAAATGTCCTGTTTTTTGTACTCTAAATCTCTGTATGTTACTGCCATATCCCATGTGACTGCTACTTCCTTGGGATATGTAAAAACCATCTGAATTTTAAAATAAATTGGCTTGTTGAAAGGGCACAGGTCCCAGAGTCTAAGACTCTGTCTCCGCTGAGAGAGTCCTCTGCCCTGAAGCCAGTAGCTCCCCTGCTAAGCAAAGCAAACCTGAATCCCAACATAAAGCCAAATTACCATAGCTTATATTTTGTCCCCTTAATTGTCTTCTAGGGCCCACCTATGTGTCTGTCCTGATAGCTTTTCTAAAACTATTTTAATATTTTTATTTTATGTATATGTGTGCAGGTATGTAAGTGCACCCATGTCACACACAGCTTGCAGAGACCAGAAGAGGGTGTCAGATCCCCTTGAACTATCTCCAGCCCCCAAACCTAGTATCATTTCAAGTATCAGTGAAAATTTTGGGATGCATCAAAGACCACTGGCCTTCACTAAATGCAAAGCTAAGAATGTCATCAGATAACATTTAAAATCTACATCGTTTTTTTTCTGCTTGTCTACCTGATATTTCCAAAAAAGCATTTGAAAAATTATTTCTATTAGACTTCCTGTTAGTCTGTTTGTAAAAGTACATGTAACTATTTCCACATCAAAGCATGTTATCACGGTTTCAGAATAAATTGTCACATAGTCCATTTAAGGTTAGAGTTGTGTTTTGTAACAACATCAGTGTTAAAGTTTGAATCTTTTCCCATGATATTCAAGGGAGTCGTTAGATTTAAGTTCAGGAAACATAGTAAAGAATTTGATTTCCTCAGAGCTAAGATTTCTGAAGAACTAGAATTTCAGATTCAATGAAATAATCTTCGAAGACACTACATAATGTGGAAAAAAAGGTATTTTTGTTATTAAAAATGTTAGGACTAGACTTCAGTGGATGAAATTATACCAAGGAATATCTGGATACAAATATTGCACCAAGTAAGACTTAACATATGTGACAGAATATCTGAGATCTGGTGGGGGGATTATGGAGGGGTGGGGGAGATGGAGGAGGTAGGGGCTTCTAAATTTGATTAAGATTTGTTATATGAAATGCAAAAAAATTCGGCACAAGATCAGAAAAAATGTTGGGAGAGGAGCTGATTGAAATATCTTAAAACTGCATTTTATGAAAATCACAAAATTTCAAAAAAAATGTTTAAGAGAAATTTGTGTTCCACCAAAAAAGAATATTCTGCTAAGTTTCAAAGCTAAAACAACCACATTTTATCTGGAAAAAAATTGCTTGATTTTTCTAATATCAATTTTATTCAGCTCAAGAGTTAAGAGCTCTTCTTGCTCTTGTAAAGGACTTCAGTTCTGGGGCTGGAGAGATGGCTCAGCAGTTACAAGTGCTGACTGTTCTTATAGAGGACCTTGGTTCGATTCCCAGCACCCACATGGCAGCTAATAACCATCCACAACTCCAGTTTCAGGGCATCTGATACCTTCTCCTGAGCACAGGCATCACATGACATGGGTGCATTTACACACATGCAAGCAATACACATGAAGATAAACAATAAATACATCCCTCTGGCCTGCACTAGCACTGCACACACACGGTACACATTCTTTCAAGCAAAACTCTTATACCCATAAAGTAAAATTTTTTTAAAATCCTTTTAAAATACTAAATGAACAACATAAAAATAGAATTTTTCTGTTGATTTTTTATTAAGTATAAGGTACTACTTGTCTTCATAGGGAAGACTACTTGTCTTCATATTCTAGGAATTGAATGCATTATATTACAAGCATACTGATTGGGAGTGGAGAGTAATCTGATAGTGATTAGTCCTATCATCCAACCATTAATTCTTGTACATTCAATCTCAACTATACAATAAAATAGATAAACTTTAATTCACCTCAACATTTTTCTTTAGTTTTGCTAAAAATTTGTCAAAAACCAACCAATTGAAAGAGACATGGTGGAAATTTGAGTAACCCCGAAAATGACAAATGGAAAAGAAAGAAATACTTAACATTTTGAGTCAAATACATCATAATGAAAGGAGCAGAAATGTTGGAGCTCAAAAATAATCATGTATCAATTGTCAAAGCTTTGGGACTAGCCACTAGCTTGAGGTCAATCAGAGTTTATCTGGATGAGAAGAAAAGAATGTTATTTCTATTCATTTTATTGCCTGTCAACTTCTCTGAATAACTAATAGGTCACTGATCATTTTTTGTCCCTTTGACAAGGGGATTCTAATACCTATAATGAGAGTTGCTATTGAATACAGCTTCCAAGTTTCTTAAAAGACATAATTTAGTAATTAAATAAAACAATCCTTGACACATTAGATTTCATTCTCTTACCATTGCCTTGTAAAGATTAAGATAACTGGAGGAGAGGTTTCCTGCTTCCTCTCAAACAGAAACAATTAATGTAGGCTAACACTAGCTAATCTTTCAAAAATGAGTATCTGAGGGATTATTTCATCGAATGTGAAGAAGGTAGGCAAAAGTTCAATAACTGCAAAAATTCTACTCTACAGTTATATAGATGCATGAATTCCTTTTGAACAATAGGCACAAAAATCTATTACATACGTATTCACACATATGGCATGAATAGACAACAATATACCTTTTATGCCTCCTTCGATCTGAAATTAACAGAATGGACATATTTTGGGTTTCCTAATGAAGATTCTAATCAGACAAACAAGCATATATTCTCATTCTATTTTGTTAATACACTTTGCATTTTAACATCAGTATCTGTAACTCATTTGACTCTTTGTCTTCATCAACACATCTCAATTGGGGAGATGTAGGTCAAATGGTTTTGTCTATATTCAAGATACTATTATCAAAGTAGGAAATGAGAGTATAGGCCACAGTGAAAAAGAGTTAAGAGAACTGTGCATTGATGTTGCTAAGGGAATTCTGATGAATAGAAACTTAGTTCTCAAAATGATGCAGTCTTATAATTCGTAGAAAACTATGGCTACATCAAAAGAGTAATTCTGTGTATACTTTATTCAACTTTCATTTTCTATTTCCTTTTTCCATTTTTTTGATTATTGTGATTTTTTTATCCTAGTGCTATGGTTTGAGTATTTATTTTATACAGCTAACTGTATTTGAGTATCTAAACACCATCAATCTGCTGAGATTAGCAAGTGCGGTCTTTGCAGAGAAGTTATTTCATGAAAGCAGAACCTTAACAAACGGGAATAGAATAGTACCATTATAAAACAAGCTGAGGTAGATTGTGTTTTTCACCTTGTTGGGATTCAGAATGAGTGAACCAGACTTAATGTGCCTCTCAAGAATATTGTGGTTGCAATTTTTTTAAACTCATATTACCTGTTGTTGCCTTTTCATACCTTCCACTTCTCTGAAGACTTTGACAGTTTTGATGACTATGACCCAATTATTTTTTAGACCTGTTCAAAATGGATTCATTTGATGTTTCTTAGGTTTAGATGGCATAGGATTTTGGGCATAAGTGAAACACTACATTTTCTGAAACAAGGTTTTATGTAGCACTGTATAGCCTACAACTGGCTATGCAACAAGGATATACTTGAACTCTTATTCTCTTGAGTCCATTTCCAGATTGTTGGGATTTCAGGCCTGCATTACTATGCCCAGTTCTATGTAGTTTTAACTGATCAAATTTAAGTCTCCTGATTGCTACGGAAACACTGTAGCAACTGATATATATCCTTAGCTAGTGGAAAGATACAACTTGTCACTATAACTCTTTATCTTTCATCTTTCGCATTCTATACTTTTACGCTTTGGGGAGAAATTTATTACAGTGAACACAAAACAAGTTTCTCCTTTCCTGTGTATTAAAGTATATACACATGTATCTGCTTATGCATATCAGTATGGATGATGAATCATTCATACTTTTTTAAACTATGGGTTATACTCAGTATTACTTTACTTTGATACACATACCTAGTTTTCCAGAGATATTTGCATACTTTTTATTAGACTGCAGTACTACAAGTCAATACCGAGATGCTGCATAAGCTTGTTGCTCCTATGTTTTTGTCTCTAGGACATTTCAGTGAAGAGAGAAGGAAAAATGTGTTGTTTGCATTAAGCGTGCAGTTTTTGGAGTATTTCTTTCATTTAGTAGTATGCAATTAATTTGCATTTATAGATTTTTTTTGTAGTGATAGCTCATTACTTTCATATTTACAAAACACTATTGCATTTTGTGTCTGCAAGTAGGTTTGTATGTGTATTGACACAGAGATGGCTTTGTCTCTTTTAATTTTAGATAGTAATAATAAAGTTTCTACAAATACTGGTGTACAATGCTTTACATTGGCATAAGTATAAAAACTGTTTTGTGAATGCCAGTAATTTTAATGATGGGACGAGACAATAGTTAGCTTTATAGGAAAGTGACAATCTTCAAAGGAGAAAATTATATCTCTTTGTGCATCCATCTGTCTGTATCTATTCTCCGAAGTCTCATATGTAGTGAATGAACATTCCTCTTTTTCTTATTGGAATACTACTTAATAATCAGTTTTACTATATATGCAATGGTGGCTCATGTTTTTGATTTGTCTTCCCTAAAGGCAAACATTGGTTTCATGTAGTTACTTACCAATCATGCATCCTTTTAATGAAGGGTGTTAGACTCTTTTGCCTATGGCTTGCTTTTGTTTTTCTTGTATGTTAATTTTATTCTATTTTTTTAGTACTTTGAATATATATTCTTCTAGTTTATACATGATTTAAAGACATTTCTCTCAGTTTGTGCATCTTTTCATTTTCTTAAAATTTTATTTCATATAAAGCCATAATAATTTTAATGAAGTTTAACATAAATTTTTAATTAAAAATTTGTTTTTGATGTTTCAAAAAATTATTGCCAAAAGTATATTTTGCTCTGTTTTCTTATATATTACATATATTATTTTTAATCTTACAAATAGAACTTTGATCTATTTTACTTTAGATTGTAAAGAAAAAAATAGTTCTTGGTACATTTTTGTACATGAATGTTTAATAATTCTAGCATTGTTTGTTGTAAAGGATCTATACTTTTCCATTGACTTATCTTTTTCTTTTCATTAATCAATTGATTATATTTGTGTGCATTTATTTCTGACATCTTTATTGTATTCAAATGATCTATTCTTTTACTTATGCTATGCAAGCCTGATTACTGTGGTTTTAATATATTTTAGAGTTAGTAGTGCTAGTTTTCAGATCTTTTTTCTTCTGTTTCATATTAACTGCTGTGTAAGATTTGCTACTTTCATCTAAAATTTAGGTTATATTTATCAATACACACAAAGTAGGCTATTGACATGATGGGGTTTGCACTGAACCTATGAATTATGTTTCAAGAATTTGGCTGAAGAAATGGCTCAGTGATTAAGAACACTAGTTGTTCTTGCAAAAGACCAAGGTTCGAATCCTACACACACATGGCAGTTAACAGTTGTCCCTAACTCTAGTCCCAGGGAATCCGACAGCCTCTTCCTTCTTCCAAGGGCATTGCACGACATGGGTGCACTTACCTGCATGCAGGCAATACATGCATACACATAAAATACAAATAATAAATAAAATAAAAAGAATTACCTCATAATATAGATTATTGTTCAAACATATGATATCTCTGTAAATATTTTTAATAAACTCAAATGGCCTCTATATTTAATTTGACTTTTATGTCAATAAATTTTGAATTACTTTAGATGTATTTTGTTTGTATATTAAAATTGCCATATATATAATGGGTTTAGTACGGCATTTTCATACATTGTTCTTATAAGACTTTACAATTAAAGTTGGTTTACTGGGAGAACTGTGGATACCTCTTGGGCGAGCCAACTATATTGGCTGGCTTGTCCCCTAGGCCTCAACTAGAAACACTTTATTAACCCCTAAAAGGAGACTCTTGGTGGAAACACATCTCTGGGTTCTGATTCTGGTAAGTACTTTATTTCCCTCTCTCAAGCTTCCATTATCAAGCCTATAACAATTCCTTTCTAAAATATCTCCTTCCTTGTGGTCCATTAAATTCATTCCATGAATTCTCAAGACAAGGAAATATATTCCATTGAACCAGTGGAAGTTCTGTATAACCCTGTGCTTCCAGAACCCTACCTACTAAGGTATTCTCACCCAAAATAAGAAAGTCTCCATCACTCACAAGCATTCCTGCTTTTCTATTTTGGGGAATCTTGTGCCAAACAATTTACACATAAACAGAAGCACAGAGATTGACACATATGCACACACACATTCACACACACAAACATACCTACACACACAAACATGCACACACACATACACACACCCACACACACCTTAATGTACGAAAGAAGTACATTATCTAAAATGATTTGATGAGAAATTGAGAAAAAGTTTATTTACAACTTTGCAACACCTCTCATTGGCTATCTATCACTGTGTTGTATCTGTAAGAGTCTGCCTTTTGCTGTATGTGGCCTTTGCAATTGCCTAGAGAAAGGAAACTTTGCCTTTAGGCAACCTTATATTATGATGCTATATAAACTTTTGAGTGTGAATTGATCAATGGTCTTCAGGGAGAGACAGATGAGTTATTAACCTGGTTGAGGAGAATCAATAAAGGTATAAGAATACAGAACAGAATCAAGCATCTACAAGGACTTAAATATAGCCCCCTTATCCCTATCTCTAAAATATGGAGGAATTAAGTGTTACTTGTGGCACAGATTTCTGTATTATTAACTGCAAAACAAAATTCAATCTGACACTACACCATGCTTTAACTTTACTCCACTTTCATTCATCTACAGCTGACTTTCCCCCAAGGTATGTCAACACAGATTTACTTCTTTGTCCTAACTCTTCTTAGGTTAACACTTCTGTGGGAAAGATGACAGTTGTTACTGAAAAAGGCCTGAGAATCACAGGACAAATGATGTTCTCTTCAATCTGTTGAAGATTGAATGCAGAGGTTAGCATGAAAAAGAAAGGCACAAATTTAGCCAGGTACTACAGTTTCCTGAAGCATGATAAATGTGTGTCTAGTAAATGATGTCACCTCAAACTTATCTTTCTGGGTCTTTGTTACCTCACTCAGACTGATTATTTCCAGCTCTGTTCATTTACCTGCAAATTTTATAATTTTATTTTTTTTACATCTGAATCACTTCATTGTGTAAATGTACCGTATTTTCATTATGCATTCATCAGTTGAGGGACATCTAACTTATTTTTACTTCGTAGCTATTATGAATAGAGCACAAGCAAATGTCTCTTTAGCAGGACATAGAGTCCTATGGGTCTATGCTCAGAAGTGGTATAGCTGAATCATCAGGTAGATCTATTTCTAGATTTGGAGGAGTGGCTGTGCTAAATTCCACAGTGGTATTACCAGTTTGCATTCCCACTAAAAACAAATGAGTGCTTCTTTCCTTTAAGTAATCCATGCCAGCATTTATGGCCATGTTTTTAAAATCCTATTTTGAGTTGGATAAGATGCAATCCCAAGTAGTTTGGATATGTAGTTCCCTGACGGCTATGAATGTCGAACACTTAAAAAATGGGGGTGGGGAGATTTAACTATGGAGAAGGGAAGAATGGTAATATAGAGGGAAAAGGGAAGAATGAGAAATTAACACTGAAGTTGAGTGAAAATACATAGGGAAACATTATTTTACAAGGCCATTTAAAAATACATATATAATACATAGGTTTGTTTACAGTACACACACAATCACACACACAGACACAGACACACACAGAGAGAAACACAGACACACACATACACACATAAGACACACACACACAGACACACACAGGTACACATACAGACACAATCACACAAACCCTCAGGATCATGAATTTTCTGCCTAGAGAGAATAAACCCAAGTTTTGCTTTCTTCATTAGTTTTAAGAGTCACAGACTAGCGAAAACCCCAGTGACAGTCATGGGATGCCTCCCTTAGAGTTATTTGTGAGAGGGTCCAAGAGACTGCCAAAACATTATAAGCTATTGTCATTGCCCTTAGTGACCTCCCAGAACTTGAAGGTAAGATCCTATTGCTGAAGATATCACACACTTTAGACACAGAACTTGGAGGAGTCAAGTTGGAACTGACTTGAAGTCTCCTCCCTGAGGATTAGTTCTCATAGTTTTTGAAGGTGCTATGCAAACTGCCAAGGGAGAAAAAAATTAACAGTTCTACTTAGCTGTATATCCTACGAAATGCAATAATGGTCAAGTCAGCAGCTCAAACTTAGTAGTGCAAAGGTGGCAGTTCTTTGTTGGGGTAATCAATAGCTGTCTAATTGGACTTAAGACCTGCTCAATAGAAGAGAAATCATGCCTGGTATTGTAATTCGAGACAAATACATGAGAATGGATAGGTCACAGACTGTAAAAGAGGACCTTCTACTGCTATTTTCTTAATCCAACATAATTTCTAAATCTATACTAAATATTCATCCTTATACTGACCTATAAGTGTAGCTTTCACCTCTCATTAAAAGCTTCTCCCTGTAGCAGATGTTGGCTACTACAGATATTCACAACTAGGCAAATGTATAAAATAAGTGAGTGTGTTATGCCCAACCCTAATTTATATATCTGTGATGCAACTCATATATTAAGATTCAAGGAACATTGCAAAACAGGTGGTGGAAAGATTGTAAAAACCAGATGATCAGGATGCCTACTATGAGATACTCTCTTCTAGACATAAGAGAGAAGCTGCACCCTTGAAATCTCAAAAATATAGTGGCCTAAACAGGACCAGTGCAATGAAAACACCTTTGACACGTGTGATGATTTGAATGAGAATGTCACTCATAAGTACTAAATATTTGCACAGTTTGCCCCCCTTGTTGGAGCTGTTCTAGAAGGTTTTAGGAGGTGCAGCCTTCTCGGGGAAACATGTCACTTGGAGTGGGCTTTGAGAACTGGATACTTGACAGATATCCAGCCACACTCTGCTTCTTGTGTCTGCTTGAAGTTGTGATCACTTAGCTTTCTGCTCCAGCTACATTCTGCCATTATGTCTCCCTGGAAATTATGAATTCTTAAACTTTGGCACCATAGGCCAAATAAACTCTTCTTTCTAAAAGTGCTCCTGGTCATGGTGTTTTATCACAGCAACAGAATGTAATATAACACGTTAACATAAATGGGAAGATTTTCACAAAAGCCACCATGTCACGATGTTGCTTTGAAACAATGTTTTCTAGACGTGGAAGGGAAGCTGCATCCACAAAATTTTGGTATGATTACATAAAAAAGTCATGCATAATGACCACATAAATTGTCATGCCAAAATATCAATGGGAAAATTTCACAAGGCCACTCAATGAGATAAGGAGCTCTAGGCAACTAATGGCTCCTGAGAAGAGGGGAATCCATTTTCTCTAGGGATGAGCCCCCCTGATATTTTATCCAACCATGTGGTCATCCATGAAACCATGCCCTGCACATAAAAGCAACAGTAAGTGGATACACACACTTTGATACATACACACTCCCAGATGTGCACACACACACACACACACACACACACACACACATATGGGAGGGAGGGAAGGAGGGAAGGAGAGTGTAAGGGCTTTGTTGGGGTGATTTTAGGGAAGTGGGAGAGAAAGAAGGTCCTATAAAGAGGGAAAGATGAGAGGACTGATTGAAAAGAAGTATTAAATGGCATGAGTGGTGGGAGGTCATGAGAAAAGAGGGATTATTGGGAGAGAAAAGACCACTGAAAAAGTCATACAGTAGCTTACTACTGTAGAAGCGTCCTAATATATATGAATTTTAAGTGGAGTATCTCTTTAATGGGAGTGCAATGTCTTTTATAGATTCCATATGGTAACAAATAAAAAGCCCAGTCAATGGCATAGTTTACTTATTTTAGAGTTGTTTGTTAGTAGGGTTTTATAGAACCACCCAAACATTATAGGCTATTGCTACTGCTCTTGGTTCCCCTCCAAATTTGATGGTAAACTCTATTACTGATGGGGATGGAGAGATGGCTCAGTGGTTAAGAACACTGGCTGTTCTTGCAGAAGGCTCAGGTTTGAATCACAGCACCCACATGGCAGCTAACAACTCTCTGTAATGCTAGTTCCAGGGGATCTGACAGCCTCTTCTGTACTCTGAAAGCACTGCATGACACTGGTGCACTTACCTACATCCAGGAAATACATGCATTCACATAAAAAAAAAAAAAAACTTTACTATTGAAGACACCACATACTTCAGTCATAAGATATAGAATAAAACAAGCTTCTATGGGCCTGGAAATTTTATTATTACTTACTGGCTTCCATACTGTTGAATGACCCTATGATTGCTACCCTGCCAGAAAAGTAACCAATATTCTTTTGCACCTGTGTAGCCTCTCAACTACAAGAATCACTACTCTAGTGAGATATGATCTCTGGTACAATTATTGCATGAATATCATTGGAGGGAGAAAACACTTTTTGATTGAATCTAAGGCCCACTTTACAAGTTGGAACTCATGCCTGGTGTCAGTGAGTCAAGAATACAATAGTGTTTGGCTAAGTCATAGGTTCCAGAACAGAACCTAATACTATTATTCTGCTAAGTGGACATAGCAATAAACTGCACCCTAAGATGTTTTTATACCCATAAATAAGTGCATGTCTTAACCCTTATCAAATAAGCTTCTTTTTGTAGCAGTTAGAAATTAATAGAGACCCACAGCTGATAAACTTGTAGAGAATGGGTTTCTACAGTGTTCAGGTCTAAATGGGACAACTTTATCACAGTTCCTTCCCCCAAGGACAAAGATCATCTCAGGAGAGGAGACAGAAAGATAATGAGACAGAGGTAGTAGGCATCTGTAGCAGAACAGTTTTGTTAGACAAGACATGGCCATTGCACACATGAATTCACAGTGATTGTTGACTGCGTACACAAGATCTGGACAAGATCAAGTCAGGCAAAATATCTTCATGAACAAGGGTGAGGCTCATGAAGTCCCAACAATAGCTGAAAGGCTATTAGTAATTGATGGCTTCTGGGGAAAGGAGGACCAGTTTTCTTCAGAGATATGTATATATGAATATAGGAAATTTGGTGGGAGAGGTTGCAGATAACAGACAGGATGTAAATTTGGTCAAAATATAATTTAAAAAGGAAAAATTAATTTACGTGAAGTCGGGAGGGAAAAGTATTGGGGGTACAGGGCAGGAGTTAGAGTTAATGGGGGTGGAAATGAACAAACACATAAGCACATATGAAATTCTCAATTAAAAATGAATAAAAAAGGGCATAAAATGAGTGGGATGCATTGCAGGTGAGTGTGGAGTTGGTGGTGGTTATGTTTAGAACTATATTGTGTACATATATGGAACTGTCAAATAATAAATAAAAATATTCTTAAAAATGTGATCTTACTTGGTGTGCAGTTCTAGCATTTAGTGAACTCATGTTACGTAAAATCATTCAGAGTGAAATAACTGACAGACACTATTAGTATCAAAGTGAAACCAGCACTTTTAGGGACAAATTCCTATATTTACAGGGCTAAAACTTTTTCTTTAAAATAGTGTAGTATGAACTTGTCTTCCACCTTGCAAGCTAGACTGGCAAGCTGTGGACAGACTCTGTCTTCTCAAGCTTGGATCCACCTATTTACTAAGGAACTTTCCATAGGAGGGGAGGAACAGAGTCAGTCATGCCTTCCATCCAATCAGCTGGCATGAGTGGTATATGTGGGTGGGATTAAGGATAGAGACGGAAGCAAGAACAAAGGGGTTGGGTCTCCTTCGCAGTCTTGGATAGCTATAGGGAGGTCACAGGGTCCCTGCAACATGTGTGTGTAGGGGATGTTCCACTCCTTGCCCACACTTCTGTAAGTAACCCCTTCATTTGTATTAGGAAGCCCACATAAAACTCACTAGGGTTTTCCAAACTGCGCTTTGGGGAATTTGTACCTTGCTTTGTCTTTGGGACCGGAACCTAGGGAAGAGGAGGAGGAAATTTTAGCAACACAGTGTGAGCACATTATCAATTGTTCTTTCTTTTGTTTCAACTAAAAATCTTTGAAGAATCTGATAAAGAATCAGCCAAGATTACTAAGTCACTGTCCCATTTTTTAGATGATCCAGAGGGAGCTTTACTCAACAGATTACTAAATTCTCTACTCAGAAATATGTCCACCATTTTAAAGGTTTGAAAATTAATTGTATAGTATTAAAACTGGCCTCCTCAAAAATGTACACCTTAAACTGATCATGATCCACAATTTGTCCATCCCTACATGTGCTTTCCTATGATCAGATATAATCTCCTTAACAAAATCCTATAAGCACTTTGAGCCCGGCATGGTGGTACATGCCTTTAGTCCCAGCACTCGGGAGGCAGGGGAAGGTGGATCTCTGTGAGTTCAAGGCCAGCCTGGTCTACACAGTGAGTTCCAGGCCAGCTGGGGCTACAGGGAGGCCCTGTCTCAAAAAGACCAAAAAAAAATCCTATAAGCACTTTGATAAGGTAGATCATTGCTTTGTAAGCCACCCCTGTATTCCCTTCTTTATCACCTGGAATATAATGTGCACTTGTTTTCCTTGTGGTTCCTTTTTCACTTTGTACTTACTGAAATATGAACACTTTGCATTCAGTTACAAAATCACACAATAATTTAAAATCTTTAACACTTTATGAATTAACAGTTTAGAAAAAGTCTATAGATTATTCTGCATAGTTGGTAATACACTTGAGAATAAAGTTAAAGTGGCAAGGAAGGAGAAACATTTTCAAGCACAAAAAGTACACCAACTAGGAGGAAGGTCAAGTGAAATCGCAGTGAATGAAACCTAAACTCTCAATATCCTCAATATTTAGCCCACTATATAGAAACAGACTAAAGTATATTTAAAAGTGTACAGATTTAACCAACATTTGTTTTAGGACAATTTATTCAATTTTCTTTGTTTTTTAAACAACATTTGAAATCACCGTGGTTCATCGACATGTTTGTACAATTCAAATTTTCTGCTGTTGCATCATTTCTTTATCCTACCACATTTAACTTCATCAACTTTTTCCTCTGTGAAGCCTCAACTTAAATGAGTATTCAATGAATAATAAATCAGTAAAAGTAATTGATAACCAAATAAATGAATAGATTAATATGGCAAAGTCAGATACCGTGGATAGAGATAAGCATATTTCTTTTAATATATAAGAAGAATATAAAATAAAGATGCATATCTATTAATAACATGA
This sequence comes from Nannospalax galili, assembly GCF_000622305.1. NCBI lineage: Eukaryota > Metazoa > Chordata > Mammalia > Rodentia > Spalacidae > Nannospalax > Nannospalax galili. Next base: position 3,517,710 of record NW_008331140.1, read on the forward strand.
AGTCTAAGAAAATGGACCTTTAATGGATGCAGATAAAGTTATATAATCATGTTCGTGGAAGTGATTTTTTTTCCAGCTTTGAATTCTGAAATGCCCTTAAGAAGAAAAAACTATTATCAGTACATCATAGAGAGGAGAGAGGGATTAATAGGCTATATTTGCAGTGAAGAGTGCTCAGATTTATCTATTTTATACACTTTGTATGTTCTCTTGGATATGTAACAATGTGACACAGGAATATCTCTCTTTTAGGCTTTCACTCTCCCTTCATCACTTTGTGGACAAATGATAGAGTAGGCTACATTGAACTATCTTATTAGGTAAACAAAAAAGAGTTATTTCCTAAGAAGCTTTATGAAAGCTCACAACTCAGAATCCATATGACACAATGACAGAAACATTTTAGGTCACAAGTTGTGCCTCCTATGTATTTCCCCCTACATCATAGACAATAATGTGTTCTTAATCTATATCCAACCCACCCTGCTGTTCCAGGGTCATGAGGAGTCAACCCTGGAATCTCTGCTCAAAAGTTACACCTAACCATAGCTGAACTGAGAGCACTTCTTACATACCATTTTTAAATAGATATAAAGTGGTCCTGAAGCTGAACACCAAACACTACTCAGCTGGATCATAACTTGACACATGAAGAAACAGCAAAGGAAAAAACAAATAGCCATTAAACAAAGAAAAGACCTACCCATACCAACAAAGAGTACCACCAGCACTCTCCAAATATCCAGGTCTCATTGAAAATAAATAACAACATGAATACCACATAATATGTATACTGCAGAAATTAGCATTACCATCACAATATTTCCTGAGAATGGCAATTGAGAGAATGTAAAGGACAATGATTTCAAAGTAACAATTACAAATATGTTCGAGGAACTAAAAGAAGGTATGAATAAAAGACTCAATGAAAACCTAAATCAGAAACAGCTGAATGGAATAATTAAACAATTGAAACATGAAATTATACTTCAATCAAGAGATACATTATCTGAAGAAAAGTCATACTGAAAGAAAAATTGACATAAAACTCAAAAAATAGAACTCAAACAAAAATCTTAAAAAAAGAATATCAGGTCTTGAAGACACAGTTGAGGAATGGATCACCCACTCAAAAATATGTCAAATATAAAATAACCCAAGGGAAGATTATGCAAGATCTATTTTATGCTGCAAAAACCCCACAAATTTATGAATTGTAGGCATATGAGGAAAAGTAACCCAGTTCAACTCTGTATAATTTTTAAAAAATATTTTATTATTTTTATTTTCTGCTTATAAGAATATTGCCTGCATGTGCATAAGTTCACCCATGTTATGCAATGCCTATGGAGATCAGAATATGCTGGATCCTCTGGAAATGGAGATACAAATGGTTGTTAGCCACCATGTGGGTACTGGGAATCAAACCCAGGAACTCTGCAAGAGCAGGCAGTGCTCAGCCATCCCTCCAGCTTTGTATAAAATATTTTTCATAAAATCATAGAATAAGACTTTCCAAAATCTAGGGGAAAAGATACCTACCAAGGTATAAGAGGAATACTGAAAAACAAGTAGACAAAAAGATAAAAAATAACTCCACATACCGTATAATTGTCAAAACATTAAATGCGCAGAACAGAGAGTATAAATCAAAAGCTGTGAGAGAGAATGACCAAATCACATACAATGGCAGGTTCAGCAGAATAACAGCTGATTTTGCAATGAAGTATATGAATGAAAAACGTGGATAAAAATCATACAAGTTGTGAAAGAAAACAGATTCCAGTCCAGAATACTATACTCAGCAAAACTACATGCTGTAATTGAAGGAGAAAGAAGTTTCCATGATATAAACAGATCTAAGAAATTTATTTTCACAAACTCAGCTCAACAGAATACTCAATGAAATACTTCATTGTAAAAAGAAGCAAGAACACCCTCAAGGGGCACAATGAATATTATGCCAGAACAGTCAAGTAAAATAAGACTAAGAAAAGTGCACTACAATACCAACATGAGAGGAATTAATAAAAATTGGTCAAGAGTAGCTCTCAGTATTAATGGTCTCAACTTCCCAGTAAAAATACACAGACTGGCTAATTGAATTACAAAACAGGGTACATTGATTTGCTGCATCGCCAAAACACATCACCAACGATGATCAACACCATCTTAAAGTTAAAAAAAAATGGAAAAAGTTATTCCAAGCAAACAAATCTTAGAAACCAGCAGATATATCTATACTAATACCAATATAATAGACTTCAAACTAAAACTAGTAAGACAGGACAGGGAAGGTCACTTCACTATCTTTAAGGAAAAATAGCAAGAGAATATAATACAGTCCCAAACATATGCACCACACATAGGGGCAAGTACTTTCACAAACAAAACTTTATTAGATCTAAAATTTCACATTGACTCCAACACATTAATAGTGGGTTTCTTCAATACTCAAGTGTCACCAATAGACAAGTAAACCTGGAAGAAAATAGAGAAAACTTCGAGTTAAATGAAATAAAAAACTAAATGTACCTAATAAAAATATAAAGCACATTCTTCCTAAATACCAAAAAAATACAATTTTTTTTCTCTGCAGCCCATGAAAATTTCTCCAAAACTGACTTCATATTAGAACACCAAGCAAATACCCACAATATAGGGTCATTGAAATATCACCTGGTATTCTATTTGACCAAAATTGAATGAAGCTAGAGATCAACAATATTAAAAAATGGAAAAAAAAACTGTCACAAACTTATGGAAGGAAAACAACATGCAACTGAATGAAAAGTAGATCAATGGAGAAATAAAGAAGGAAATTTAAAAATTTCTGTAATTGAATGAGAATTAAAACACAACCTACCAAAATCTATGGGACACAATGAAAGCAGTCCTATGAGGAAAATTCATAGCATTAAGTGCGTACACCAGAAAATTATAAGCCTTTCATAAGAATAATTTAGTGATGCACTAGAAGGCCTTGAAAAATCAAGAAGAAACAACATTAAAACAGAGTAGACATGAACAGATAAATAAAATTAATGCTGAAATGAATGAAATAAAAATGAAGGAAATAATACAAGGAATCAAGGAAATGAAGAGTTGTTTCTTGGAAATGCTTAATAAGTTTGCTAAAACTTTAATGAAATTTACCAAAATAAAGAAAGTACACAAATAAACAAACTCAGAGATAAAAATGGAAACAGTGAAACAAATGAAGAAATTCAGGAAACCATAGGACAGATTTTAAAATTCTATATTCTATTTAATTAGAAAAATCTATAACAAATACATAAACTTTTATATTTGCATTGCTGATCACAGTTAAATCAAAATGACATAAACAGTTTTTAAAAACCATAAAAACCAGTGAGATAGATGATAAGTTAAATACCTCCCAGTGAAAAAAATACAGAACCAGATGGACACATCAGAGAATTCTTTCAAAGCACCAAAGAAGAAATAATAATAATCCTTGCATAATTCCATAAAACAGAAAATGAAGGAACACTCCCAAATTGCTTCTATGAAACCAATAGTACACTAAATCCAAACCAGCAAAGACACAAGAAAAAAATCAAATTATTGACCAATTTCTCTGTTCAATATAGAAACAAAAATTATTGATAAAATACTTGCAATACATATGCAAAAACCCATAAAATATTATTCACCATGAATAAGTTGGCTTCATTGCAGAGATGCAGGGATGATTTGACATATGTTAATCGATACATTTAGTCTGCCTATAAATAAACAACTTGATTATCTCATTAAATATAGAAAATATCTGACATAATTGAACATTGCTTCATGGTAAAAGTCATGGAGAATCCAGGGATACAGGGGACATAGCTCAACACAATGAAGGTGACATAGAAGACATCAGCAGCCAACATCAATGTAAATGGAGAACTCAAAGCATTCCCAGTAAAATCAGGCACCAGTCCAGAATGTCCACTCTCTCTGTTCCTGAATAATGTATTACCTGAATTCTTAGCTTTAGCAATATTACTAAAGAAGATTAAACGGAATACAAAGTGTTAAGGATAAAAAAATCAAAGTATCTTTATTTGCTTATGATATGATTTAATACGTAAAAGACCATAAACACTCCACCAGAAAAAGTCCTAGAGCTGACACACATTGAGCAAAGTAGCAGGATATAAAACTAACACCTCAAATCAGTAGCATTTCTGTACACCAACAACACATATACTGAGAAAATAATCAGGGAAAGGATCCCATTCACAATAACCTCAAAAACCATAATGTATCTTGGAAGAAATCTAACCAAAGAAGTAAATGGCTTGTATTATAAATAATTTAAGACACAGAAGAAATGGAAGATGATACCAGAGATGGAAAGACCTTCCATGCTCATGGATTGATAGGCTTAATATTGTGAAGATGGCCATCCTACCAAAAACAATATACAAATCAATATATAACCCATTAAAATTCGAACAAAATTCATCACAGAAATTGAAAAAAATCAAGTTTCTTATGGAAACAAAAGAAACAAAAAAAGAAAACATGATAGCCAATATAATTGAGAATTATTAGCGAACTGCTGGAAGCTTATCAATTTCTGATCTCAAATTATACTAAAGAACTATACTAAAAACAGTAGCATGATACTTGCATAAAAACAGACATGTTTATCAATGCAATAGAATTTAGGACCCATATTTAAGCACACATATTTACAGCCACCTGAAATTTGACAAAGGAGCCACAAATAATACACCGGAGAAAATACAGCGTGTTCAACACAATGTACTGGTCAAACTGGACAGTGGCATTTAGAAGAATTCAAACTGGATCCCTATCTCTCACCATGCATAAAACTCAACCAAAAGTGGATCAAGGACCTCAACATAAGACTCAATACCCTGAATCAGATAGACGAGAAATTAGGAAATACCCTGGAACATATAGGTACAAGGAATTACTTTCTAATCTGAACTCCTATAGCAATGCTTTAAGCAAAGGACACCAACAGTCAAGTGAAGAAAAAACCTACAGTCTGAGATAAAGAACCTTAATTATCTATACCTTCAACACCAGGTTAGCATATAGAATATACAAAGATATTCCAGATCCTAAATATCAAAAAATTTAAAAATGAAAACCTATTTTAAAATTGGGGAAAGGAGATAAACATGAAGTTCTCTAAAGAAAAAAACACAAATGACTACAAAATGTCTTTTAAAAGTTCAACAGTTTTTAGTCATCAGGTAATGCAAATTAAAACCACTTTAAGATGTCATTTTATTCCACTCAGAATGGCTAAGATCCAAAAAGAAACAATAAACAATGACAAATGCTGGCAAGGAGGTGGAGAAAGGGCAACTCTTATCTACTGCACTGGGAGTGCAAACTGATGTAGTCACTGTGGAAATCAGTGTGAAAATTCCTCAAAGCTTGATCTATTATAGGATCCAGTCATACCACTCTTAGGCATAGACTCTATACCACAGAAATAACAGTTCATCAATGTTCACTGCTTCCCTTTCCATAACGGCCAGGAATTGGGACCAAACTAGATATAAATCAACTGATTAATAGATAATTAATATGTGGTACATATACACAATACAATATTTTTCAGTTCTTTAAACAATGAAACTATGAAATTCCAAGGTAAATGGATGAAACTGGAAATAATCATCTGAGTGACATGTCATACCCAGAAAAACCAACATTGCATGTTCTCTCTCAGAGCTAGAGAAAATATGCATATTTCAATTGGAAAATCCAGGGAGCTCAGAAAACTAATGAATAACCATGGGAAGAGGTCTTCCTCGGGTTTGGGTAGAATGCAGTGATACAATGGGGTAATGGTTAATAATAGTCTAAGTTGTGTTAAATGTGATGGGAATGAGAAGGAATGAAAGAGGAGGAAGTATGGGGAGGCATAACTAAAACCAAAGGCTTTTAGATAAACCCATATAGAAATCTACCACTATAGAAGCTTCTTATGTACATATATATTATAAAAAATACATTAAAAGTCGTTACTTTATAAGTTGGAAATTTCCCCTAATAGACAGCATAGACTATCAAGGAAAACACCCATGCCTGGAATGAACTACCTCTTTTGAATTTGTTGACCAGGGGTACCATAGACCCTTGAGCAATATTGGCCATTGCCCCTGCTCTTGCTTATCCACCTGAATTTGACAATAATCACCTATTGCTGAAGACAAAAATTACATGAGCTATAGAACAAACAGGGAGAAATCAATATGGTGCTGACTTAAATGTCTTATCACTGCTAGCTAGCTTTCATAGTGCTGAAAGTTCCTATAAAAGCTACCTGAAGAGATAATTTATAATTTATAATGAACCTTACCCAAATGTCAGTCATGCAAGATACAACAACACCTGGGTAAGACTGATTATTGATTTTTCTCTACAGTAAACTGACTATTAATGACTTTTTTTTACACATTGATTAATTCAGTCTCTCAACTCTCAGCAGAAATTTGATATGCAGCTGACAGTAATTAACATAGAGAACCACAATTTGACAATGTGTACAAACTAAGAGCTAGCAGACTTGCCTAGCCTTGAATAGGAAGCCTATATCCATCTTCTGCATCCCAAGGCTCAGGGACCATTGCAGAGGAGATGGAAGACAGATTGTAAGAGCAAGAGATGTTATATGACCACAAGGAAGCAAAGTTTTCTAGACACCTGGGCAGTTGCTCATATGATCTCACAGCAATGCTGACAACGTGTAGGAGTCTCACGTAAGCTGAAATCAGACTAAATCATAGCAAAGACATGGAAGAAACCCCCATCCTCCCTTAGGAAATATTGGCATTCAAAAGTTGCTGGGAAGGAGAGAGTCAGTTTTGTTTAAGTATAAGATTCTTGGCATATTGCCAGGCTCCTGTAGATAAATCCACACCTAAGGGTATTTGGGGACACAAATTTGACTCTACAAGATTTACACACACACACACACTCACACACACATACACAATATATAGCTTCTAATGTCAGTGTCCACTGTGTGGAAAAAATGAATTAAAATACAATCAAAATTTCAAACATTTTTTAAATGGAAGAAAGTAAATGAATAAATATATTAATTACTGATTAACATAGCTACATAGTTTCAAAAATATACAAAGTCATCTTTGTGCTTCATTACAATTTATACAGTAATGCACAATGACCCACTATTGACAGTAAAATTGATAAATCCTTTGTATTGATGAATATTCCCTTCCTTCCTTCCCTCCCTCCCATCCTTCCTTCCTTCCTTCTTTCCTTCCTTCCTTCCTTCCTTCCTTCCTTCCTTCCTTCCTATCTAAACCATTTTTCCCTTGTGATATCATATAACAGAAAACCAGATTATTTTAACGTGAAAATAATTTTATTAAAATGCAGATCTTGAATTGTTTGTGAATTGCTATGTTTTATGGGTTTAAACTTCTCTTTTATTGGCAATATTCTTCCCACTTGAAGACCTTATATCCTCAATTTCTTTACCCACAGAATACACTCAAATTCACACTCAGTCACTATAACCATTATTAACCTATTTTGGTTGGGCTTACTACTCCTAATTGGGTTGTCATGATGTTTTCCCAGTTGTAATGGCTCATGAATTTGAAAGCCAGATAATCTGACCCAAGGCCAGTAAACAATAATAAATCAGATGGAAGCACAACAACACAATTTCCTAGAGTAGAAAGTCTGTTTTGTCAATAGATAGAAATCTCTAATAAGACACTTTTCTTAGGTAACAGATACTGAACACTTTATTATAGTACCTTTGAATTATAAGAGCTATCATGTTTTTCATTTTTGTATTTCCAAATTTTGTGTGCATGCACAAGCCATAATGTAACAGATTGTGTGGTAAAATGACTATTAACTCCTGAATTTTAGTACATTTAATATATTATGCAATAAGAAATGTTTATTATTTCTAAAGGTTAACTACATTCCCTGTTCTATATTTTTAGTTCTTGGATCTAGACAGACAAAGTAGATTTTACACACACACACACACACACACACATGAAATTGTTTCTTTGAGAATTTCATATATGTATTTTATCATATTCAGGTCCTGTCTCTAATCTCCACCATCCCCCTTACTACCCCTCCAAACGTCTTCATGTCTTCTATTGTTGCTTTTAAAGTCTTCTCCAGTCTAATTCATGTTCCACAATTGCTCCTGGGAGTGGGTCCAATCTTTTGGAGTTTGGTCAGCCTACCCACACCAGACATTTAAAGAAAACTGACTTTCCCTCTCCCAACAGTTAGCAATTGGACATAGTTTCTCAGGTAGGACTGTAGCATCCTGCCTACCTCTCCCATCTATGCTAAGATTTTGTCAGGCTAGGGATTGTGTAGGTCTTGTCCATGCTCTCACAAAGACTATGGGTTCATATGTGCAATGGCCCTACTGAGTCCAGACAACATGGTTTCCTTGTTGTATTCTTCTACCACCTCTGGCTCTTATCGTTTTTCTGCTCCCTATTCTAAAATGATCCCTGAGTCTTGGGAGGAGAGGGTTTGATAAAGGTATTCAATTTAGGATGGAGCACTCTGCAGTATTATCCTCTGAATGTTGACAACTTGTTGGTTTCTGTGTTTATTACCATCAGCATATACTTTCTTGAATTTTAGAAGATCAATGGCCAACATAAGGAAATTTAAAAAAATATTTTTATGATATATTCAGGTCTGGAACTGATACATTATTTTAATCATACAATGCATTTTACAATCAAGAGAGAAAGAATGCTAGTCAGGTAAATTGTCAAATAAAGTTTCTAATGGGCAAGTAAAAGTTTCTATAAACTCTCTTTTACTTTTTCCATCTCAGTGAAGTCTCTATCTGCCTTCATCCTCATACTGCCTTACAAGGTAATTGAATGGCCGCCTTCTGGCTACCTCCTGTAGGATTCCTCTCATTTTCTGTTAGACAATTTATTCCTACCTCCAGGACTCAAGAAAATGCACAGCTTTAGCTTGGTAAGAACTTGCTGAGGAGTCCTCCAGAGTGTTTCATTATCACTTGTCAGTACAAAGGGGTTATGTGGATTGGTGGTATCTCCCACCATCGAGGAAGTGTAGAAGTTGAACTTGGCTTTTATATTGAGGGTTAGCTGGGCTATGATATGAACTTTGAATTATATTGCATCTCTAACACTGATATTTTCATTAAATTCAGTGAACCAAAGCTCCCACTAACTAGTGATTATGGTTTGTTTATTGCAGAATCTTCCTAATAGTTACAAATATATTGCCAAAAAATAATCACATACTGATTAAGACGAAACACCCTTTGAAGAACTTCCAGGTCACTTACCTAATAAATGAGAAAATAGAGACATAGTTTATGAAAGTTAGAAAACCTGTTGCATATAGAAACACAGAAAGCCATATATTTCATTTGTTGCTTATTTGTGTACAATATGTAGACTAGTGCATTGGATGTCAATATTAAGTGTAAGATCTTTTTACAATCATCCAATTGTGAACTGTATTGATTTAGATTAAAGTTACCTGAGAATAGCTTTAAATAAAAAAAAAACACTGGAATAATATATATTAATCATCATTAATATTCTAGTTATTAAGAATTTTATTTTAGGGAGGGAATATTTCTATATTCTACAAACCAGCTTTGGACTAATTCACAATTTTACAATTAACTTCTAAATTTTTGGACTAAATTAAATGGACTTCTATGGCAGCCTGGTGAAAACTATCAAAATACTATATTTGAGGCATAAAAATCTGTCTAAAATAACAAAATGAAGCAATTAAGTTAAAATAGATACTAATTATTTTAAAATATATAGTGAAGTAATATATCTGCTTGATAAGCAATATTTGGCATCAAATGTCACTATAT
>NW_008331140.1:3528572-3554656 GCF_000622305.1 Nannospalax galili
TACGGTATATTTGTAGGTAATTTCAACAGCTATAGTATGATTTAAAATGTTATTTCCATTTATTAAACAGATACTTATTAAAAAATACACTAAATCTTAAATAGATATTAGCTAAAATTAGGCAAAATATTTTATTGAAAATAAAGAGGTAATTATCTCCCAAATACTTGAACAGGTTGAATCATATGGATAGACTTATGGACCATGGATTAATAAGCTGGTAAGTGAATTAAACGAGCTTTGTATAGACAAATATTCCATGTTTTCTATCATGTGTGATAATTAGGTTCATATGTACATACATGTGCACATGCATAAATAAATATGCATTTATCATAACCTAAAATTTATATTGAAGTCTATAATTCCCTTACAACATTTTCTGAACACAAATTTTGTAACTGGGGAAGTAAATATCTTAAATGTTTGAATAAATCATGCAGAGAACGCACATGATTTAGACACTCTTCCTGCTAGAAACCATATGCTACCAAAATAAAAGCCCAAAGTCATGAATGGACTCTCAGTTTTGAAGCCATTGATCAGTGATCCGATAGACCCTCAAACAATACTGACCATTGTCCCTGCTCTCGATTACCAACCAAAACTTGGTAGGAAGACACTGTTGCTTAGGATACTGTATACAAGGAGCTATAGAACAATCAATCAAGCTAGTAGATCCTTCCAAGTTTTATTTCTCTGGCTAGCATTCATAGTGTTAGAAGGTGTTATGTATGCTACCAGGAGAAAAAAATTAAACAATAGCCTTACCCAGCTGAGAATCTTTCATCCCTAAACAATTGCATTGGCAAGATAAGACCTCTCTCTGGTGCCATGACAATTATGGAAGAAACTAAACACTTTTTAATTGGATTTAAGTTCAGATTCATAACATAGAGCCAATAACTGACATTGATATCAGGCATAGAAACATTTGACTAGAGAGGACACAGGCCATAGGAGAAATCTCAATAGTATGATTCTACTAAATAGATATAATATTAAATTGACTCCTAATGACTTATTGTTATAACAATAAATCTGTGCATCTCTCAACCATTACCAGTGAAGATTTACTATGTAGCAGATGATGATTAATATTCAAAACCACAACTGGTAACATGAAGAGAATAAGAGACCATACAGTTATTATCCCTGGATATCTAAATCAAACTTCTGCCTCCCAGAACCCAGAGATCATTGCAGAAGTGTTCGTGGAATGATTGTAAGAGTCAGAAAGCATTATATATGATATGAAGGTACAATATATGATATATATATATGTATATGTACATATATATGAGTACAAGAAACTGGGAAAGATGTAGTGAGGGAGTGGATATATTAGAAGCCGGTGAGCTTTTCATTAATCATTAAATATAATGATTGATGAAAGAGTAATAATGAAATGGATATTCAAAGAAAACTATGTCTTTTAATATTCTTTTCAAAAAATGAAGTGTTCTAACATTATTACAGCTGAGTGAATGATTAAAATACACATTAAATAATTATGCATTGTATATAACTACAATCATAGTCGAAATATTGCAATTTCTCTGCCATGTACAATATTTATTACTAGCTTTAACTCAAGCTTAAGATTTTAACTGATAAAAATGGAGTTCTCTGTCTAAATTTTCAGTTAAATATATTTAGAAAACCATTTTCATAGATGAAAGCTAACATAAAAACTAAAATATGATGTGGAACAGTTCTGAAGTCTATAAGTATACTCAATGTTTTCTTTGTTTCTATTTCCTTATGTATCAACTGGATCATCCCTTTTTGGTTAATTTTTTTAAAGATGGATTGGACTTTTCTTTTAAATTTTTTAGAAGAAGCACTTCGTTAGAGGTTTAACATACTCAGTAAAATTTCCAGAACAAAGATAAATCTCTTTCAAAAGTGGCTATAAAATTTTAAGTTCACAGTTGAATTAATACACTTATACAAAATTGAACTCAGTATAAACCCTGTAAGACGTAAAATTGAATGCATTTTTAAACTTTAAAAAAGATCTAAATTTATTTTTAAAATATACTGTTTCTTACAGAAAGACTCATTGATTTGCTAAAAACACTTATATGGTGCATGCATCTCTAATCTGTTTATGTATCTGATTATTACTAGTCATGGTCTGTTGCACTCGGATCCTTGGCACCTGTGTATGGATATAAAGTTATCACATAGATTTCAATGGTAATGTTTATCACCTCTACTAATTAATATGATGTAAATTTTATGCTTCCTCCTCAAATATAACTCATTTTTTAAAATTTGTTGATTTTGTGTGTGTGTATATCACACAGAACATCACAACCTTATTCATCTATATGCCCACTTCCCAGAGGGCACCCTGCCATAGCCTCCCCCCGCAAGTAGAGCCCTTATACTCTGTCCTCCCTGCTACTGTCTGTGTTGTCGGCACCCCCAGCTGTTCCCCAGTACTTGTCCATCTGGCGAATCTAGTCAGCCTATCTAGACGTCTTTGTTTTAGGATGGTCAGCTGTTCCTCATCTAGTAGCAATCAGTTGTCAATATTCCTTTAGATAAGATTGGTGCCTGCTATTTATTTTCCAAGTTTTATGCTGGGTTACCATCTGGGAGTCTCTTGGTTAATTTAACTAGGGTTGTTAAACAAGACAAACTCTGGGAAGTACAGAAAACATGGCGGCAAAGAAATTTTTTTCATGTGACAATAAAATGGGAGCTAGAAAAATAAAGCCGTAGATTTATTTTTAGCTTTCTAAGAGTTCCCACTCTTAGAGTTATACCACTCCTAGGTATATACCTAAAGGACTTCTGCACAGATATTTCTACAGTCATGTTTGTTGCTGCTTTTTTTTTCATAGAAGCTAAGATGTTGAAACAATGTTAAAAGCCCTTAAGTGATATATGAATAATGAAAATGTGGTACATTTACACAATGAAGTTTTACTCAGCAGTAAAAAAGAGATTCATTTCAGGAAAATGAATGGAAATCAAAGTTGTTATACTAAATGATATAACATAAAATCTCCATTTGTAAGTTTTAACTCAAAATCTGTATATCTGAGTGTATATCCTAATGTAACAGCACAGCAGGATCCAGGAAAATGAAAAGGAACTATAGGGTTATTTGAGAAAAATGAGTTCAAGTAGGTAGAGAATAGGAGATGATATTTTTGAGGGAGATAAGGGGAAAATTGGAATAATTAAAATGATGAGTGGGGTTGGAGGGTTATAAAGTGGGAGAGATGAGATAATTTATGTTTAGGTGATAGGAAAGGCTAGAGGGAAATGTATTAGTTCAAAAGCCTACAGAAAATTACACATACAATATATATCACAAGTGCATGTGTACAGCTGAAGGCTATAAAACAACAAAAAAATAAATAAATAAACATAATGCCAGGCAGGATAAATCTCCCCTCAGTTGTTTTCATGATATCCAAGAGACTGCCAAAATAACACAGGATTTGCCACAATCATTGGTTACCTCCCAGAACTTGAAATTAAGACTGTATTTTTAAAGATAGGACATACTTCACTCACAGGACTTGGAGTAAAAGAGCTGTAACTGATGTGGAATTCTCCTCTCTGAAGATTTTCAATCATGGTATCAGAGGATATTATGCAAGTTGCCAAGGGAGAAGACCAATAAATGATCATACCCAGCTGTAAAGCTGCAAAAATACAACAATGACTGGCTCAGCAAAGTGGCTCAATTTGTGCAGTAGAGGCACTTATATTTAAGGGGTAATCAACAGCTGTCTAATTGGACTTGAGTTACAATCAATGGGAGGAAACTCATGTACAATACTGTCAACATAGCCAAATTCACATGGCTGGAGAGGTCATAGATCCCAGGGACAAACCCATTTATGTCATAACCCCAAACCAACAAAACTTCCTTCTTATTCTAAATATGTATCCTTGTATTAACAAAAAGCATCCTTTTCAACAATGAAGAGCATTACAGAGTTCCACAACTATTCTAATGCAGAGAAACTGTGCCAGTAAGATCTCTAGCCCTAAATGACACAACACAATGCAACCTCTATACCTAAGGCTCAGGGAACCTAGGGAAACTAGAGCCAGAAAGAATGTTAATGTATCTCTCTACTGTCACTAGTGAAATTTTTTCATGCAACAGATGGTGATTAGCCCTGAAGACCACAACTAGCAAAAGTACAGAGAATAAGAGACTGCATAATGTTTGTCCCTGGATATGAAACCTATATCAAAACTCTGTCACCCAGGGCTACACAGCATTGCAGAAGAGGGCAGGGGAAAGATTGTAAGAGCCAGGGGTAATGTATGAGAACCAAAACGTAGTTTTCCACACAGTTAGGAAGTTGTTCACATAAACTTACAGTAATCGTGACAGCATGCAAAAGACACAAGCAAACTCAAACCAGGCAAAAACCCAGCATAGAACAGGGGAAATGGGTAAGAAGCATCAATCACTGCTGAGAAACTATTGGCCACCTATTACAACTGACAGAAGGAGAGTTTCTTTCTTTACAATTTGAATAATGAACATGACCCTTGGTGTGAGTTCATCCACTAGAGCCTGGTCAAACTTTCTAGTATCCCTCCCTTAAAGAAGTTCAAATCTACCTCAACCAGCAGTAACTGAGGATGATGGGTTTTAGTCTGATTTTAATATGTACAGGTCTTGTCTGTGATGTCACCATTGTTCTATGTTCATACGAACCAGCAACCAACCACTAAAAATCTCTGTTTACTTGTAGTCATTCACCACCCCTGGCTCTTACATTCTTTTCACCCACTCTTCCATTATGTACCCTGAGCACTGGATAGTAGCAGTTCTTTCCTGGAACATGAAATCTGCAGTCTCTTATTCTCTATATTTGTTCATTTTGGCCACTTATGGCTCTCTTTGCTGATCACCATTTGTGGTATGGGGAAGCTTTTCTGGTGAGATTTGAGAGATGCATTAATATTCTCTCTGCCCCGTGTTATGCTATGTTCCCTGAGCCTTAGGTGCTGAGGTTGCATTGTAGATATGACGCTCAGGGCTGGAGATCTCACAGATATAGATTCTCTGTGTTTTACTAGTTGTGGAACTCTGTAATAAGCTCCATCTGTTGCAAAAAAGAATTTTTGATGACTGGTGAGAGGTATACTTATGTGTAATTATAAGGATACTTATTTACCATACAGTAAGCGATTACATTTATCTAGGGATATGACAGATGTAGGTTTTTCTCTAGGATCTATGACTTATCCAACCATGAGTATTTGGTTTTGTTTACAGTACCACACATAACCTCCCTCCCATTGAGTAGTCTTTAAGTCCAATTAGAAAGCTGTTGATTACCGCCAAGATCAAAGTGCCACTACTGCACCAACAGTGAATGTTTTCAGAACAGGTCATTGTTGTTCCTATTTTACATTACAGCTGGTTTTGACCAATGCTTGATATTCTCCCTCAGGAACTTACGTAGTATCCTGTGATACTGTGAGAGCTAGTCTCCAGGGAAGAGGTTTCCAACTCAGCCCCAGTTCTATTTCCCCAAGTCCTGTGTCAGTACTGTGTGGCCTGTCTTCAGAAAGAGGGTCTTAACTTCAAGTTACAGGATGAAATGAAAGGTTATGGCAACAGTCTGTGTTATTTTGGCAGTGACGTGGAATTCCCTGACCAACAAATTCACGGGAGGTTTTGCCTGTGTGGCACTGTATTATTATACAACCATCAGCTAAACACATGAACACACACACACACACACACACACACACACACACGCACATTTTATTCATCTATGTAATGTGTATATTTCAGTAGTCTTTTGAACTAATACAGTTCCCACTGTTTTTTCATACCACCCTAAGCATTATTTATCTCTCCTCTCTCTCTCTACTTTTATAACAATCCCTCCTCCCTACCCCCATTAAAATGCTCCATTTGCCCCCTTGATAATACCTGTCTCCTATTATCCCCCTCTCTCAAGTTCCTTCTTACCCTTTACCCCATAGTTACTTGTATAACCCTTCCTCCTCCTTTCCCAGCTAAATATTTCCATTTTCCACATTCCCTGTCAGATAATACCTGTCTCTTACTATACCCCTATTTCAGACTCATTCTTCCCCTTTACCTCCTTGGTTCCTTTCATTTTCATGACTCCTGCAGTTACCTCAGGATATATACTTACATCTGAGAATTTGGAGATAATATCTACAAATGAGAGGGAATATACCTCCTTTCCCAGCTAAATATTTCCATTTTCCACATTCCCTGTCAGATAATACCTGTCTCTTACTATACCCCTATTTCAGACTCATTCTTCCCCTTTACCTCCTTGGTTCCTTTCATTTTCATGACTCCTGCAGTTACCTCAGGATATATACTTACATCTGAGAATTTGGAGATAATATCTACAAATGAGAGGGAATATATGCTATTTACCTGCAAATTTCATTATTGTTTTATTCTTTTCTACTGAGCAGAATTCCATCCTATAAATGTACCATATTTTCTTTATCCATTCATCAGTTGAGTGACATTTAGGTAGTTTTCATTTCCTAGCAACTATGAAAAGAGAAGCAACATACATGGCTGAACAAGTATCTTCTGCCGTTGGATGAGTCCTTTGGGTCTATGCCAAGGTGGTATAACTGGAGCATATGGTAGATTCATTTTCAGTTTTCAAGGGTTTTCCACACTACTTTTCATAGTGCTTGTACCAGCTGGCAATCTCACCAGCAGTGAATGAGGGTTGCCCTTTCCCAGCATCCACATCAGCATTCGGTGTCATTTTTCTCTTGATCTTACCCATTTTGACAAGGGTAAGATGAAATTTTATGTTAGTTTTGATTTGCATTTCCCTAATTACTAAGGATGTTGAACAATTCTTAAGGTGTTTTGTAGCCATTTTTATTTCTTATTTTGTGAGCTGTCTGTTCAGATCCGTAACCCATTTCTCAATTGGGTCATTTATTTTTATTCTTCATTTTTTTCGTCTTTTTTGGTGCATTCTGAATATTTATCCTCTTTCAACAATAGCTGGTCAGAATTTTCTCCCATTCTGTGGGATTTCTCTTCACTTGATTGAGTGTTTACTTTGCTATATATAATCCTGTTAGTAAAATGTGGTTACTCTTGTCAATTGTTGACTAATTCCTGAACTACTAATGTCTGATTTAGAAAATCCTTTCTGGCTCTTACATCTTTTATGGTAGGGGTTTGTTTTCTTCTAACAGTTTCACCATTTCATTTCTCAGTTTCACATTGAGATCTTTGATTTTTTTGGAGTTGACATTTGTGCATGGAGATAGGTAAGCATCATATTTCCTTCTTCAACATTGGGAGGTACAGGAATGACAGCACAATTTGTTGAAGATGTTGTCTTTCATCCAGTGTGTGTTCTTGGAAACTTTGTCCAATATCAAGTGGTTGTAATTGCATGCACTCATGGTTGTGGACTTTTTTTTAATTGATCAACATGTTACATTTTCTCCAATAACATGTTGTTTTTATGGCTGTAGCTCTTCAGTACAGTTTGAGATCTGGAATGATAATCACCCCTTCATTGCCATCTGAGGATTGATTTGTATTTACAAGGTCGTTTCTGATTCCATATGAGTTTTGAGATTTCCTTTTTTCTAATTCTGTGAAGAATGCCATGGGGACTTTGATTAAGATTGCATTTAATTTACAAACTGCTTTTGGTTTGATCTTCATTTTCTCAATATGAACTCTACTAATCTATGAGCATGAGAGGTCTTTCCATCACATTGAGCCTTCCTCAACCTCTTCAATGATTTAAAATTTTCATTTTGGAGGTCTTTAATGAATTTGGTTGGGTTTATTCCTTGACTTTTATTTTTTGAGGCTATTGTGAATGGAAGCTTTTCAATTAAAAAGGTATAAGTCAAATTTACTGCTGGGCAGTGCCCATGCTCTCAGCTCTCAGGCTGGCTGCAACCCTCTCTCCTCCATATGACCAACTGACACAATGTTCCTTCAAACTACAGTTTAGGGAATAAAGATATTTATTTGGGCTTGCTAACAGAGGTTATGATGACAAGGAGGGGTACTTACAAAGGTATAGACACCCTTGGGCTTTTACCCTCTACATGTCGGCTGAGCCTTTCAGATCTTCAGCCACTGATCTGCCTGCCCAAGGTAGCAAAGTGCCTCTTCCTCTTTCACTTTCCAAGTGTCTCTCCTTAGTTCCTCCCCCTCATACAGTTAAGGCGGATTGATTGGGTGAGAGGGGTGACTGTCTCCCTGTTTTTTTTTTTTTTTTTTTTTTTTTGGGGGGTTTTTGGGTTCAAATAGGCCTTCCTCAACCTCTTCAATGATTTAAAATTTTCATTTTGGAGGTCTTTAATGAATTTGGTTGGGTTTATTCCTTGACTTTTATTTTTTGAGGCTATTGTGAATGGAAGCTTTTCAATTAAAAAGGTATAAGTCAAATTTACTGCTGGGCAGTGCCCATGCTCTCAGCTCTCAGGCTGGCTGCAACCCTCTCTCCTCCATATGACCAACTGACACAATGTTCCTTCAAACTACAGTTTAGGGAATAAAGATATTTATTTGGGCTTGCTAACAGAGAAAATCATGGTGAAAGGTATTCACAAAGGTATAGACACCCATGGGCTTTTTCCCTACATCATATGCTGAGACTTTCAGATCTGTGGCAACTGGCCTGCCAGCCCAAGATGGCAGAGCATGTCTCTTCCTTTGTCTCTTCCCAGGTGTCTCCACTTAGTCCCTCCCTCTCATGCAGTTATTGATTGGGTGTGAAGAATGACTGTCTCCCTCTGCCCCATTCTTCCTACAGAGAGTCTCTGCAGTCAGTGGAGGAAAAGCTAGAGAAAAAGATATCCCTCTGTTGCTGGTCATTCAGTGGACACATCTATTCAACACTTGACCCCTTCCTCTGGCTTTTACAGCCTTCCTACCAGCCTCTTCTGCAAAAAATCCCTGAGCCTTGGAGGGAGTGATAGATGCAGGATAATCTTTCTTTTATTTTGGCAAGATATTGAAGTCTTGGGCCTTCTTATCATGTGTTCCCAAGACATAGCTGTTGATCCATCTCAATGGTATTTCTCTTACTATAAAGACTAATAAAAAGAAGCAGGGACATCTGATCAAACACTGATGGTCATAACAATCTAATGTATGGGTTTAAATACAAATGCTTAGAAGATATTTTCACAGGTGTATCACATTCATCTGACAAAATACTTGCAGTGGCTTCCATACTGAGGCCTATAATCTCCCCTGCCACAGTGTGTTGTCCTGGTCTACAGCATCAGATGTGTGTTTCGCTCATAGGAGTGGGCCTTATCTAATTAGAAATTTGTTGGTTGTACATATGTTAGTTGAGCCAGTATTGCAACAAAAGACACATCTCACTTGGCATATCAGTAGTGTGCAGTGCAAGGGGTCCATCATTGAGCAGAATTATAGGGAACAGTTCTCCCCTAGCCATCTGCATAGTGCCTTCTGGCACTATGAAAGCCATCCAGCTTATCTTGGCTTTGTCTCTGTCTCTCCCTCACTCACATCATGCAGTATCTTTAGCAACATGGCCTTACAGACTTTTCTTGGTGTTCAACTGACATTAGTGGCAAGTCTTTGTTATTTTGAGGACTCCCAGGGTCTGTCTGGTCAACAGCTCATGGGAGTATAAGACAATGTGAAAAGATCTTATTCCTTTGTATTAATTGTTTTCTCAGGAGATCTCTATTGGGTACCACAGCATGGATAAAAGGCATTAACTTGGTTAGATATTTACTATCTTTAGTTATCTTTTTGGAGTCATTGTGCATTCTGTGGATTTTACATGGAACCTCCCTGATTTTTTTAATCTTTGATAGACTCATGGATGCTGGGTCAAGTTGCCTGACACTGCACAGGGCTAAGGAGGAATAGGGCCCCTCTTGTCCCTGCTGTACCTGTTGGTTTCTGGAGTCAGGTAGGCACTGAGTCAGCCTCCTGGCTGTAGCCATATCTGCCATCTCTCCATTGACCATACCTGACTGCTGGGGAAGGGCCTGGTAGGGAAAACTGGCTCCACCCCTAGTATAACCTTTCTCAGGAGAGAAATGTACCTTTAATCTCTGGGGATCCTTAACCACCCCTGGGACAGTTTTTGTCTTTGTATGCCTTTTGTGAACTGTTCCTCAGGTGTTAAATCCTTCCAGAAACTCCTAAGTACAGAAATTTTTTGTCAATTTTTTTTCTTTAGGAACTTGGGCTAGACACAAATCTTGCCATATATGTATGGACCTCTTTTTCTGTTTTGTCCTTTTCATATCTCTTTTAGGTTGTTTTATTATTTTACAGACATGTTTTACATGCTGATTTGAGTCACTTAGTTCTGCCAAAGCCTTCCCTACTTTACAAAGATCCTGTACCATTAAGAGATTTAGCAAAACCATTAAAGCTCCATACCATTCTTGAGGTCCCTATTGAATCAAATTCTTCTTTAAATCTCTGGTGAACACAGTCCTATCTGGCCCAGTGAACTGGGCATCATATATTGCTTTCCTTATACCTAGTTCTCTCCCAATGCTTATCCCTGTTTTATGGTCCTCCAGCCCCTGCTATGCATGGGAACCTTCATTGATGATGACCAAGTATTTCTAAAGGCTTATACAAGCCATTTCATCTGAGACTGTTTCCCCCTGTACTGCCTCAGGATATGCAGTCTATGTCTTAAGGAGGCATGAGTGGTTATATAACTCAGCTTTAATGCTTCTGAAGCACTAAAACTAATATCATTTTCTCCTATGTCTCATACCCTCACAAGCTATGTGGTGAGGGGCTCCTTCATTGCTTGTTTGAAAGTCTTTTCTAGTTCAAAGAGCTCCACCCAGTTTGGAGTATTCTCTACCAGCTATAGTTCCTTGCACCAGACCATTGTTAAGGCTTCCATCATCATGTTGAAACACGATATTTTCTTTCTTTGTATTAAAGCTTAAATCTGAGGGGTGACTTTATCTATTTTTAGGTTGTTCTCTTCCTCATTACTATCTGCCTAATTCTATGTGTCGTATGATTTGGGGTTCCAGGATGAGCCTGTATTACAGATCTAATCTTGGCTTTTTGGTTCCCTAGTCTTAAGGAACAGCAAGTTAAAATCTCCAGTTCTTTTTCTCTTATGCAGCTCACTGGCAAGGTCTGAGGCCAATAGTGAATATGCCAGTATTTCCTCCCTTGTCTTTTCATTCCTCCCCCACCATCCTGCTACTGTCTCTGCCTCAGACAAATCTTTTATTATGCAAAGAAGCCGCAGGTCAGTTTTAGCAGTTTCCTTTTTGAATCTCATTAAAGAATTTCCATACATGCTTGGAGGGGTGGCCACCACCACTTAAACAGGCATGCTATTTTATTCTATTTACAAGCTGTCTGCCACCCCATGATTTCCCCTACTGAACTCCTCTGCTTAGAGGACTTCATCTTAGTTACATATCTCACTATCCACTGCATGATCCATTTCAATGTTGCTACCCCCAGTAAGCTTATAAGGATATCCCACTATGTCAATATTTCCTCTGTCTACATTCTTCCCTCACCCAACTTTGCTTCTGTCTTTTTCCATGTCAGAGACATAATTATTGCTCTTCCAAAACTCCTTAGTTGTGTTGCTGCCTGTGAATCCAGCTGTACTATGTCAATTGTAAGTTGAATTTACTGCTGAGAGGCACACACTCTCTTGGCTTGCAGGCTTGCTGCAACCCTCTCTCCTCCTGCTCCCAGGCCTGTTGTGACCTTCTTGCCTCCTGCTGTCCATACGGCTAACTGATACAATGTTCCTCTAAACTATAGTTTAGAGAATAAAGATATTTATTTGGACTTGCTAACAGAGCATATCATGATGAAGGGTACTACAAAAGTTTAGACACCCATGGGCTTTTTTCCCTACATCAGAGTGTGAATAAAATTCCCCAGAAAAAACCTTCCATCTTCAAACTGGACTTCTCCTGCAAGGCTGATCAACCAATTAGAATTTAAATAAATGTGGAGAATTTGGAATGTTGCAGCTCCAGAGCCTAATTACCATTTATCTCAGGACATCTTTAGCTCCCTAAACAGCCATTCCTTCCCCATCTCTGTTTCTGATCTAACATCCTGTGACTAACATATAAAAATCTTTTAGAATGTATTATCCTAGAAGACCACCAGGTCTCACCAATCAAAAGGCTAAGACTGTTATCAGATAGCATCTGAGACCTATAGTAGAAACCTCTCACTTTGCTATGACCCGCCTACTGCATGTATCCAGCAATGTATTTGAAAAGTGTCTTGATTTATGACTTTTCTTTGTTCTGTTACCATAAAAATGTAATGTGTGGTGGCACATGTCTTCAATCCCAGCACTTGGGAGGTAGAGGTAGGCAGATCTCTGTGAGTTCAAGGCCAGCCTGGTCTACATAGTGAGTTCCAGGACAGCTGGGGCTACAGGGAGACCCTGTCTCAAAAAGAAAAAAAAAAAAAAAAAAAGTAATGTAACTGTTACCACTCTGGAACATGGAGTTTGGGGTAACCTGAAGCTGTGTTCATTGGCCATGGTCACTCATATTTGGCTCCAGAATAAACTACCTCTTATCCCCTTTGAGGTGAGAGTTATGCTTTTGTGACGACAATAGGCTGAGTCTTGTGACGAAGTGCCTCTGTCCTCCCTCACTTCCCCTGTGTCTCTTCTTAGTCCCTCCATCTCATACAGCTATTGGCTGGGTGGAAGGAGTGACTGTCTCCTTCTGTCCCTTCCTAAGGAGAGTCTTAGGGTTCAATCAGTTTTCTGTCAGTGGAGGAAAAGCTAGAGAAGAACTTATCCCTCTGTTGCTGGTTATTCCGACGAAGAACCTATGCAAAAAAAGGCTACTAAGTTTTACAAATTTAATTTTTACCTTGCCACTTTGCTAAAAGTGGAGATAATTTCTAGAAGATTTCTGGTGGAATTTTTGGGGTCTCTTATGTATCATATCATCTACAAATATGGGTAATTTGACCCCTACTTTTCCAATTGTTACCCAAATTAATTTCCTTATCTGGTTTTATTGTTCTAGCAAGAGTTTCAAGCACTATATTGAAAAGGAGTGGTAATAGTGGACAACTTTGTCTCATGGCTGATTTTAAAGGGAATGACTCAAGGTTTTCTTCATTTAGAAGGAAGTTTGCTATGAGTTTGTTCTATATATAGCATTAATTATGTTGGGTTATGCCCCCCCCCACACCGTTCAAATCCATGTAGGATTTTTGTAATAAATGCATATTCAGCTTTGTCAAAGGCCTTTTTGTTATCTTTTGAAATTATTATGTGATTTTATCTTTAAGTCAAATTATATAATTCATTATATTTATTAACTTATGTATAATGGACTATCCCTGCATCACTAGAATAAAGAACTTTGATTATGGTGAATGATCTTTTTTGTGTGTCCATATGTGATTTGTGAGGATTTTGTTGAGAATTTTTGCATCTATGTTCATTAGGGATATGGGCCTATAGTTTTATTTTTTTATTGTATCATCACATGGTTTTTGTAATACTGACTTCATACAAAATGTTTGGGTGTTCTCCTTCTGTTTTTAACCATTTGAATAATTCAAGCAATATTGTTTTTAGATCTTATTTTAATTAAGATCTGGTAAAATTCTGCTGTGAATACCTCTGGAGCTAGACTATTTTTAGCTGGAGACTTTGTATTACTGTTTTGGTTTTCTTACTTATGATTCTCTTTAAACTGCCAACCATTTCCCAGGTTAATTTTGGTTCATTCACTGAATTTAGAAATTTTTCCATTTCTTTTAAATTTTCAAATTTAACGGAATATAGGTTTTTAAAACATTACTTTGTAAAATTGTGGATCTTTTTGGTGTCTGTTGTAATGTTTAACATTTCATTTATTATTTTATTGATTTGTGTTTGCTTACTTTCTTCTGGTTAGCTAGGCTATGGGCCCGTCTATATTTTTTATCTTTTCAAAGAAGCAGCTCTTCACTTCATTGATTCTTTGAATAGTT
Source organism: Nannospalax galili (assembly GCF_000622305.1). Taxonomy (NCBI): domain Eukaryota; kingdom Metazoa; phylum Chordata; class Mammalia; order Rodentia; family Spalacidae; genus Nannospalax; species Nannospalax galili. The sequence continues at coordinate 3,542,563 of NW_008331140.1, forward strand.
TTCTTTATTTTTCTTCCTTTGATTTCTGCTCTGAGTTTTCTATTTTTCTTATCTATTGGGTTTGGGTTTGGTTTGTTCTTGCTTTTATAAATTTTTGAGTTGTACCACTAAGTCATGTATGTGTGCATTTTTTTTTAAATGTTTAATTTCTTCCGTTTTCAATTCCTGTGCATTTTAAAACTTTAATAATCTTTCTTTAGTGGTCCAATTCATCATCTTTGTCTTCCAGCTTTGATATTATATTTTCCATTGGTCGATTCTCTGTTTGAGACTCATGTCATTTCAAATTGAGATTTCAATTCCATACTTATTTCATCTTGACTTTCTTCAGTATTGGGATAAGTCAGGAGTACCTGGAATATAGAGCATGACCAGGCAGGAGACCTCCTACTGAGGATGGCAGGAAAGTGGCCCACTCCATTCTAGATACACCTTCTCTTACCCAACAACCCCCAATCAAAACTATTAGGTCTCTAATCCTTTAATCCTAACCAGGTCTCTTGTAGAACATGTGACTGGAGGACAGGACAAAGGCCATGTTGCCTTAGAAGGCCACTCCCTCCCCCTACCTGCCTGCCCATGAGAAAACCAACCCCACCTCTTTGCCCATGAAACTTTCCTATATAAACCTCTGCTTCTGCCATAACAAACAAGCTGTCCACTGACGCAGCCTCCCAGGGGTTTTCTTCCCACTGTGCTCACTGCCACCCAAGGCCCCTCTCAACCTATTGGTCTCTCTCCTTGCCCTGACTTTCTGTGATGAGGACCAGTGCACAACGGTCTTCTGGTAGCAGCAGAGTTTGGGCTGAGGGGAGGCCGACAGCTGGCACCAAATGTGGGGCTCGAGAAAGGTTCTCCATGATATGCAGGAGAAGGGTGAGTACTCCCCAACAGAGGGACATTGGCTGCTAAGCCTTGGCCATCCTGCTCTGAGGATCAGCATTCTCTCCTTTTCTCCTTTTTACTTTTGGTTTGTACCCTTGCGAGGGACTGTTTAAGATGAAAGAGCAGCTGAGGATTTCTGATCAGGGCCACTCTCTGATGTTAGCTAAAGGCTCCTGGTCCTCTGAATGGACCCCCTCCCCCCAACTGCCCATTCCATTGTCGGCAAAGATCTCCTATCTATATGTCTCTCTACTGCAAAAGGCGGTAACACAATGACCAGTTAAAAGCCACTAGGGTGGACACTGGTTTTCTGAAATTTGTGGTCAGGCTTACACCCGGGAATAGTCTGGAATCCCCCATAACCTCTGGGTATTGGGAACGTTCCCCTAGGACTCAGTGTTTCACTGCCATTTCTTTTTCTATCGTGGGCAACACCTCTGGAAACTTGAGGGATCCCGAAATCAGGGGTCTCCAGGCTCTTCTTAAAAGTAGTGGGGTTAAAATCTCTCAGAGAGCCTGCCTTTTTTTGAGATGAAGTCCTACAACTCATTCCTTGGATGGCCTCCAGGGACGCTTATGACTCAGAAGTCTGGACCAGGGTAGCCCACCTAGTCAGACAGAGGGAGATTGAAGACAGTTCCTCCCTTCCTTCCCATTCCTCCCCATCATTGTGGCCATCGGGCAATGCGTAGGTCCCCCCCTCAACCCACAATATCAGAGAAGGCTCCCCCTTGTCCCAACCCTTCCCCTGAGGACTCAGATGAGGAATGCCCAGAAGATCACCCTGTGGCCAAACTGGCCTCCCTGGAACAGGCCATAGAAAATATCAGGAAAGTGTTAGCTAACTTTAAAATGGAACCCTCACACCTCTAGCCACCTCTGCCTTTGCCTCCCTACCCTACCCACACAAGGAAGCTTGGGAAAAAGATCACAAACCTCCCCCTGGGGAGAATCCCCAGCCTCCCACAGCCCCACCAAAACCACCTCTTCATCTACCCAACAGCTCTGCAATATCAGGGACACACAAAACCTAGAATACTAGGCCTTACCAGTTAACCTGGTGCCCACTTTAAGTAGGCCCCTACAATGGTACCCATACTCATCAGGAGACCTTAAGGAACTCTGACAAGCTGTACACAAGGATGGCATACATGCCCCCTGGACAAAAAATAGCCTCCTTGGCTTCAATGCCACCTTGAATACGGCCCACAACTGGTGAGACATCTGTAGGGCATCTTTGCCTGGCCCCCTCTTCTTACAATGGGAGGCCCTTTTCCCTGATGAGTGTATCCAACAACACCACACAAATGCTGACCAAGCTGATATCAATTGTAACTTTGATGCCCTCTTTTTTCAGGGTGACTGGGCCACAGGAGTGCAGCAAGTGGGATTCCAGCCTGGGTATTATGATCAGGTGTGCCTTTGTGCCTTGCAGGCCTAGAAGCCTATTACCCCTCCTTCTGGGCCTACCTGTGAATCATCCCTCATGTTCCTCTGGCAAAAACCTGAAGAATCCCTTGCTGACTTTTTACTCAGATCCAAAATTAGCATAGATAGAAAAATTTCTGACCCCACGACGAAAGATATCCTACTCCATAATATCGTTTGGGACGGGATGACCTCTGAATGTAAACAGCCCTGTCAGGCCTTAAAGGAGGAACATTAAGATAAATGGATCATGGCCACCTAAGATATAGGCACAGTCACTCATAAGGCCACATCCATAGCTCAGGCTTTCTCAGCTGTCTTAAAACAAGAAGGCAAATGCTTTAAGTAAGGGGCTAGGGGGCACTGGAAGAATGAATGCCTTCAAGATAACACCCAAACTAAAACAAATGAAGCCCCTAAGAGAGTCTGCCCTTGCTGCAGAAAAGGATTCCATTGGAAACATGATTGCCATTCCAAATATGATAAAGAAGGAAAGCAACTCCTGCCTTTAAACTTTTCTCTGGGCAGCCCTCAACCCCACCAGTAAGAGGGCAGCCTCCTAAGGTCAAAACCTTATGGACCTCCATCATACTAGCGAAAACTCACCCCCAAATAGTTATCAAGTTGGGGGAAAGCCCTTTAAATGTCTCACTGACACAGAGACCGATAAGACCATCATTAGGAAACAGAAAGCCCCCTCAACATTGTCCTTACTATTGGGCCCCAAGTTAGTGGGAGTGGGGGTCCTTCATCAGTAAAGAAACCCTCACACCGAAGGACCCTGACAGAAACAAAAGCCACAACACCCTTTGGTTGCTGACATGGCTACTAACCTACTAGGAAGAGACCTCCTCAGAGCTCTCAATGTAACTATCACCACCAGGGATGAGGTTCCTTCAATGGACCCCAGTGACCCGTCTGACTCATGTGCCTTTTGCCCATTCACTGATCACCCCCAGTTCTAATGGCCACTGTTAAATATCAAACTCAATACTTAGAATGGAACTCTGATGATCCCGTCTGGGTTGAACAGTGGCCACTATCTAAGGAAAGATTACTAATCATTGAGAAACTTGTTAAAGGAAAAATACAATTGACATATCGGAACTTCCTGCAGCCCACGGAACACTCCCATCTTCACTATAAGAAAAAGCTCGGGGGGATGACACTCATTACAAGATCTAAGGGCCATCAATAAAACCATGCAAATTTGGGGCTCCCATCAAGATGGGCTCCCCCTGGTCTCAGCCATTCCTGCAAATACTCCCTTGTTATACATATATATCAAGGATTGTTTCTTCTCCATTCCATTACACCCAAGAGATTATAAGAGATTTGCCTTCTCCATCCCCACAATCAATAATTCTCGACCTGCAAAAACATATGAATGGACTGTTCTTCCCCAAGGAATGACTAACATCCCCACCATTTGCCAAGAAGCAATTGCTTTTTCCTTAAAACCCCATATTAAAAATGGACTCCATGTTTACCCTTACATGGATGACATTACCTGGTATGAACCCCTGCTACCCTTACCAGACCTCAGGGATCAATTAATATCATCCCTTGAGGCCTCTGGCTTTAAAATCACTCATACAAAGATTCAGCTCATCCTGTCCATAAAATTTCTAGGCACTGAAATTTCCCTAACTACCATCCAGCCACTAAAACCTGTCCTTTCCTTTTCTTCTCAACTTACACTGACTTCCTCACAGTTACCTAAGGAACCTCAACTGTCTCAAGCCTTGTCTCCCACTCTCTACAGATACCCTTCAACCCCTCTTTAACCTCATAAAAGGGGACAGACACCCTTCATCCAAATGCTCACTCACATTGGAAGCCAAAAGGGCATTATCAGCCATCAAGAAATCCCTTCAAGAGATGACCCTACACCACTATAAGCCCTCATCCCTGGTCTACCTCCTGATTTTCAATTCCTCCCCAACCTTCTTTGGGGCCCTCCATCAACCTCAAGGGGTCCTCAAATGGCTTCACACCCCTATTGGCAATGCCCCTCACTTATTAACCGAAATGGACGTTTTGGCTAACATGATATGTCAAGGAAGAAATCATTCCTTACAAACCTTAGGGAAAGCACCTGACAAAATCATCACCCCCTTTATGTCCAATGGTTGATCCCATTTTAATACTCCTGGATAGCTTTTAGCCTAATGGGATTCCAGGGACAAATAGAAAACCACTCTCCCAGAGATAAATGGATTGCCACCATACCCTCCCTCCCCTGGCTCCTGCCCCGTCTGTTTTCCCAAACCCCTTCGGAGGGAGCCATAACAATCTTCACTGATGGGGGCTCCTGGGGAGCTGCTGCCATCCTCTATAAGGATGCTGCCCAACCACCCACTGTCCTATTCCAAGAATGTCCTCATAATTCCCCCCAATATAAAGAATTATACACCTTTCCTTAAAGGAGGTGCATGAGCCTGCCAACCTGTTTTCTGATAGCATTTATGTCACTAACCTTCTCCCCTGGATCTCGCAATCTTTTGTTATCTGCCTTGCTCATTTCTGTATCCACCATTTTAGAGGGACATAAACAGTCCCTCTATATCCAAAATATCCATTCCCACAGCCCCTTGCCAGGACCTCTTACAGAAGGTAATGCTCTCGCTGATTGCATTGCCTCCCATGGGGCCTTCTATTCTACCCTTACAAAAGCCAAAGGGTTTCATGCTCTTACCCATACAAACTTCAAAGGACTCCAAGCCCCATTCCCTAATATTCCTACAGCCCACCTAAAATGGATCCTAAAAACCTGCTCCTCTTGTGCCTCATTAATACATACCCCTGCATTACAAACTCTAGGTACCAACCCCCATGGCCTGAAGGCAAACGCCCTCTGGCAAATTGATGTTACTCATGTCCCCCAATTCAGCTGTCAAAAATTTGTTTTCATTACAGTAGACACTTATTCAAAATTCCTTTGGGCCACTGTAAAAACTTAGGAAAATTCAAAAAACGTATTGCCCACGTGTTCATGACATTTGCCATTATGGGCCTCCCTCAACAGATAAAAAATGACAATGGTCTAGCTTTGTCAGCTCAGCCTTTAAATCCTTCTGTGCCCACTGGGACATATCCCACCATACAGGAATACCCTATAATCCCTAAGGACAAAGAATTATCAAAAGAACCTAACAAACCTTAAAAAAAATCAACCACAAAACAAAAGGGAGGTAATTACCCTCCCAACATACAACTGTCTATGGCACTAGCTACCTTAAATTTATTCAACATTTCAAAAAATTCAATGGAACCTCCCATAGTCCTCCACTGGAATAAACCCAAAACCCTCCCACAGATAATGGTGAGATGGAAGGACCCTTTGGATGGACTCTGGAAGGGTCCTGACCCATTGCTAACAATGGGAAGGGGCTTTGCTTGTGTTTTTCCCAAGGATTAACCAAGGCCTATTTGAGTCCCTGCCAGAAATGTCCAACATCTCCCCACCAACCAAGGAAAGGGCCATCCCATGGAGGAGAAAATGTTGCCCAAGGACAACATGCAGTTGTCACATGGCAGGACGTCCATGACCTAGTTTCACAAGCCCAAGCAGCCTGCCCCCAAAATGCCATGCTCTCAGTCATTCTCATGGCCATACTGGATATACTCCATTCTATCTCCACTTCAGCCCAGACAGTACTCAGATGGTGGTTCTCAGTCAGGGAAACCTATGCAAAGGCTAACCAAGTCATTAACATTGCAACTACTCCTTAAAGGGGTGCCAAAGAGCTATAACTATCCCCCATTCAGCCCTCCTCTGCCTCCAAGAAATTAGATGCTTATACATGCTTTCCTTTTAAAAATTCAGGTGACTGCCTACAAGACAAAGACATCTATGGTGGGTGTTGATACTGGTCTTGCTGCATTTAAAAAAAAAAAAACCAGAAAATGATACATTTATCGTAAATATATAGCCAAAGGAAATAAATTTACAATAGAAATTAAGGACCCTTGGGATGACCAAGAGCACATTGGAGTTCATGGCAAGCTTTACAGTAATGGGTTTGCATCATACCCCAATGCCGACATACATATATCCTGTCAGCTAGTGCCAGTGCCACAATTAGAACAGATTAAATCACATATCCTCTCTCAAGAGGGTAAGATTAAAAAACAAATTCAAACATCCCTAACTTGGGTTCAATACATCCAATATGCCTCTGACCTTATCTGGCTTTCTTCCCATCCTAATATTTCTCAATGTTTCTTCTGCACCTCTCTCACCAGATCCCTGCTAGCAGCTGTTCCAGCTAACATATCTTGATCATCAGAGGGAACACCCAGGAGATAAACCACCACTAACCCCTCTGCAATATCCTCCTCTATGACCAGCTCCCTTCCTTGTCTTTTTGTTTTTTCAGCTCCTCTGCTTTACCATCCCCCGTCTGTGCCTCTAACATTTCTATATCCACAGCTCTATGTGCACTGCCCCCGGCCCTCTTTTGGTGTAACAGCACCATAATAACTTGTATCAACCAAACTATTTCTGCTTTTTGTACTCCTGTCATTTTTACCCCTCCCCCAACTCTACCTTCTAGAAAAGAAAGAAGTGGCCAATATGATGACAACTCTCCACCAATACAAAAGAGCAGTGTTCATGCCCCTGCTCATTGGCCTGGGACCATTCTGTCTGAAGGATCATTTGGACTTGGAAGGGGCAAGCCCTGGGCCACTCCTATCAGTCAGCCACAGAATTTTTCAGCTGGCTTGAACAAGCCATGACATCCACAACTGAGAGCCTCGAGGCCTTGGAAAGCCAAATCACATCCCTGGCCAGGTTGGTGCTCCAAAACCAAAGGCCATTGACTTATTAACAGCTGAATAAGAGGGGACCTGCCTCTTACTAAAAGAGGAATATTGTTTTTATATAAAAAAATCTGGAACCTGTGAACAAAATGTCAAAATTCTCCAAGAACTAAAGAATAGCTTCTGGGCCCTCTCCAATCCAGGAGGGACTCCATGGTTTTCTAACCCCCCTCCTTGCTTGGCTCCTACCCTTTTTAGGCCCCCTGCTAGACTTATGTACCCTGCTTCTCGTGACACCCTTTCTAATTCAATTTTTCAAAAGTGTCATAGAGGACTTCATTAAAATCACCACCGAGTCCTGGTCCAGTACCAAACTATCCCTAATACCTGCTCCGATTTTGATGACACCCACACCTTATAAAAGACAAAAGGGGGAGATGTTGGGATAAGTTAGGAGTGCCTGGAATGTAGCACATGACCAGGCCGGAGACCTCTTAGTGAGGCTGGCAAGAAACTGGCCTGCTGCATTCTAGATACACTGTTTCTTACCCAACAACCCCCAAGCCAAACCATTAGGTCTCTAATCCTTTAATCTTAACCAGGTCTTTTGTAGATCATGTGACTGGAGGACAGGACAAGGGTCACGTAGCCTCAGAAGCCCCCTCCCTGCCTGCCAGAAAACCAACCCCCACCTCTTTGTCCATGAAACTTTCCTATATAAACCTCTGCTTCTGCCATAATAAATGAGCTGTCCACTGACACAGCATCCCAGGTATTTTCTTCCCACCGTACTCGCTGTGGCCCAAGACCCCTCTCACCCCATCAGTCTCTCTCCTAGCCAAATCTTTCCATGATGGGGGCCAGTGCACAAGGATTTTCCAGTAGAAGTGGAGTTTGGGCAGAGGGGGGGGCCTACACTACAGTATTTCTATCTCTTTTTAAATTATTTTTTTTCTTTTTTATTCTTCGACTTTTCATTTTTATTTTTTATTTTGTAAGTTAATTATTGAATTTTTGTGTATTTCATACAGAACATCTAATCATGTTTATACCTCCATCCCCATTGGCACCCTCCTATAAGCTTCCCCCTGACTCACACACTGGAATTCATGCATTCTGTCATTTGTGTTAAGGCCTATCCTGCCAAGTTAGTCTTCCTAGATTTTCTTTAGTGCAAGTTCATCCACTGAGGTCTAGTCAGCCTATCTAGAGTTCATCCCTTAAAGAAGATCAACTATTCCTCACCCAGCAGTAATTAGTTGACAATACTTCTTCAACTAAGACTGGGGCCTACTCTCCATTTCCACAGATCTGTCCTGGGTTTTGTCTCCTCAAGTTTTCATGTTTCTTATGCATGATGATGTTGTTGTAGGATCATATGAACAAGGTCCCAAGACCTTATAGGACTCTGTTTCTATATCATCATGCACCTCTTCCTTGGCTCTTAAAACACTTCTGCCCCCTCTTCCACAATGGTCCCTGAACCCTGAGTAAGTGGAGTTTAATATTGGAGTCCTGTCCAAAGACCAATACTCAACAGACTCATATTCTCTATTCTTTAACCATTTGTGGCCTTTTGTGTTCCGGGCCCTCTTGTTTCATGAGGGAGCTTTACTGATTAGAATTAAGAGATGCATTAGTGTTCTCTTTAGCCCTTGTTCTTTGTTCTCTGATCCTTGTAGAGGTTTCATTGTAGATGTGCAATTTAGGCTTGGACAATTCCCTGACAATCTCTGTATGTGACAAGTTAGTTCATTTTTCAAGCCCTGAATTGACTTTTTCATTTCATTAAGTTGTATATCTCTATCTTCTTGAGCTATAATCAGGAGTTTATTCTTTTTTTTTTTTTTTTGGTTTGGCTGTTTTGTTATTTTTATTGAATTTTTGTGCATTTCATACAGAACAGCTAAAACAATCTTAATCATCATTATATCCCCTTCCCCACTGGCACCCTCCTTGAAACTCCCCCACTGGAATTCATACATTATATCATTTGCCTTAATGCCTATTGTGTCTAGTGTCCCCAGACATCTGTCAAGTGCAAGTTCATCTACTTAGGTTAGTCAGTCTATCTAGAGTCTCTGGCTTTAGCTTTTCCTCACCCAGCAGTAATCAGTTGCCAACACTTCTTCAGCTAGATTGGGGTCAGCTGTGCATTTCCCTAGTTCTATGCTGGCTTTTTCTCTGAGTTTGCATGGGTCCTGTGCATGCTATCACCATTGCTGTAGGTCCATATGAGGAGAGTCCCAGGAGCTTTTAGGACTCTCTTTCCATATGGTAATACACCTCCTCCCTGACTCTTACAATCTTTCTGCCTCCTCTTGAACAATGGTCCCTAAGCCCTGGGTGGGTTTAGGTTTATATAGAACTCCTGTCCAAGGACCATTCTGCAGACACTTAGTCTCTCCACTTTTGACATTTGTGACCTTTTGAGTTGCTGGCCCTCTGTTGCAAGATGGGGAATCATTAAGGGCTGAGATATTCATTATTGTTTTCTTTACCCCTTGTTCTATGTTCCATGAGCCTTAGGTATAGAGGCTGCATTGTAGATGTGCCACTTACACTTGGGAAATTCACAGACAGTATCTGTGTGTGACAATTTGTGGTTCTCTGTAATAGTCTCCATCTGGTGCAAAAGAAGCTTCTTTGATAAGTGGTGACTGGGATATTTGTTTGCAAATATAAGGGTAAATATTTTACACATAGTAAGAAATTACATTAATATATGAATTTGACAATTTTGGGGTTTTCTCTAAGATCTATGACCTCTCCAGCCACATGTATTTGGATATGTTTATAGTATCACACATGAATTTCCTCCCATTGAGTGGGCTTTTATTCCAACTAGGTATAAACTAGCTGTTAATTGCCTTCAAGATAAAAGAGCCACTAGTGAACCGATGTCGTATGGTGTGCAGGTCACTGATGTAGTTATTTGACCTTGATGCTGGTGTTGGACCATCAGTTGATGTTCTTCCTTAGCATCTTGCATAGGGCTTTTCAAAGTTATGATAGTTAAACTTCAGGGAAAGTGGCTCCAGTTCACTACCAGCTTCATTGTTCCAAACCCTGGGCACGAAGTGTGTTCTCTCTTCAGCAGTAGGATTTACCTTCAAGTTCTGGGAGGTAATCAAGGGCTGTGGCAACAGCCCAACAGCCTATGCAATTTCGGGAGTCTCTTGGATGACAATGGCCAACAACTCAAAGAAAGGTTTCTCCTGTCTTGCACTGTTCCTTATTATGTAGCCTTTAGCTATACACATATAGTCATGTAGAGATGCTGTATGTGTAATTTGTCATTAGGTTGTTGAACTAATATGATTTCCTCTGTTTTTTTTTTACACTAGCTAGGCACTATTTATCTCTCCTCTCTCTCTTCTTGTTTAACCCTTGCACCATGACTTTCCCATTTAAAGTGTCACCATTTTCCCTTATTTCTCCCTTGATAATACCAGTCTCCTATGGTCCTACCATTCTTGAGCTCCTTCTTTCCCTTTATCCTCAATGTTCCTTGTATAACCCTCCCTCCACATTCCCATTTAAACAACCCCATTTTATCCATGTCTCCCATAGTAACACCTGTCTCTTACATTCCTTATCCTCTTGCAGTTCTTTGAGTTTTTGGTTGTGAGTCCTTTAAAGTCATTAAATTCTTTGATCATGTCTACGATTGTTCTTTTAATGCCTTCATTCAGGGGTTTCTCTGGGTAGTTCTCATTTTAGTATACTTATGTAGGAATGGTTTGTTATTGTGGGAACATATTAGCATTGTTTTTCCTATTATTTGTGTTTTTGCATTGTGGTCCGGACATATGGACTTCATTTGTTGGTTGTGTGTGTGATATAAAATTATATCCTGACTTTGTTTAATAGAAATTTGGTTGTGTTTATATTTTTACTTAGCTTGGCTGTTTTCATATTGTGTATATTTAGTTACTTGGTCTATGCTTCAGGTTTTGACTTTTGATTGTTTTTTTTACTGGGGGACAGGATGATTTCAAGCTCACTAGTCCTGAGATATCCAGCAGGCCTAAGGGGGCTCGGCTCAGCTTGAGACTATGGAAGTCCAGTAGGCTAGTGCAGAACTCTCTGGTGGGAGGAGCAGGAGGGGGCCTATTTCCCAGGCAGGTATGTCGACAGCATTGACGTAGTCTATCTAAGCAGAGAAGTTGGGGGCCATAGAGCAGAGAGAATGGAGCTGGTCCCAGAACAAGAGTATTAAAGAGCCATTGGGCAGGAACTGATTTATGTGTCTAGTGTGTATGTGGGGGGGGGGCATGGAGACACTGTGCCCTGGGGCAGCTACAATGTAGAAAGATGCTTTTCTTTAAGGTTGAATGTATAGAAAGGTGACCAGGATAAAATGGATGAACTCACCCTGAGGGATATTAAAGGACACAGACTTGGCTGGATAGGCCTTAACATATATGACAGAATGCATACAAACTAGTAGTGATCTATGGGGCAGGGAATACAGATAGGGGAGGACTTCTAGATATGATCAAAATATTTTGTATGAAATTGGCAATCAGTAAACAAAAGAAAATAATGTGTTTAAATTTCTAGGACATTGTTGTCCTAGATTATTTATTATTAGCATTTATAATACCAGGTAGTTTTGTTTTTCATATAACTTACAATAATATTTGAATCCCCTAGAGCCTTATAGACTAAAATGCACTGCTGTCTTAGATATTTAATATATACTCCTTCTTGAATTCTTTCACATTGCCCATGGAAACATGAGACCACAAAGGACAAACTGAGAAGCAAAATTCCTCTACTGTGACTGAAAATGATTTTTTTTAGATAAAATTAATCTGTCTATATTCTTTGTAATCTTCAGGTACTTCAAACTTTATCCATCTTTTGACAATGGTGTCTATAAGTTTCTAAATTTAGAAAGCATTCAGATTTGAAGCTACATAGTACTGTGGCATTTAAATTGTTATTTTTTTTTAATATATTGTATAACTGTATTAATTCAACTGTGAACCTAGAAACTTGCACCCAC
>NW_008331140.1:3554721-3557383 GCF_000622305.1 Nannospalax galili
AGATGTGAAAAACATTACCATTGAAATCTACCTGATGACTTTGTATCCATGCTCAGATGCCAAGGAGCTCAGAAAGTAACCGACTGTGACTAGTCATAATCAGATATATAGAGATTAGAAATGCATGTGCAAATATCTTAATGTCAATTGCATTAAAAATGAATTTTTCTGTATGAAAATGTGTGTTTTAATAATGAAATGGAGATCTTTTTTTAATCTTAAAACCTCATTCAGTTTTATGTCTTATAGGGTTTATACTGAGTACAATATTGTATAACTGTAATAATTCGACTGTAAACCTAAAAATGTACAGCCAATTTTGCAGAGATGCAGCCTAGCTCAGGAAATTGTTATTGAATATGTCAATGCTGTTGTAATGAAATGCTTCTTCTAAGTATGTGGTTATTAAATAAATAATTAAAAAATATGTTATTCACACTAAGGATGCTTTTAGTATAATATACAAAATAATAAATTGTGCTTCCTTATTATATTAGAATGAAGTAACAATATATATTAGTGTTGTATATAAATGTGATTATCTAGCAACATTGGTGCCCTCACAGTTCTTCATTCATGAATTTTGGCTCATTTCTACTGGACACTATTATTTAAAATAAAAAATCTTTGCCTTTCTGTTTATTTCTGAAATAATACAAGCTTTCATGGCTTAGTGTTGATTTTCCTAGAAAATTTACTTAGTTATGCAATGCCTAAGTGAGGCTGAGTATATTTGTTATGTTTTGAAATACACACATGAACATAGATATCATGTCAATCTCTGTGTATAGCCTCTTTTTAGTATATGGCATAAATGGTGGGGATTTGGTAGATATCAATAAACATATTGCTTGTAATGTCATTAACAATTATATATTTTATCTTGTAAGTTTGGGACTTTTAAAATTTATTATTTGTATAAGTGTTTTGCCTACATATATGTAAGTTCACCTGTGTAATGAAGAGGGCACTGGATTCCCAAGAATTGGAGATAAAGACAATTGTTAGCTGCCATGTGGGTCCTGAAAACTGAACCTGTGTCTTCTGGAAGAGCAGCCAGTGCTCTTAACTACTGTGCAATCTCTCCAGCCCCCATCATAAAGTTTTTTAATGTGAAAAAAAGGCTGGTTAATGGTGACCATATCAATGTTTTTAATCTTAAAACACTTTTATGCATAATAAATATTCCATAAATACTTTTAATGAACAGTTTAAATTTCATTCAAATAAAATTAAATTTCCTTCAGTCATACATTTACATTTTCATGAAATTTATAAGGATAATTTATGATTAAAAATATTTCTCTGATTTTAATTTATATCAATATTAATGAATCCAAACCTAATTTTGTAGAATTTCTAACCAATACACTTGTATCAATGTGTAATTTATAGTTTTACTGATATTACAAGGAAATATGGTTAAGACTGACATTTCATAGGAAGTCAACTACACGGAAATCAGTTTAATTTTGATAATTTTGTTTTACTTTTGCTTGTATATTTTACTCTAGCTGTTTGCAGTGATAAAGTGTCATTCAGCTCTAATTGCCTAGCCACCTACCAAACAACAGATGTATGGATTTTATCTAATCAGTGTTCTTGCAGTAATAGGAATTGATTTCCCTATGTTGACACATGATGTAATCTAAATTAACCTAAACATTGGCACTGAAGTTTAAAAATCTGCCAGGAAAATATATACCAGGCATTTACATTTTTCTTTGGAACAATTTAGCTTTCACATATAGAAAATTGTTTCGCATTACCACTCATAGGGAAACAAAAGTGTAAGGTCACAGAAGCATCAGTCAAAATAACATAAAATAACTGAAAGAGCAACATTCTAAATTTTCTGCCATTTCTTTCTTACTCATGGAGAATCAATTCTAAAACCAATTAAAAAAATTAATTAGTACTCCAAAGAACTCTCAGTTCTTAGGTGACAGAAGGATGTTTTAGAATGAGAGATTTAAAAATTATGTTTAAAACTGTTGTATAGCAGTTGCTACAGTGATAGACAATGCTTTTCATAACATTTAAGAAAGCTTGGAATTACTCTGGAAAGAAAGGGGTGGAGCAGAACACTTTTCAGTAGCTTCAAGTATTCCGTATGCGAAACGTTTCAAAGTTTTCCAGATTGGAACTCAAGTGAGACCTTTGTAGGAATAATTTAGAGTTAATACTGGTTATGCAAGCCTGCCATTCAAGCAACTGGGAGACTGAGGTAATAGGATCAGAAGTTCACAGCCAGCATGGGCTGCATAGAAAATTTCAAGTCAGTATGTCATACGCAAAACCAACCAGTCAAGCAAACAAGCAAGCAAACAACCAGGCAGACAAATAATCTTGCTTTGAATTCAGGCAAAAATTACTAAGCGCGAATGCAGTACAAAATGTATTGAGTTTATCTCCAACTCCAAAACAAATTACTGAAAGTAGCACTCTTTTATTAAAAGTATAAATACTGAACTGAAGCAATGTGAAGGAATAAAAAAATGTGCTATACATAGGAATCTGAATACCTGAAGTCTCTTAACAACTCTCTCATATGACTAAAAATTCTGGAGTATTATTTACTGAGCTGTAAAAAGAATAGTCTCTTAAAGCTACACTCACCTCTCTCTCTCTCTCTCTCTCTCTCTCTCTCTCTCTCTCTCTC
>NW_008331140.1:3557395-3579607 GCF_000622305.1 Nannospalax galili
AAACACACACACAGCATAAAATCTTTTGTCTTCAAAAGAGACAGCATGAAATATTACATCTAATACAATTTACATTCAATATAATTATTAGTATTAAAGTCATTACAGTTTTCTGTTGTGCTGGATAGCTTTAGTGTCAACTTGACACACCTGGGTTAAGGGAGCTTCAGCTGGGGAATTGCTTCTATTGGACTGGCCTGTGGCCATGTCTGAGGGGCATCTTTTTGATGAATGATGTCGGAGGGCCCAGCCCACTGTGGGTGGTGCCACCCCTGGGCTGGTAGGCTTTTGTTGCATAAGAAAGCAGGCTGAGCAGGGGCTAGGGGAGCAAGCCAGTAAGCAGCATTCTTCCATGGCCTGTGCTTTGGCTCCTGTCTCCAGGTTCCTGCCCTGAGTTCCTACCTTGGGCTCCCGGATGAATTGTGATCCAGGAAATGTAAGCTAAATAAACCCTTTCCTCCCCAAGTTGATATTGGTCAGAGTGTTTTGTCACAGCAATGGAGAAACAGACTAGGACATCTGTGAAACAAACTTCCAGTAATTTTACACAGCTCCATAAGTGCTTATGTTAGTTGTGTTCTTCAAAAAAAACAATGCATTAGACTTAAGAGTAAAAGAATTTGGTTGGAGAGTGACAACTATGGGAAAGAAGGAGGGCATGCCAGCAGTACTTGGTAGACTACAAACAAACATAGCCACGGGTAGATTTATAACATAGAGTGTATTACAGATAAATCTTTGACAAATAACAGGTACCAAATTTTGACTTGGGGCTTCTGCAAAATCATGAACTTGATTATCACTCCCTTGTTAAATCAAAGGAGTCAAGTTATTAGATTCAAGATTATGACCTTAAATTTAGGTAGAACAAGCTGCTACTGGCAAGCAGTGGTCAGCTGCTATCTTTCATAAACCTGGGAAATAATTCCTTAACTGAGCACTGAAGAAATCAATGCAAAGTCTACTTGTGTCTTTGTGTTTTCATCCATAAAATATAAACATCATTAGGCTGTCCTTCAATACTTTACCTACAAGAGGCAATTGATACATATTTGCTGCTGAAAGTGATTTCAGTAGTCAGAAAATGAGGGGTAAAAGAGGAGAGGAGGGAGGGAGATGGAGGCGCAGAAGTCAATGAAGAGGAGGAAGATGAGAAATGGGAGTAGAGGAGGTAGGATAAAGTATATTTTTATGAATGTAGTTCACATGCATTAATTTAAATGTATGCAATACTTATAATATGTAGGTCTTTATTAATACCAGTTTACCAAAAATATATTGTTCTGGTTAGTTTTCTACAAAAACAGCTTGGGAAGGAAAGGGGTGATTTGGCTTACAGCACAGTTCTTCATCAAGGGAAGCCAAGGCAGAAATGCAGAGCAGGAGCTGGAGTAGAGACCCTGGAGGAGCACAGCTTACTGAACATACTCCTGGTCCATGCTCAGTCTTTTTTATTATATAATACAGGACTTCCTGTGCAGGAGTAGCAGTGTCCACAGTGGTCTGGACCCTCCCAGTCACTCAGAATTTAGAAAATACTCCACAAACATGGGCACAGGCAAGTTCAATGGAGATAATTCCTGAATTGAGGTTCCCTCAACCCAGGTGTGTCAAGTTGACAACTGAACCTATCCACCACACATATGTAGAAGAATAAATAAGCCAACATTCTATGAACCAATTGGAAAGTATATCACTGAAGTGAACATATATCTAGAAGGGATTCCAACAAACAGGAAGAAAAAATTGTGACATTCTGCATTTTCACTAATGCCATCTCTCCCATCGAAACTAGTGTACTGGCACTAGAAGAAAATCTCTAACCCTGGGGATCATTTCTTGAGAGGGGAACATAAAATTGACCATGTCTTATATTTTCTGCCTAATCTGTGCACTTTGTTAAGAATGATATTCTGCTCACCCACTTAGAAATAGTCATAGAACCTTTAGTCTTGTTTAGGAGTCAGCAAAAGCAAATGTAGTCACAGTAGCATGTTAGAGCAGTGATTCTGAAAGCTCAGTACAGCAACAACAGGAGATTAAAATTCAGGAGTAGAAAAGACAAATGGCTTAGTGAATTTGCCACAACTGAAAGTGCATATCTGAAACTAAGAAGACAAATCCTCAGAGGTTTTGAGAAATAATAAAATTTCTGGTTGGGTGGATTAATGAAAAATTTGCCTTAAACAAAATGAGCTGGTGAAGTCTGAGAGAGACTTTAATTATTCAAATATACCTTCAATAGCCAAAGCAAAAAAATCACAAGGCCTACAAAGAAATCCTGAAATATAGCTCAAAAAAAAATCATACTTCAGGAACCTGACCTTAAAGAAAGACAAACTCACAAAACAACTGGCAAAGAATGTTAAATAGCTATAATAAATACAATCCATGAAAGCAAAGTGGGCATACATGCAAAAAATAATAATAAATAATTCAAAAACAAAATAAAAATATCAGTACAGAGTAGTTATTTTGTTCATAGTAATCTTATGACAAAATAAAATATAAAAGACAACTAACTTGAGAATTGTGGGTAGATCTACCACATTGGTTTTTATGGTGGTGTCATAGTGTTTCCATGTATACAATTCCATGAAATTGTACACAGTAAATTTTAATACAGTCTTTCATATTTAGTTTTTAGAATTTTTATTGAGCTTTTGTACATTTTGTAGAACAGTTCTTAATCAAATATAGACCCCCTCTCCTATCTATACCTCCCTAGCCCCTTACCAGCTCTTCTGTATTCTGCCATACATGTTAGTAATTTGTACCCAGAAATCCTCCTATGTGAATTCATTCACTGGAGTCTAGTCAGCCTATCTAGAGATTGTGGGTAATGTCTACTCTCCTACACTCAGTGGTAATCAGTCTGCAATAGTTCCAAGACTAGGGCCTGTCAGCCACCCATTTCCCTAGCTCCACTCTGGTCACTTGTCTGATTGAGTTTGCATGGGTCCTGTGCTCAATGCCACCATTGCCACCAGTTCACATGTGCAAGCTTCCAGTGGCTAGAGCACACTCTGTTTTATAAGGAAGCTCCACTGGTGAGAGATGAGGGATGAACTGGTTTTCTCTATAGCCACTTGTTCTGCTATGCTCCATCAAATGTAGATATGTCATGTAGGACTGGGCATCTCTCAGATGTGGAATTCTGAAGTAGCTTCCATCTACTGCAAAAAGAAGCTTCTTTGATGAGTGGTGTATGGTATACTTGTCTGCAAATATAAGGCTCCATATTTAGAATATGGTAAGAAATTTCATTTGTCTAGAGTTTTCCCAAAGATAGGGTTTTCTCTAGGATCTATCTCCTTACTCATAAGTTCACTCCAACTGAGAAGGATTTAAGTCCAATTAGATGGTTGTTGATTACCCCTATCCAAATAACAGTGCCCCTACTGCATCAAAAGTGGTAGCTTGCTGTACGAGTTGTTATAATTATTTGGTTTTAGCACTCGGTTGGGCCACTGATTGACTTTCTCCCTTAGCAGCTTGCATAGTATCTTCTATAACTATGAGAGATAAACTTCATTAGGAGGATTCCAGGTTAGTTCCTGTGCCATTGCTCCAAGTCCCTTGTCTGAAGTATGTACTGTTTTCAGGAGTATAGTCTTATATTACAGCTCTGGGAGACAACCAAGAGCTCTTGCAATAGCCTACATTATTTTAGGAGTCTCTGGGACTACCCTGACCAAACACTGAAGGGAGGTCTCCCCTGTCTCACACTGTGTTCCTTGCCATACAGCCCCCAGGTATACATATAAACTAATATTCAAACACAATATGTGCATTTCTCAGACAGTTTTGGAGACAATACATTTCCATCTGGCTTCCTTAATCCCCCAAAGATCTATTCATTTCTACTCTTTCTCTCCCCATCTGACCTTCCTCCTCCCTCCCCATTCCAAGTACCCCCATTATCCCCATCCTCCCCCAAATAACACCCTCCTCCCATCATCCCCCCTCCATGGAGCTCCCTCCTCCTCCACCATGGCCTTCTGCATATCCCTCCCTCCTCCTCTCAGCCAAATACTCCCACTTTCCCCACCTCCCCCCTTGTAACATCTGTTCCCTACCATCTTCTTCTTTGAGGTTCTTTCTTCTCCTTTACCTCCATATTTCCTTTCAATTTTTCTGGATCCTGGTGTAACATCAGGATATATACTCACATATAAGAGATTGGTGCTGTGATCTACAAATGAGGGAGAACATATATCACTTCCTTTTCTGAGTTTGTTACTTCCCTTAGTACAGCAGTCTCTAGTTCCATCCATTTAACTGCAAATTTTATAATTTCATCTTTTCTTACTGCTGAGTAGAACTCCATTGTGTAATACTTATCCATTGTCAGTTGAAGGACATTTATGTTGTTGCCATTTCTTAGCTATTGTGAAGAGCACACCAACAAATATGGATGTACAGCTATCTCTACAGTAGAATGAGTCCTTTGGGTATATACCAAGGAGTGGTATAACTGGATCCTATGGTAGGTTCATTTTTATTTTTTGAGAGATCTCCATACTGCTTTCCACAATGTTTGCATGAGTTCGCATTCCCACTATCAGCAAATGAGCATGCCCCCTTCTCCACATCTTGCCAACATTTGGTATCTTCTGTTCTCTTGCAAATTTCATGCAATATACTTGGATAATATTTAGATTCTCTCCTGTATATGCACACCCTTCTAACCCCAAACAACTTTTGGTATTTGTGTGTGTGTGTGTGTGTGTGTGTGTGTGTATGTGTGTGTGCATCTGTGTCTGTGTGTCTGTGTGTGTCTGTGTATGTGTGTATGATATATGGCTTTTGGTGTGGATTCATCCACTGGCACCTGGTCAACCTACTTATTAGTTTCACTGTTTAATGTGATGGAATCTCCCATTCCCAGAAGTAATGATTTGCCAATATTTCCTGAGCTAATGTATGAGATTTTTTTACCCACGTCCCACTTCTATACTGGAATTTTCTCTGGCTTGAACAGGCACAGTTTCTTTGAGCCCTCAGACTCTCTTGCTTTTTTTTTTTGAGGGTTTAAGTCTGATTGTGATGAAATTCCTGTGTTTGGCATTAATACAAGAAAGGCCATATGGAAACAGAGCTCCCCAATAGAGATAAATATATATACAAATCCAATAATGTGTCCTGATACAACGGTGATACATAGTAATTTTAAATTCTTGTATACAAATAGAAAAAATAAGAAGTTTAATTATGTATATATTTATATCCATGTTGATGGTTATAAACTTGTTTATATCATCAATAGTATAAAGTTGAAGGCTACTGATGTATATAGAAGTAGATATTTTATGCTATTGTCTGCCAGTTTAAAAGAGAATATTATACCTACAATATTTTGTGTATTGCAATGACAATCAAAGTGAAAATATTTTACCACATACACATAAAAGGAGAAGATAAAGCATTTCATTTCACTTTGAAAAAATTTATTGGAATACAAAGATGCAAAGTAACAGAAGAAAGGAAGACAAAAAAACTACAGGACCTGTAATTTAAACTAGAAAGGAAAAAATATATTTAAAGTAAATACTAGGAAAGAAATAACACAGAATAAACCAAAGATTTATGAAGATTAGATCCGAGATTGGTAGGAAACCCTTCAAAACATCTCTTGTATTCTAAACTTACTCTACCTGAAATTAATTATGGAAGAATGGTTTAAATTTTCCCTCAGTATTCCCAATCAATCCTGCCAGTCAGTTTTATAACAGTCTTCACTTACTGTTCCCTCAGAACATTCAGGAACCCAAAAGTACATGAAGGGCATTCTTAACTTCCAGTTTAGTTCAATCACTGCTTTATCTTCTGGTAGAAACTGTTCCCCCATCAGAACTAATATTCCTAGGTCAAGGGAGCATTATGTCACAGGGGCATAGAACAGAAATTTCTTGGTATAGCTCTAGAGTTAATAATGAGCTGTGTAAAATGAATTTTCATCCCTTTATTGCTGACAAAAGGAATTGTAATCATGGAGGAAAACAGATCTGTATATTTAATGTTGCTTATAAAAACTCCTGAATCGTCTTTTCCAAAGTCCTCTAAGTCACTAGCACTAGCTAGGGTTATGACTAAATTTTCAAAAGGTTATTCTACTAATACATAAAACAGCTGCTATAATATGGTGGTGAACAAGATGTATTCAGTGAATTCATAAAATTGGGTTCATTGACACACTATATTTGATGTAAAATAATACTTGACCTAAAGCAGTATTGTGTAGAACAACAAGAAGATGTCTAAGATACTATGCAAATCCATGGAAAGAAATTTTGGAAGACTTGAGAAAAGGGAAGCAAAGTCTGTGTAAAGAATAATTGCCTATTTCAAAAGCTCCAAAGTGCTGCACATTCCATTAAAGAGATCTCATTTCTATGCCTATTTCCCAAGAATCTTTGAAGTTATATGGCAAGACAGCTATTCTATTGAAAAAAAATAGCACTAAGGAATGTATTTGAACCCTGGAACTGGATAAAATTGAATGACAACTACATTTCTTCTATAAATCTCATTTCTTTCATATGTAAAATGGGTATATAATAGCAACAACCACATATAATTACTATGAGGATTTGATAAACACAGCACTGTGCCTAAGTATATGGCTTAGTGAGTGAAGTGTTGTTGTACATGTGTAAGGATGAGTTTTAATCATCAGAAGTGATGTGAAAACCAGGTGCAGTAATATATATCTGTAATCCCAGTGCTCCCTAAGGTAAGGTACAAAGCTGAGAAAGGCAAATGGTTAGAAGCCTATGAAATATATACTCTGGTATATGCAACACTAAAACAAAAAAAGAGACTGTCAAACAAGATAAAGGGAGTGAATCAACACACAAAATTATCATCTCATATCCAGTGTTCTGTGACATATTTGTATCCACACTCCCATGAATGCATGCACTCTCTCTCTTTCTCATCCTGTTTCTCTCTCCCTGTTTCTCTCTCCCTGTTTCTCTCTCTCTCTCTCTCTCTCTCTCTCTCTCTCTCTCTCTCTCTCTCTCTTCTCTGTTCTCTTCCTCCCTCCTGCTCTCTACTCCAAAAAACAGATCACTTAGTAAATATTTTATGAGTCTAGGTATTATTCTATTTGTGATAGTTTATAATATCTGCTAACCAAAATCTGTTTTACTGAACAGTAATTCTCTAATTGCAAGACATAACTAGGCCTTATTTCCCAGGTTCCAGTTAAATAAGTGTATCATGTGACTACTTCTATAAAAATGGTCATGATGGAACTTATCTATTAGTCTAAAAATTCAAAAATATTTTATTGACTATTCCATACAATGTAATTTGATCATATTCACACTCTCAAATATTTTCACCCTCACCCTCCTACCCACCCAAATTTGTATCATCTATTATACTTTTAAATTTTGAAAGGGCTGATTTTTTTGTTTTTTCTAATTTGCTCTGTCAAAAAGTTCTTGCATGTGAGTCTATCACTTGGAGTCTGGTCAACCCACCAAGGGTGTCACATCAGTAAATAAACCTGACTCATCAGTTATCAATTGAAAAAATAATATTGTACAGGTAGTCCAACAGTGGCACTATCACACTGGAGAGACTGAGAATCCAGTATTTTTTCAATCCATGAGGCTTAATTCTTCAGTACAGTCTGGTGGTTGCTGAAGGCCTGGCATATTCCCGGAAAGCTGGTGGTCTTTGGACTACATTAGAAGCCAGAGGAATATGGGTCATGTATCAGAAAACGAATAATGCAGCAGTATCATAGATGAATTTGACAGTAAATTTGAAGGGACAAAGGCAAAAAGTAAAGTTTCTTCTTTCCTTGTATTTTTAATTGTATTGCCAACAGAAGGTACCACCCACCTTTAGGGTGGGTATTCCTGCTTCAAGTTATCTAACCAAAAATGTCTCTTACAGGATTGCCCAGAGACTTGAATTTCATTTGATTCTAGATCCAGTCAAGTTGATAATCAAGATTAGCCATCCCAGAGGAGTAAAGAAAATGTAAAACTGCCAAAGAACTATTGACAGCTGATCACTGCTGTGTTAAGGAGAGTTAGCTTTTAAGGGAGTGGTGCTAGATAGGCTGACCAGGATTCAGCAGATGAATTCACACTGAGGGACATCTGGGGACACAAACTTGACACAATAGGCTTTAACATGTAGGACAAACTGCAAGTAATCTGTTGTGGGGCTATGGGGAGGGGAGCATTCATACAGTTAAGGGTATCTAAATAGGATTAAGATGTATGAAATAGCCAAAAACCAACTGAAATATATTTTGAAAAAGGTAAACATGTTTTATCTTATTTTTATCTGTTTTGAAAACAATAATATTTACTTGACTTGAAAAGGAAGAAATACTCATTTACAACAAGTCAGAGTTAATAATACATAGCTAAAAATGGCCTTAGAAACCCTGGAGTAGACATCACTGATTTTTTAGTTGAATTTTTGTGTGTTTCAAACAGAACATCTCAAACAATATTAATCCTCTTCATACCCCTGTCCACACTGGAACCCTCCCATAGCCCCCCCTCACCTCTGGAACTCCCTATACTCTCTCAATCCTGTTAAGGCCCACTGTGATGCCAGTGACCACAGACATTCCCTAGTGAAAGTCCATCCACTCATTTTGCAAAAGTCAGAGACTATTACCATGTACCACAGCTGGTCACACATGGACATTGTCTATGAATTGCCCAGGCCTAAGTGACACATCTACAATGTTATGTCTACACCTAAGGATCATGGAACATAGAACAGAGATAAAGAGGACAGTAATTAATATCTCAGTTCTCAATAATAAAGCTCCCTCATGCAGGAACAAAAAAGGTCCCAAATGGCCAAAGTGTAGAGATCAAGAGTCTGTTGAATCATGATCATTAGAAAAGACCCGTTTATTAATCTTCACGCACCCAAGGCTCAGGGACCATCATGGAAGAGGGGGCAGAAAATTTGTAAGAGCCAGGGAGTAAGTTTATGACCATAAGGAAATAGATTCCTGTAAGCTCCTGGGAACCTGCTAGTATGATTCTATTGCACTGGTGTCAGCATATACAAGTCCCATGCAAACTATAAACAATAGGCCTCAGTCTTATCTGAAGGAATTTTGGCAACTGATTGGTCCAAGATGAAGAAGAGCTGATGTTCCTAAAAAAAAGGGACTTCAGATAGACTGACATCACTGAGTTTATGAAGGGATAGTATTATTTGTAAGGCAGCAGTTAGTGCTATGGGTGAGATCATAATACAGGACTAATTCCTAATCCCATCTCCATTCTGCCAGAATCTCCTGTTCCTGTGAACTATGAGGTTTGGGTTCAGAAATACAAATCAAGTTGAGATACCACTAAAGTATTCAAAATATTACCTTCTTGATATGTTCAGTAAATTATTAATATTTCAACAAATATGTTTCTTGAGTATAGACAATTACACAGTTCATATACAGTATCATAAATATAATATAGACTCGATCTAAAGAACCTGACATTCTGGGTAGGTTGATAACACAGACATGGAAACATTAACTCTTTTAAAGAGTATATGCTTAAAGGCTAAATTACGTGGTTAAAAATTGTATCTCAGAACTAGAATCGTCACAAAAGTGACTTCAGTAAAAGAGAGTTTCAACTAGATCTTGAAGGACAGGGATTTTTCATTCAAGCATACAACACAAAAGAAAAGCTTTCAAACAAAGGAAATAGAAACTAAAAGGAGACAGGCATGAAGGAAACAAAATTTTCTCAGTGTAATACAAAAACTGGGCCTGTGTCAGTAAGATTATATTTTGCTCAAGTAGTGGCTACATGGCTCAAAAATAAGAAGAGTAAGCCTATATTCTATTTAAATTTTGTACTATGTCTCCTTCAATCCTAGCTCACCACTGTATTTTTTCCCTTATAGCTTCTTCCACATTGTGTGTCTACAAGTATTTAACATTAATATTTTTAATTTCTCCCATTTTAAAATAAAAATTTTAAAAACCTCTGAAATTATGGGAACTGGTCTTCATGTAGAAGGCTTACAGGTCAGTTACAGCTATTGCTCCAATTCCTGTATCCAAAGTATGTCTTGTCTTCACCAGCAGTGTCTTACCTTCAAGATTTGGGAGATAATCAAGGGCTGTGGCAATAGCCTGTGTTATTTTAAGAATCTCTTTGATGACTCAGACAAATAACTTGAAAGAAGATTTCTCTTGCCTAGTATTGTGTTTTTGTTACATAACCTTCAGCTATACACATGCGTACACACACACACACACACACACACACACATATGTAGGTATGTATACTATAGTATGTGAATATTTCAATAGGTTTTTGAACTAATATATTTATCCCATTTTCAAAAACCATCTAAGTATCAATTATCTTTCATATTTCTCCCCCTGTATAATCCTCTCTATACCTTCCCTGGTTAAAGTAGTTAAAATATCCCTGCATTCCTCATTTTCTCCTTGACAACACTAGTTTCCTACTACTTCCCCTTTATCCCCATGATTCTTTTCCATTTCCCTAACTCCTGTTGTTACAATCAGGGTATCTAAAAATTCGGAACTAAGATACACAAATGCGAGAGAATATATGTTGCTTGTTTTTCTGAGTCTTTGTTACTTTAATTACTATAACAGTTTCTAGTTCCATCCATCTACTTGCAAATTTCATGATTATCTTTTTCTTTACTGTTGAGTAGGACACCATTTTGTTAATGTACCACATTTTCATTATCAGTTTTTAGTTGACAGACATTTAGCTTATTTCAATTTCCTAGATATTTTGAAAAGAGCAACAACTATGCAGACTGCAAAAGGGGAATAAAAAAACAGTCAATGATTCTATCCATTCCATTCCATGGCCTTCATGACCATCACAGAAAATAATGTCTACTGGTGCAGAAATGGCACTTTTATCTTGGGAGTAATCAACGGCTAATTGGACTTACATCCCAATGAATGAGAGGAAACTTGTGTGTGGTACTGCATGACTGGAGAGGTCATAGATCCTAGAGAGAAACCTACTTTGTCATGTCCCTAGACCAACAGCATTTTTTGCTGTATTCTAACTACATATCTTCTTATTTACAGACAAGTGTACCTCTCACCACTCACCATACAATACTGCTTTTTGCAAGAGATAGAGACAACAACAAAGTTCCAAAACTGGTGAAATGCAGAAAATAAGTAGTGTTTGTGAGGTTCCCAGCCCTAAGTGACACATCTGCAATGCAACCTCTACACCAAAGGCTCAAAGAATCTAGTGGAACAAGGGGCAAAAAGAGTTTCATTGCATCTCTGAACTCTCCCCAGTGAAGCTTCCTCATGTCACAAACAGGGATTAACCCATGTAGCTATAACTAGCCAAAGTGCAGAGAATGAGAGACTCAGGAGAACTTACCCATGGATAGGACACCTATATCAAATCTATGGCACACAAAGCTCAGGGACCACTGCAGAACAAGGATTGGAAACATTGCATGAACCAGAGACAGTTGATGACCACAAGGAAACAGTGTTCCAGACAGCTGGGAAGTTACTCATATGAACTTAACAGCAATGGTATCAGCATGCACAACATTCATGAAAGCTCAAGCCAGACAAAAATCTTAGCATAGAAGCAGGGAAGTGGGGAAGAAGCCCAAACCTTGGCAACTGATAACTACTGAGAGAGAGAGAGAGAGAGAGAGAGAGAGAGAGAGAGAGAGAGAGAGAGAGAATTGGTTTCCTTTAAATGTGTGATGCTAGATAGGTTATTTGGTTCCAGTGTATAAACACACACCAAAGTTCATTTGGAGAGACACAAAATTGGCTTGACAGGCTTTAATATATATGACAGAGTACAAGAAAACTAATTGAGGTATATAAGAAGGGTAAAGATAAGTATATTTTATCAACCTTGCAAAACTTCAATAAACTTTATAAATGATAAAAATAAAAATAAAAACACAAGTATAATATCTGTTTTAAGGATAACTTTTTCAAAGTAAATTGTCTTTTTTAATTTAGAGTGCCACTTCATTACCTTCACAAAGTTTTGTCCTAATGAAATTGAGTTTATTTGTTCATTCTTTTATAATACTTTACAAGCTTATATGCATATATATTAGCATATTACATTAACTTGTCCTAGTTTGTTTCTCCATTGCTTTAATAAATCACTCTGACCAATACTATCTTGAGAAGGAAAGGGTTTATTTAGCTTACATTTCCCAGGTCACAGTTCATCAGGGAGCCCAAGATAGGAACTCAGGGCAGGAAGCTGGAGGCAGGAGCTGGAGCAACTCTGCTTACTGGCTTGCTCCCCTGGCCCCTGCTCAACCTGCGTTCTTATGCAACACAGGCCCACCTGCACAGGGGTGGCACCACTCACAGTTCGTTGGGCCCTCCCACACCACTCAACAGTCAAGAAGATGCCTCATAGACATGGTCCCAGGCCAGTCAAATGAAGGCAATTGCCCAGTTGAGGCTCCTTCCACCCGAGTGTGTCAAGTCAACACTAAAGCTATCCAGCACAGTTGACCCCTTGAGAACTTGACACACAAACACATCACTATTAAACCACAGCCTTTCCATTTCTTGTCCCCAAGTTATGATGTTAATATCACAACATAAGACAGTACATCCTTAAAATCTCCACAGTCCTTAAAAATCCAAACACTTAAAAGTCTGTAGTCTCTTTTAAAAGTCTCTTAACTATGGATTGACTTCTGTAAAATCTAAAAACTTACTGCATTATTTCAAAGGGAAGAACTGGGCACAGCTAAGCAAAGCCAAAGTCCAGCAAAGTAGCACGAGGCTGGACATCTGGGATTCACTCAAAACCTTCTAGGCTCCAAAGGTTTCGGCAGGTCCACCTCTGACTCTGCCATCCACAGCACACACAGCACATCACGCAGACCCAGGCCAGCTCCATTCCACACCTACTGCTGTCCTTGGTCGTCCCTTGGTCCTGGAATCTCTAAATTTTGGGGTCTCCATTGAAACTGAGGCTACACCTTCACCAATGGCCTCCTCTTGCCTCTCAAGGTGCAAAGCCTCAGATTCTCTCCATGACCCCTTCAATCCTGGGGTCTTCACTGCAACTGAAGCTGCACTTTCTCCTATGGACTTTCCTAGCCTCTCAGAGTGCCAAGCCTCAGCTTTTCTCTGTGACCCCTTTACACTTTCAACACTAGAACTATGCAGGAGACTCTTATACATTACCAAGTCATGCTTCCAGCTTGAGACAGAGGCTTATGTCCTCTGTGTGCTGACCCTGAGGAAATACCTCCCAGAAGAGTTCACCCCATTGATGCTGGTCTCTTGTTACTTACAGCTGATTTTCAGCCTCAGCTAACCAGCATCAATTTTCCCAGTAAAGCAAAGGTTTTACTTGAGGTTCTGGTCTCTTCTTAATAACAGCTGATTCTTCAGCCCCAGCCAACCAGAACCCAGAGATTCTCAATTCAAAATACCATACGAACAGCCCTGATAGTCTCTGCTTCCCTTTGAAGCTTCACAAGCCAGGCCACCATTGTCCACAACTCTTTCAACATAGCTGTTCCAAGCTCCACAGCAATCAACTCTAAGCATTCAATGGCTTTTCCAGCCCAAAGTTCCAAACGCTTCCAGAGTCCTCCTAAAAACACCAAGGCCAGGTCTGTCACAGCAATATCCCACTCTCTGGTACCAATTTCTGCAGCAGATGTGGAATGGAGCTGGCTTGGATCTGTGAGACAAGCTGTGTGTGCTGTGGACGACAGAGTCAGAAGTAGGGCTGCCAGAACCCTTTGTAGTCCAGATGATCATGAGTGAATCCCAGGTGTCCAGTCTTGAGCTACCTTGCTGGACTTTGGTTTTGCATAGTTGTGTCCAATTCTTCCCTTTGACATAAGACAGTACTTGTTTTGGAATTTACAGACTCCCACCCACAGTTAAAAGACTTTTAAAAAGAGACTATGGACTTTTAGTTGTTTAGATTTTTTAGGGACTGTGGGGGTTTATAGTAAGGCGGCACTGTCTTGTGTTGTGATATTAATGTTAATATCATATCTTGGGGAAAAGAATTGGAAAGGTTATGGTTTAGTAGTGACGTGTTTGTGTGTCAAGTTGGCAAGGGATCAATTGTGCTGGATAGCTTTAGTATCATCTTGACACACCTGGGTTGAAGGAGCCTCAACTGGGCAATTGCCTTCATTTGACTGGCCTGGGACCATGTCTATGAGGCATCTTCTTGATTGTTGAGTAATGTGGGAGGGCCCAGCCCACTGTGGGTGGTGCCACCCCTGGGCAGGTGGGCCTGTGTTGCATAAGAAAGCAGGCTGAGCAGGGGCCAGGGGAGCAAGCCAGTAGGCAGTGTTCCTCCATAGCCTGTGCTCCAAGCTCCTGCCTCTAGGTTCCTTCCCTGATTCCCTACCTTGGATTCCCTGATGAACTGTGACCCGGGAGATGTAAGATAAATAAAACCTTTCCTCCCAAAGTTGATAGTGGTCAGAGTGTTTTGTCACAACAATGAAGAAACAAACTAGGACACTGGCATACATTTAAATATGGTTTTTCGTCTCTGAGTTCTATCTAGCATTGAGTGTTAAAATATATTATTATTTGAGATAAAATTATTATTTTGTACAACTGATTAAAATGGTGCAGTCTATTATTAAACATTGATATTGACCAATGCTTAAAAATTAATTGTAATCAACAGGTGCCTAATGAGACTTAAAGCTCACTCAATGGGAGGGAACTCATGTTTGGTACTGTAAATTTAATCAAATACATATGGTTAGAGAGGTCATAGATCTTAGAGAAAACCCAAAAGCTGTCACATCCCCAGACAAATGTAATTTCTTATTATGTGCTAAATAGAGATACTTTTATTTACAGACAATTATTCCAGTCACCACTTATCAAAGAAACTTGTTTTGCAAGAAACGGAGATGATTACAGAGTTCCACAATCAGAAATTAAGCATTTATGAGATGCCCAAACCTAAATGACACATTTACAATGGAACCTCTACACCTGACTTATGGAACTTAGTGAAAAAAAGTGGTAGAGAGAAGAATAGTAATGCATTACTCAAATTGCATCAATGAAGCCCCCTCATGCAACAGAGGGCAATCAACATAAAGGGCCACAAATGACCAAAACATAGTGAATAAGAATCTATAGAGTGTCTGTCCTTGGACAGGACACTTTTATTAAACTTCATCCACTCAGGGATCAAGGACAATTGAGGAAGATGGGGCAGAAAGACTGTAAGAGCCAGGGGAGGAGGTGCATGGATACAAGGCTTACAAGTGCCCTGGGACCTTGCACATAAGAACTTATAGCAATGGTGAAAATAAGACCCATGGAAACTCAAATGGACAAAACCCGATCATAGAAGTTTGGAAATGAGGAGCAGATCCCTATCTTATTCAAAGGACTATTGGCAGCAGATTACTACTGGGTGAAGGAGAACTGACCCTCCTTAAGGGAGTGACTCCAGATAGGCTTACCAAACCCCAGTGGGTGAACTTGCACTGAGGTCCATCTGGGGATGCTAACTTGACTTCATAGACCTTAATATGAATGACAGAATACATGAAATCCGATGTGGGGGTGTTATGGGAGGATGTCAATGGAAAAGGGGGTATAAAGATGATCAAGATGTTGTTTATGAAATAAAAATTCAATGAAAATATAAAAAAATCTTAAAAAATCATTTCACTTAAAAAAAACTCCCTTCTTTATAATTACTACTTCATTTATCTGCTCCCCTTTACAATATGTCATAATGAGGATTCTGAACCTCCCTTTAAATTTTGTTATCCTATTATCATTTTGAACACTCTCTATATAAATTTCATTCTCAATATTGTACGAGAAGATGAGAAACCTTTTGTAAAAATGATTCATGACCTCTACATTACAGAATCTTACAGTAAATTCTCAGTTTTTGTCTTGATGACTGCAACAGCTAATGAAGAATGCATATATTGAAGTCTATTTGAATTCAATTTTATTACTTTCCTCATTTTTCTCCTATCTCAGTGGCAGATTCCATATAGTTTATTCTTCTTGTTTTCCTCATGTTCCTGATTTTTGGACACTAAAACCTGAAAGGTTTCATTTTTTTGTCTTTTCTTTCTTTTCTGATCTTCTCACTCCTTTGAAAATTCCACCCAAGTTAATGATTTTCAATACAAAACAAAAGCTGAGAACCATAATTTATGTTTCTATCTTAGAGTTCTCCCTTAGGCTCCAGACCAATAGATTAAGCTGCGTGTTTCACCTGGATATCTAACTGAGATCTCACTTAGCATGTTCAAAACAGATCACCTGATCTTCCATAAAACTGTTTTTAATAAGATAATTCACATTTGAGTAAACGGGAATTCTGAAGTTGTAGTTCTCATTTCAATTAACACCTCATTAAACCAATTTAAAAATGTGATGGCTGGGCCTCATAATACATCAAGAAATGCAATTCTCAATAATTATAATGATAACACCCTTATCCAGTTGACTGTTATCCCTTACCTACATTATTCCAAAAGCCTGCTAACTGGTCAGTACCTATGCTTTCTTTATTATAATCTATTTGCAACACAATAGGCAATAATACTCTTAAAATACACATCATATCACATTACTGTTCCTAAATATGTTGTTACGTTTCATAGCTTACTAGGTGATGTACAAGGCCTTGAATAATCTCCATACTATTAGACCATTACCCTTCTGCTTCAGTTTAATTCTTCCCGAAACCCCAAACTGTTCACACAACTTGGTACGAGCTATATGTTTTTCAAATAAAATGTGTTTCTGCCTCAGAGACATTGAATATGTTATTCCTTTTCTGGAAAGCTCTTCTTTTCGATATCTTCATGGCCTGCACCTTCATGGGATTCAATACTTTGAGCCAATGTGACTTTTTTAGTTAAGTGTTAAATAAGAGTAACAACCTCATTGAAAATGGCATGTTCCTGTCTTTAGCACTTGGATATGCTTTTGCTGTTTATTTTTTCTCCATAACTTCTGTAACCCTGAGCCATTCTATGCTTTGTTTATTGAGATTTGTTTCTAATTTCTTTCACTATAATAAAATCCATAAAGGCAAGGATCATTATATTTTTTACATATTCATATCTCAGAACCTAAGACATTACTAACATCTAATACGAACTTAATAATTTGTTAAATAAACACATCAGTGAATGTCATTTTGTCTTTGAACTACATTAGTTCTAGAAAAGTGCTTCAAAGCATTCTCCAAAGTATTCTCCAAACTAATAGAATTTCTAAAATCTTAATTATTTAGCACATTGAATACACATATCAAATTCATAATTTAAATTATGCAAGGGAATCACACAATAAATAGATAATATGTAATCTTGTTATTTTTCCTTCATCCTCCTCCAAACTCCACACTCCCTATCATGGAATTTCCCTGAGCATTTTATTCTTGAAGTATAGTATAGAACAAGACAATACTCTGCATCAGAAAGTATTTCTCATATCAGAATATGAAAATTTACTGTGACACATTACCTCGGTGAATCTAGATGTAACAAATTATTTAGCATTGTTGCAGCCAAACCAAATTTTATGTGGCACTTGCTCATAAAATTATACTTGAAATTAATTTGTATCAGCTAAAGATTAAATATTACTGAGAAATGTCAATGTAAATGGATGTTACATTGATTTCTTTGTCATTGATTGTGTATAAACTGTAACATCCATCAATAACACAAGTAGTTAAGCTTCTCAAATTAAAAAGTCACCTTGCTTACTATATCCTCTGGCTGCCAATTACTTTCACTTGCCTGAAATGTTATTGAAATATTTCTTTGCCATATTTTCTGCTTGAATATAGATTACTTTGCTCAGAACAGTGAAAAGTAATAATGATTTTCAAGCATGAGAAGTGGAAACAAAGTTACCTGAAAAAGAACATTGCAACCACAGCATATGATTACAGAGTGGGTAATCCTTGATATATAATGATGTTCTAACTCTCTGCCATTCTGTATTACATCTAATTGTCATCCATTTCACCATGAGTGAATGACCTTGATGAGTAGTACTATACTTAAATTCATTAATTTGAAGGAATTATTTTAATATCCAATATTTTGTTGGCCTTTAATAGTGATGAGTATTTTTTTTCCTTTAAACAATAAAAATTTCATTGCAACAACCTAAAGATTACAATCAATAAACTAAAAATAATTACTGCAAAATAGAAATTAAGCTCTTTCAGGATGGAGAAGCTGCTCAGTGGTTACCAGTCCTCGCTGTTCTCACAGAGGATCCTCAAATTGATTCCCAGGATCCACATGGCAGGTAACAGTCATTTGTAACTCCAGTTCTAGGGAAATCTGAAGCCCTATTTTTACCTCTCTGGGCATTGCATGACAGTGGTGCAACTACTTACATGCAGGCAATATAGTCATACACATAAAATTAAAGATAATACATAAAATTAATTAAATTAATCATTTCAACTTTCAATCAATAAAATAATAATTTTGCAAATGTGTCAATATTACACATTACAGATGAAAAACAGTGAAAATTTAAATGTCTTTCAATTGTAGCTATCTAAGTCTGATTCCAAACTCCAAATACACATCTATTACAATGACTTTAACCACAACAAGAATAAATGTATTTTCTCTTTTTACCATTTTGAGAGAGTCTTTTAACAAAGTTAAGTGCCATTCACTTTATGAAGTCTACAATTTGGTTATTGTCACATTCTTTTCTCCCTAATGAGTCGACTTTAGTTATCAAAGGTGATTACTCTTCAATAC
The DNA here is from genome assembly GCF_000622305.1 of Nannospalax galili. Taxonomy (NCBI): domain Eukaryota; kingdom Metazoa; phylum Chordata; class Mammalia; order Rodentia; family Spalacidae; genus Nannospalax; species Nannospalax galili. Next base: position 3,576,176 of record NW_008331140.1, read on the forward strand.
CGTGAGCTGTTTTTTTTTAAAATATAACTTTTATCACATTGAATTGAAAATAATTACTCTGTTAATATTCAAAAGGCCAAAATACCAATGAGTATGTCAGACAGCCTTAATGTCATTCTGTATGGAAAATCCTTGTAATAAAGCAGAACACTATCAGAAGATGAATTTTGACTGAAGCATCATTAGAAGAGGTGTTGGAATGAGTTTTTCCTTTTTGGATTGTTGATGAATTGCTGTGCTGATATGATTTTTTTACCCTTAAGACAATATCTTATATTCTATTTTAACTACAAGTTGGCTTGGGAAATTATCAGAATGAAAAAAGAATTTCCCAAATTCTTGGATAATTCATAAGATACTTTAAGCAATGTTTTACTCTAAAATATTAATTTTAAGAATTCTTTCCTTATATTGCATGAACTACTCATGAATGTTATTTTTTCTCTTTTAACTTCATGTTTTTAGGTTTCAGACTATCTTAATTTATTTGAATGTTTTCACGAGAAATATTTGAAAGAATCACAACAAGAAGGTAAGCATATATTATTATCTTTTACTTGATTGCCTATGAGCAAAATGAAAGAAATGAATTGGTCATTTTCACAATGTGTGAACTCTACCAAGTCTAGAGACAAGTAGGTTATTAATTGCATATATTTTGTATGGGATGCTTCATAGAATGAAAAGAAAAAAAATATTTTCATCCACAAAGAATGTAGCAGACCAATTACAAAATGATTTACTTAGTTGATCTAAAACAGGCTTGATTCATGTTAGCAAGAGAACAAATATATCTTCATTTAGAGCTCTGGGCAGACTTAAATTCAAGATTATATCAGGGAAGCAATTTCTATATGAGAAAGAAGCAAAGAAATATTCTTTATGACTTAGACATTTTAGTAATAAAAAATTGCAGAATTAAAATTAGGTTGAAAATTATTTAATAATTGTGATCAGAAGAATTATAAGGCTAATTAAGGAAATAATTAGGCAAGAAGAACAACATTGTAGAATTAATTTCTTTAATAATGCAAGAATATACTACACAACAAAGAAAGAGAAATTGCCTGGTGATATCTTTTTTTCTTTTGTATTCTCGTTCATTTCTACAGCAGGTAAGCAGATAAGCTATCCTCCAAAAAAGACCAGGTCGTAGGTGGTAATTTGATCATACTGTGGCTCAACTCACAGTTTTAGTATTCAAAAGGAGTTTAGTCACTTAAATTCTCTGAATAAGTATCGTCATCTGTAGAAAAAATAACAGTATCTACCATATTGGGTTACTGCAGAGATTGACAAGACCTTTGGAGGTAAACAGAAAAGTTTGTTAGTTCACTACTCTGTTGTAGTTGTATTTGAAATATTTATTGGAATTTTCTCTTTCAGAAGAGTGTTATGTCCCTCCATGCTGACATGTTCCTGCTGTTTAGAAAGGCAGTCCTAGAAATAAGCCCTGAATCTGTATTCCTGTGAGCAGACTTCATGTAATAAAGAATAAATGGAATCTATTTAGTAAAAAAAAGAAATCCCTTGCTCCTGTCATCACAGATCTATTCTCCCATATGTAATATTTTCTCTTGACTTGCAATTCCAAGAATGTGGTAAAATAGAAGACAATTTTGTGTCATCACATAAATGCATACACAAAGGAAATTATGATACTTTTCCTAACCTTAACACTATTTAATTAAAATAATTGAATAATTCTCATTAATTCACTTACTCCAAAGGTCTAGGTTTGGATTTTCTTCTCAATGAAATGATGAAATGAGAGAGAACATCATTGAGGTTTGACCAGCTCTGTTGGCTATTTGTTTTTTGAGTAAGCAATGTAAAATTATGCTTTATAAGAGTGATCAGTGTGGGCTTGACACATTGCAGAGAAAGATAACTGACATGTTAAATAAACGATATAAATTTGGTATAAACTTCAATATTGCCATTGAGTAGTTTTTCTCACTCAGTTTCCTCATCTATAAAATTTTACAAATTTTGAGTGTTCTAGATTAGATAACATATGAAAAGCATTGTAGAACCTTTTTAATGAATAACAGCTATAGAAGAAAGAGGTGTGATTTCACTGTTACTGAAACAGAGGAATTTCAGACATATAAGTATTGTCAGCGGCATTTCTCTGGCAATAAAGTATACCGGAAATCTCAATAGATCATCTGTATGAAGTTTACATGCTGGTCCATTCAGGACTCAAAAACCTTTGGAAAGTGTACTAAATAGAAATTACAATAACTATTTTTATCAAAGCTATTAACAATCAAAATGTTAGGACCAGTATCATACAGAAAAGTTGAAAGAGAACTTTTCTCTTTCATCACAGCACATGACACGGCTTCATGGTATCTGTCACATTAGCAATATTGATGACTTGGGAGCCTACTCTGGCAAAAGCAGTCACAAGTTAACTTCTTTGGATCTTCATGGATTTCAGATGCCTTTGAAGCATTTATTGCATCACTTTGTACTTCAAATTAACACAATACAAGATACACAATTAAAAAAAATTACTATATGCAGGAGAGACATTGTTAATTGATGTTTGACTCTCAACCTCAACCTTGAAAGAAATCATCAAAATTAGCAAATAAAAGCATCTGCTGATACAAAGAATAAAGTGACATTATCCAGATGCAGCCAGGGGGCTATTCATTAGCTCTTATCAACTCTCCTCTGTAGATTCCTAAAAATAGTTGTAGGGAGAACTGAAAAAAGCTGAAAGTTGTGAATTGATGACATAAGACAATAGCAGGACAAGATGAAATTTGGATTGTTATTGACTAAATATTGTTGTTATTTGTAAAACCTCCATGAAGATATGTTACATGGTGGTTACATATCATAAGCCTGGTAGTGAGGTAACAGTCATCAGCTATTTTGTACATCTGTAGATTAAACTAGATAACAAAGTCCTCTGTAAATTTCAGTGAAGACTTTTTAACAGTTTTTGACATTAGTTAGAACTAGTGAAAGTATTTCTTTAATTGTAAGTTGCAGTGAGCCTTCTTCTCTGAACTATAACCATTACTGTTCTGTAGAATCTCATGAATGACAAGAATACTACTCAATATTGCCAATGAAAATTATCAATTGTATAAAGACTCATTGGTTTAATTTCATTTTGGAAAAATTGTACACAACGTGCATAATCTAGAGAAAGGTGTTTATGATACTAATTTTAAAATCTCTAAATATTTGATGCAATTGTAACTATTTCATGGTATATATTCACATAACATTAGTTTTGTTGATGTTGACACATTCTCCAAAGGGCTTGTGTTGTCCAGTGTTTAAAATTTGGAAGGTGGCTCTTTTTTCATATATTTACAAGTCATAAGTAAAATGCAAGTACATTTTTTTCAATGTAAACATCAACATTTTGCCAGCTTAGTTTGTTGCTTTTTTTTTTTTTTTTTATTT
>NW_008331140.1:3579668-3618770 GCF_000622305.1 Nannospalax galili
TGCAGCTTAGTTTTTTGCTTTTTTTTTTTTTTTTTTAATTAACTTGAGGACAGTTTGAAATAACAATAATGCCATCTGCTGGTCAGTCCATTTAGTCTAGATGTATGGAAATCTGTCTCCTGAGAAACATGAAATCCAAAATTAAAAGCAACATGGCAAGATTATTGAAAATATACTCACTTTATATTCATCAGTGTTTATAAATGTTTGAGATATTCTGTGTAAAATACACAAAAATTCAATAAAAGCAAAATTAAAAATGTAAACTATAGTGATGAATAGGTTAGACTAAAACAAGATATTTGGCTTGTAGTACAATTTTTAATAAATTATCCTAGGGTTGATACAATTAACATTTTAGAATGGGTTCTTATTCTGGGAAGCACTGTGAAGAAATATCTGTGACTAATTTTTAAACTAAATGAGGATATGAGTGCTTTTGATAGATATAAGCATAGATATCACACAGCATGCAAATGTAAGAGCATAACTCTTTTTTAAGTATGTTCTCAATTAAGGAAGCTAGCTACGAGTAGGAATAGAGTTATTGTAAGGAAATACCTCCAATTATGCTGTGGACATTTTTAACTTTGAGCTATTACCTGAAAAAATAGAGAGTATATCCTATAATTATTTTATGACATGAATTTAGTAATGTTTGTACTTCTGTTATTTGTAATTAATGTGAGATTACCCTGGGAGACTATCAGGAAACATCTCTTCACCTTTGCATGACCCTGAAACACCAAAGAAACAAATCTACCTACGTCTAGGTTTAGTGTGTCAGTGAATTTGTTTGGAGTAATTTATAAAGAGTGTGAGTGAGGGCTTAGTTATAGGATCGTTGGTGATTCAAAGGCAACTGCATTACAGAAAAGCATTCCACAGCATGGAAGACAAGTCACTACAGTTGCAACACTAGTTCCCCCTGTTTGACTTGGAGGAAGCATAGTAATTGGAGTCTGCTCTCCCCAGCAGCTGTAACTGCTAGTAATTCCTTGAAGATAGGCCCTGTGAGTCATCGAGGTTTCAGGATCTTCCTAAAATTTACAGATTATGTATGCTTCCTGAGCCTTGGAAAGTTTCAAATGGAAGGAAATACTACATAACTGCACTACTACTCATTTTGTGTAAAAGAAAGACAAGCCAGAATGCAGACAATATTTTATATTTGCAAAGGTTAAAAATCCTTCCTAATTTTTGTCTTTCAAAATACACTGCAGGGTTTTCTCTAGGATCTATGACCTCTCAAGCTATGTGTATGTGGCCATGTTTACAGTGCCAAACATGAGTTCCCTCCCATTGAGAGGGATTTAAGCCCAATTAGATACCTGTTGGTTACACCCTAGATAAGTGTACCACTACTGCACCACCATAGTTTGTTGAACCCATAATTGTTGTGACTCAATTCTCACCAGCGAAGCTCCATCATGCAGCAGAGAGAGATGCACACAGACAGAAGGCCACACTTGACCAAGGTCTACAGAATAAGAGACTGCAGAGTGTGTGTTCTTGTGTAGGACTCCTATATTAAACCTCACCCAGCCACAGTTGAGCGACCGTAGTTGAAGAAGGGTCAGAAAGACACAGAGCCAGGATTGGTACATGAACATAAAGAATCAGAGACTTTCAGGCTCTGGAAACTTGCTCATATAAACTTGCAACAGCGGTGACAGTATGCACAAGGCCAATGCTAACTCAAAAAAAAAAAAAAAAGAAAACATAGCAAAGAACTGGGGAAATGGGGAGCAGGCCCCAAGCGTAGCCAATGAATTATTGGCAGCTGATTACTGCTGGGTGAGGGAGAACTGATGTTCCTTAAAGATGTGACTCCAAATAGGCTGACTAGACTCCAGGGGAAGTACTCTCACTAAGGCACATTTGGGTACAAATGCTTGGTTGGATAAGCTTTAACATACATGACAGAATGCATGAAATATGGTGGGATGTGGTTATAGGGATTGCAGACTGGGGAGGGGGGCTAAATATGATTAAGATATATTGTAGAAAATGCATAAACATTCAATAAAAATATACATAGAGAAAAAATATATGTCCATTGAAATAAACAGTTAGAACTGAGAATTAAATACAACCACGTTGCTACAATATCTGTAGAATGACATGAAATACATTTGAGGTGAATACAAACTATATCAACTTTGATTTTTAATACATTCTTATTTCCAGTCCTCAGAAATTTATGCTAATTTAGAAAATTCTAAGGACAATATAGCTTCAATTGAAATGGAATTATGATCTTGCATGAAAATTAATTAATTGAAAAATTAAGATTGTAACAGACAGAGAATGTGAGGGCACATGGCCTCCATTGATTCCTCAAATATATACAAAGAATCTTAGAACTGACTACTACATGTATCTTTACTCTCTGGAACTTTATAGAAAAAGAAACAAAGTATTAATTCACAAGATAAATTACTGAACATCTGTACTGTCTAATAAAGTTTAGTATGTTATCATACTCATATATTAGCATACTCCTTAAAGTGCTTTCTATAAACAGGAAGAATGAAAACTACTTACAAAGCATTTAAAACTGAGGAACTATGGTCCTCAGTCTAAACCTAATATATTAGGCATTGGTGATATAGCAGTGAACAAAACAGGAAGCATACTGTAGCCCTTATAAAACTTAGTCTAACTTACCTAGAAAACTGGACAGTACATTGGTGTAGAAGTGGCAGGCAGATAATGAATTAATGCATGAAATTATAACAGAAAAGAATTTAGAAGAGATATTTTACCAGAGGAAACATAGCTATTGTGAATATGGCTAGCTGATAATAAGGGTTTTTAATCCAGGATTTTTATTCAAGAAAATTAAGAGGCAAAATTATGAAAAGAATTAAGAGAACTAATTAACAGCAAAGAACGGAAACTGTGAAAGAAAAAGGGAAGAGAGGAGAAATAAATTTATAAAGATGGGTTAAACATATGTATATGAGACAGAGAGATGGAGGTGTTGTAGGCACACAACTTTTCAGATAAACAGTTAACAAAGAAATGCTGTCTACTGTCTTTGAGGTAGAAAATAAAAGTGAAAAGAACTAGAGGAAGTAGCAATAGTAACTGAAATATGAGATTTGAGAAGTAGATATGGAGAGAGATTCCTTAGACTTCCTCAGGAAGAAAAGACACAAGATGGAATGAAACCCTGTGATTGAGAAGACAGTATGTTGGGGCAGAAAGTAGTTTGAAAAAGTAACCATTAAAGGAGACATGATAATAACTGATGAGTGGGAAAATGTCCTCAATATTTTTTTAAGAATGTATCCTCTTTACCTTCCCATCATAGCATCATTTTTCAGGTATTGTGCTCAACAATGAGTGGAAGTTGTAAGTATTCTTAAGGAAAATACGATTTGAAATTCAGGAAGATGAGTTACCATTGATCTTTATTTTTGTAATCAATTACAAGCACTTCTTCAAGATGTGAATGGAGCACATGTGACAGTTCATCTTATAATGCTTCAAAATCATCAGGAGTTTATTTTTCACACATAAATGTTGACTTGTTGAATGGTGCAACTTTACCCTTTCCATAAACTATTGTGTTTTACTATAATGGTGCATCTTCAAATAAGCTTCCTAGAAAAATCTCTAAGATTTCTTTAAACTTCAAGAGTCAAGAATATTTGTGCCTTGATAAAAATGTTTTTGTACCTTAGAAAATACAAGCCATAAATTCTTAAAATGAGAATATTTTCAAATTATAAAGACAGTTTCTAACAGTAAAAATGTAAAAAAGGAACGACCTATCACCCAGAATTTATAAAAAGTTAATATTTGATTATTTTTGCATCCATATTGTGTAAGTTCATTTTCTATTATTTTAAGAGATCATTTCATATCACAGTTCTGAAGTTCAAGGATATGTTGATGCTGGTGAAATATTCATGGAATATGGTATCATAATTGTAGTAGTTTATATGACAGGGATATAACACATTGCTAGAAAGGAAGACAGAGCCAGGATAAAGGTTGAGATTCCTCCTTTTCTTTGGTTATAATATTTTATTCATTATTTTAATTTTATGTGTATGCCTGTATTTTCTGCATGTAGGTAAGTGCACCTGTGTTCTGCAATGCTTGCAGAGAACAGAAGAGACTGTCAAGATTCCCTGGAACTGGAGTTACAGTTGTTAGCTGCCATGTGGGTTCTGGGATTCGAACCCGGGTCTTCTGCAAGAACAGTCAGTGTTCTTAACTGCTAAGCCGTCTCTCCAGCCCCAAGATTCCTCATTTTCTAACAACTCTCTCATAATTACCCAATCAGGTACATTTGGGAAAGACCTTAGTTCTTCACATGAGGTCCTCAGTAACTCCCAACTAGGCTCTCCGCATTAAAGCTCTTACCACATTTTAATATCGTTACACTGGGTGTAAAGGTTTTTATGCCTGAGACTGGCAGCTGCACCAAGAACAATATCCAAACTACAACATAAATTTTATGTATAAAAGAAACAATAGCGATTAATCTGGTTTCCTTCCTACTGCTCCAAGCTTAGGGAGAAATAACTAAAATGATTTTTATGTCCTTGCAGTGAATTTTCATGTTTTAAAAACTTTTATTATAAGCCGGGCTTGGTGGTGCATGCCTTTAATCCCAGCACTCGGGAGGCAGAGGCAGGCAGATCTCTGTGAGTTCAAGGCCAGCCTGGTCTACATAGTGAGTTCCAGACCAGCTAGGGCTACTGGGAGACCTGTCTCAAAAAACAAACAAACAAACAAACAACAAAAAAACCCTTTTATTATATGCATGCACATAAACGCATTGTTTAACATTATGCAATATTATTCTTTTATTGATTTTATTAACAGCTATTACATGAATATTACTGTTAGTTACAGGTACAATGTTGCATGGTGATCTCTGGAATTTATTTAATTGTCTAACTGAAACTTTGTGTCTATTGATGGTAACCTCCCATTTCCTTCTCCTCCCACTACATATCACCCACTATTCTACTTTTGACACTATGAATTTCACTATTTCAGGTAATCCATATACTTTTCATCATATAGTATTTGGGTTTTTTTTTTCTGAGTTACTGAACTCAGTTTACTATTCTTAAGACTCAGAGTGTTATGTATTGCAATTAAAAATATTTTAGGTTTTTATTTCTGTTTTACGTGTATGATTGTATTTTCTGCATGTATATTAGGGCAACGGTGTCGTACAATGCCTGAAGAGGTCAGAAGAAGGCATGGGATCCCCTGGAACTAAAGTTATGGATGATTTTTAGCCACTTTGTGGGTTCTGGGAACCAAACCCGGGTCCTCTGCAAGAGCATCCAGTGCTTTAAACTGCTGAGCTATCACTCCAGCCTCCTGTACTGTAATTTTGTGTCTTATAAAGCTCTATTGTATTACAGTCCATGTATGTACCATATTTTCTGTATCTTTATGGGCATGTATTTTTTCAATCATCATTGTCATTGTGAATAGTGTTGTAATAAGCATAAGAGAGCTGATTATTCGTTGAAATTTTAATTCTTTGAAGAATCACCTAGAAGTAAGAATGATAGATTGTATTGTTCTTCTAGCCAATTACCCCCATGTGACCTTGAGATCCAAGCATCATCAAAACCTGGCCAACTCTCTGTTTGGGAGCCTCCAGTTGTCCCATATCAACTTGAAACCCAGGATTTCTGTAGACTTCCAGGGGAAACTTGTTCTAAGCTCATTGACCAAGCCACTGCAGGTGGCCACTGTGCTGCTAAGCAAAAGATCAAGGACAGAGGCAGTAGTCCTAAACAGAGGAAACAGATATCCCAAATCTGATAAAAATTAGCCCCTTCCTGAACATTACAAAAACTTTTGCTGAAATAGGAAATGTGATTCGAAGAAAAGAGAAAGATCCAACCAACATAATGAATCCAGATGCACAGATCCAAATGAATAAAAAGAAACAACATGGAAAACCAAAATAGGATGTCTCCCCCCCAAAATAAAAAATCCCATAGTAATGGCCTCTAAAAAAAGACCTGTAAAAACTTTCAGAAGAAGGATTCAAAAGAATGTTTATAAAGATTTCAGCCAACTAATATTTGACAAAGGGGCCAGGAATATTCACTGGAGAAAAGACAGCATGTTCAACAAATGGTCCTAGCAAAGAACTACCCAAAGAACTCATCCTATTGCAGAGACACTTGTACACCCATGTTTGTTGCTGCTTTTTTCACAATAGCTAAGAGATGGAAGCAACCTAAGTGTCCGTCAATTGATGAGTGGATAATGAAAATGTGGTTCATGTATACGACGGAGTTTTACTCACCAGTAAAGAAAGATGAAATCAGGAAATTTGCAGGTGATGGATGGAACTAGAAACTGTTATACTAAGTAAAGTAACACAGACTCAGAAAAAAATTCAACATATGTTCTCCCTCATATGTGTATTCTAGAATCAGACTCTGTCTGATAGATGAGTAGTAACCAGACATAACTACAGAAACTAGGATAATGGAAAGGAAACAGGGAGCTAAAGGAAAAGAAAGAACCTGAACGAGAAGAACAGTAGGAAACAGGCCTTAATAAGGGAGATATGGATAAAAATTGGGTTAGTTTAAGGGAGGGGGAGTGAAGGGTATACAAGGAACCTAGGGGATAAAGGGAAAGAAGGCTCTCAAGAGAGGTAGGACCATAGGAGAAGGGTATTAGTAAGGAAGAAAAGGGAGAAATGGGGGTACCTTACGTGGGAAAACCATGATGGAGGGGTGAGGCAATGCAAGAGATAAACAATGCCTAGCTAGTTTTGAAAACCAGAGGGAACCATATTACTCCTACAACCTACTGACAAATTATACATAGCAGATCAAGAAATATATGTGTAGGTAAGGTTTATCTGAGAACAACTGGTCTTTGCCCAAGATTTTTGTACATGACACACAGTAATTAAAAATACCAGCCTGGTGGAACTAACCTTCTTGAGTGTTTAACAGACATGCTTCGAGGTATGTAATAATTTGGTCAGAGGGACATAAAGGACACTTTTTGCTCCTTGCCCTCCTAGGTCGACTAGTTCCAGGGGACTATGAGCATCTCTCAAAATGTCCTATAATGGTGGTGGGTCACCTGTCCTCTTGATCAAGGAGGCTGAGGAGACCCCACCATACGGACTTGAGCCAGTGTCCAGTCTACAAAGAGGAGGGTCAACACAGAGGAATCATTTCCTCAATGCTTCCAAATGAAGCCAACCATGGTCGAGCAAGACTTTTGACTTACCTTCACATAGGTGGACCTGGTAAAAGATAGGAGCCAGGGGCTCCTCCCAAGCCCATGTGACCCCTGAGGAACAGATCCTCAAATGACCTTAAGAGTAAAAATAAATTGTTTTTTTTTCTGGACCAACTGTATGGCCTTAAACACCCAAAAGGAAAGTATAACCAAAGGTGAAAGGGGCCAATATAATTTCTTAAGAGTCCATATGCATAGCTAAAGGCTATATAACAAGCAACAATGCCAGACAGGCGATACCTTCTTTTGAGTTGTTGCCCAGGGTGGCCAAAGAGACTCCCAGATAAAGATACTAACCCAGCATAGAACTGGGAAAATGACCAGCAGACCCCAATCTTATCTAAAGGAATATTGACAACTGATTACTGCTAGATGAGGAACAGCTGACCCTCCTAAAACAAAGCGCTCTAGATTGGCTGACTAGATTCACTAGCAGGGCAAGTAATGGGGAATGGCTGGGGGTGCCAAAAACACAGCAGACAGTAGCATGGATATCTGAGTATAAGGGCTCTAGTGGGGGGAGGGAGGCTGTGGGAGAGTGCTATCTGGGAAGTGGGTGTAAAGCCAAATGAGATGGTTTGGGATGTTCTGTGTGATATACACGCCCAAAATAAATCAACAAATTTTTTAAAAATGTATTATATTTGAGGAGGAAGCATGGAAATTTACATCATGCTAATTAGTAGAGGTGATAACCAATACCACTGAAATCTCCCTGATGCCTTTATAGTACGCAGGTGCCAAGGATCTAAGTGTAACCAATTATGACTAGTAATAATCAGATACATACAGATTAGAGATGCAAGCAACAACATCTCAGTGTTAGTAGCAAAAACAATGGGTCTGTCTGCAAGGAAGAATATATTCTAAAATGAAATGGAGATTTTTTTAAGGGTTAAAAACTCATCCAATTTTATGTCTTACAGGGCTTATACTGAGTTCAATAATATATAACTATATTAATTCAACTGTGAACCTAGAAACTTGCACCCACTTGTGAAAGAGGTGTACTATTGCTCTGCAGTGTGTTACTGAATATGTTAAAGCTGGAGTAAAAAGCTTCTAATCACATAGTTATTAAAATTTTAAAAAAGTATAATGATTAAAAAAATAATTCTTCAAAGCATAATTTGCTCCTTAATAATTAGTAGATGTGAAAAACATTATCATTGAAATCTACCTGATGACTTTACATCTGTGCTCAGATGCCAAGGAGCTCAGAAAATAACCGACTGTGACTAGAAATAATCTGATACCTAGAGATTAGAAATGCATGTACAAATATCTTAATGTCAATTGAATTAAAAATGAAGTTTTCTGCATGAAACTCTGTATTTTAATAATGAAATGGAGATCTTTTTTAAAGGTTAAAACCTCATTTAATTTTATGTCTTATAGGGTTTATACTGAGTACAATATTGTATAACTGTAATAATTCGACTGTAAACCTAAAAACATACAGCCAATTTTGCAAGAGATGCAGCCTAGCTCAGAAAATTATTTTTGAATATGTCAATGCTGTTGTAATGAAATGCTTCTTCTAAGTATGTGGTTATTAAATAAATATTTTTTAAAAAGATTATCAAGTAACTCAAAGACAAGAAATCATGCTCTGACAAAAGAAAATTAGAGACATCTAATAATAACTTAATTATGTACCTAAAAGTCTTGGAAAAACAAGAACAAACAACACCCAGAAAGCACAGAGAGCAAAAAGATCTTGTTTCTTAATCCATTCAGCTACCTGTGACTGTGGCTTATGGAGCGGAGGTTGTTAATGGATTTAAAGTTTTACTTAAATGTATGTGTTCATTGCTATAATTTTTTTCTTTCTTAGTTCTTGGTGTTCTTAGCACTACTTATATGTCAGTTTTCATAACTTATGTTCTTTTCTTTCTGTAGCCCCTTAACAAATATATTGTTTTCTTCAGAAGTATTGATTCCAGTATCCTCCCTAGGGCTAGTTCAGTAGACATGAATTATTTTAGCCTGTTTATGTCATGGAAAGCTGTCATTTCACCTTCAAATATGGCATATAGTTTTGCTGGTATAGTGGATTGGATTGGCACCTGTGTTCTTTTAGAACCTGAAGTGCTTTGTCCAAAGCTCTTCTGGCTTTTATAGTTTCCATCAAAGAGTCACTTATTATTTACATGGATTTACCTTTATAAGTAACTTGTGGCAATTCTCTTGCTGCATTGAACAACATTGCTTTGTTCTGTATAGTGTTTGAATTATAGTGTAACTCCAGGATTTTGTTTTCTGATCTTGTCTGATTGGCATTCTATGTGCCTCTTATATCTGAATAGTATGTCTTTCTCAGGACTAGGTAAGGGGAAGGATGTCATTTTGTGAGGGACGGAGCTGACCAGATATGAAGGCCCATGTTTTGTAGCTCCTGGCTGGGGTGGGTTTTTAGGAGCATGGCAACATGAATCAATGGTCAGAGGAGACATATTGAGAAAGCCCTTAAATACCTAAAGGGAGATTCTTATAGGTAGCATATAGTTGAATTTGCCTTTTAAACAATCCATTCATACTTTTTCTATTGAGAACTTTAATAAATTTACCTTTAAGTAATTATTGATAGGGAAAGATTTAAGGCCATTTTGTTCTTTATTTCTTGTTAGTCTATCTTTTCATATTTCAGTCTTTCTTTTGGTCTTGATAATTTAATTTTCTTTCTTTGATTATTTTTGTATTTTTTTATTTTGTGTATTACGTACACTTGAAGTTTCATTCATGCTATGCCATTGAACTAAGTCCCCAACTCTTTATATGTATTTGTACAGAATTACATTGAGGCCTTTGTAAACATGTAATTGTTATGATAAAATATTTTACACTCAAAAGGTAAATATCCAACAAATCTATCCTTTAACTTTCTTGATATTACATATGACATTCTTCACATTACTATTCTCAAGAAATCAGTGCTTTAACCACTGAGTCATCTCTCCAGCCCCACAAACTTTTCTTTTTCTATACCATTTGATAATTTCAGTGTGGTTATCTTTTATTTTATTTGTTCCTTATGTAGATTTTCTGAAGAAATATTTTGTTCCTTTGTCTGCAACACTTTTATCTTTTTTTACATTTATTTATTCATTTATTTACTTATTGTGTGTGTGTGCCTATGCAAGTGTTATGGTACACATATGAACGTCAGAGGCAGCTTACAAGATTTCAGTTTTCTCCTTCCACCATTTGGGACTGGGGACCAAATTAGGTTCATCATTTTTAGGTATAAGCATCTTTATCTGTTGAGTCATCTTATTGTCTCTGATTTTTCACATTATTTTATTCGGTGTATTAGTATCTGATAGTAAAGAGCAGGCCCTTCACCTAACTTCCACAGAATGGCCTTAAACAGTAGATCCCGTTGCAATCCATCTGATCACAAATTCTTGGAACCCCTAGAAACATTTTCTTCTCCAAGGAATAGTCTGATATTGGTTTTGTTCAGTGATTCTATGACAGTATCCTGCAACATCATGTTCATTTACCCTCGTGAATACCCTATAATGGAGCAATCCATTTGAAATCTAGATAAACATATGCTAGATTTCTGTAGAGCCCTAGATAGAGCTAATAAGTCTTTTCGTAAGTAAATGATGAAATGTAGCACAGTGTCTTGAGCACTGTTGTCCTGATTTCTCTGTTAGATTCAATAGTATGAGTTGGCAATTTCATATAAATGCACTTTTTATTTAGTTTCTGATTTCTCAATATGGAATTTTATGGAAATAGCTCTGAATCAGTGTTTTGTGAGGAGGAGACATTTGGTCTTCCTCAGATATGTCATCTTGCTGATGCCACCCCTATTTCTGGAGTTTTAAAATGTATGCACATACTACCATGGTTTGCATTTGTTGCTGATCGCATTCTGAGATCACCATTGTGATTTCTACATACAGCAATGATAACAAATTCATCTGTTTACTGAGAAAATGACTTTATTGTGTACATTAAAGTTGCTTTTCATTTCTGTCACTACAAATGACAATGAGCACTTGTCTACACGTCACCGATGTGTATGGGTAATGTATTTGAAAGACATATTTTGAAACCAAGTTGGCAGTTCATATATTTCAATAAGTTTCAGTTTGAGGAGACATTTCTAAGTTATCTAAAATAGGTTGCTCTGATTTTCACTCACCAAAATTTTGTGGTGACTCACATCTTCATCAACACTTGGCATTAACAAATCTCATTTTACTGTTTTCTAGTCCAATTTCATCCTGTTACTATTTCATGCTTTGCTTCTCTTATTCTAGAATCGCTTCCATTTTACTTCCAATACTTCTTCTTCATTTTTTGTTTCTTTTTGAGACAAGGTCTCATTATGCAACCACAGCAGGCCTGGAATACCATATGTGGAACATCCCAGGTTGGCTTCAATTCCAGTGCAATCTGCCTGTCTCTCCCTCCCAAGTGATGGAATTAAAGGCTTGTGCCACCAGGCCTATCAGCAATACTACTATTTTTGAGTGATATCTTTCAGTCTATTTGCTTAGCACACTTCAAGAAATTTTTTGCATAGCCAAATTAATAGCAAATTATTTTGTATAACTTATGGTTTTTAGCAAAATTAAATAACTGAGATAAAGTGATGGATGGTACATTAAATAGTGAAATACGGTGCATTAAATAACTTGTACAATACTGTATATCCAGCATAATTGTGTATCTGTTACTAGATTTGCCTTTATCATGCAATTCTATTGTAATCATTCATTTTGTATATCGGTTTGCTTTCCTTTATTCTGTGTGTTTTTGAAAGTGCTTTCAATATTTTGGGCATACCCTATATATACAGTAACTATATTGAGCAATTTATGAAATATTATTAAAATTTCTAAGTATTGAGATTTAGTCCACTTTACAATTTGTTCAGTCTTGTGTAATGTATGTCAAACTTATAAGATTTTAATTTTAATTACATTTTATTTGTTTATCACATTTTACTTGTTATATAATATCCTCATACTTTTGCACTACTTTTCGATGGTAAAACCTGTTTTACTTTATGTAACGTTTCATTGCTATGACAAACTATTCTGACCACTACCAACTTGGGGAGGAAAGGGTTTATTTAGCTTACATATCCCGGGTCACAGTTCATCCAGAAACCCAAGGTAGGAACTCAGGGCAGGTACCTGGAGGCAGGAGCTGGAGCATACACAGGCCATGGAGGAATGCTGCTTACTGGCTTGCTCCCCTGGCCCTTGCTCAGCATTGTCTCTTATCCAACACAGGACCAACTGCCCAGGGGTGGCACTACCCACAGCATGCTGGGCCCTCCCACATCACTCAACAATCAAGAAAATGCCCCACAGACATGGCCACAGGCGAGTCCAATGAAGGCAATTCCCCAACTGAGTTTCCTTCAACCCAGGTGTGTCAAGTTGACACTAAAGCTATCCAGTGCACACTCCTTGATGGTTAATCATGGTTACCAACTTGATAGGACCTATGATCAGCTAAGAAACAAACCTCTGGGCGAGACTTTGAGAGCATTTCTTAAAACTGAAGGCAGAATACTCTCCCTGCTGCAGCCCACTTATAAAGTGGTCTTAAGTATTTTGCCACCCTGCCTTTCCTCCTTGAAAATGAGTAGCTCTATCCTGTTGCGCCATGGCTGCCTTCATCCTTCAGTGACATTAGAACCCAACATTTTCATCAATCCAACATGAACTGACAAACTATGGTTCTAAAGATATCCTACAGGTCTTAAGTACCATATTGACATTAGAACCCAACATTTTAAGCTGTCAAACATGAACTGACAAATTATAGTTCTAAAGAAATCCTACAGGACTTAAGTGCCACATTGGGATTGCTGAGATATCATTCTCATGGATGAGCAGCTGCTAGGTTGTTAGCATCTTAATTGTACAGCCAGTCATTGTTGGACAACTCCACCCATATTGTGAAGTCAGACTAATCAAAAAAATTGTGCTGTATTGTAACATGTATTATAGATTATTTTATATTGTAATGTATGTTCATTCTATTTTTTCTGTTCCTCTGGAGAACTCTAGTGCACATCCTACCAGGCAACTGCATATTAATGTTTTATCACTTTTGACCATGTAGCTTGCTTTAGCCAAACATGTAAATATGCTCTGAAAACCACTTCAAAACAGACTTTATTAGCCATTATCTTGTGTAATTTCCTGCTCCCCTAATATTAAACTATCTTTGCCACCACCTAGTTCTTAGATGGAAAATGAATGCAGAAGATTTGAGGGCAATATTCCTGGATATGTTACAAGAGTGAAAATAAAATTTGGTAAGTAGAAATCTATAAACATTTTGCAATCATTATTAAATCATTGATTGTTACAACCTAATATTTTTGATAGAACCAAACCAGGCCTCTAGCCACTTATGGTACAAAGAAGAATTTCCATTCATTGTTTTAAGTTCAACGAAGCATTCAAATGTTCACACAATTGTCCTTTGCAGGTACCTCTACATATTTGCAGAGAAGAGAATGGTTTCTTCATTAACTCAGGCTATCATGCTTATCCAGGAAAACATAGTACTGTTTGAAATTATTGAACTTTGAAGCAAACACTTTACATTATTAAGATTATTTTTCCCAGTTTTGATTATGTGAGGTTTTGGTCAATAACATTACAAATTAAAATAAATTTGAATAATGAAGTTCAATAAATACAATGAATTTCAACATATTTTATATACCCTTTTCCTCCAGGTTCTCATTTGTTTCTTAAAAGAGTGTTGTACAAGTAATTGATCCCATGTACAAATAATTATATGAATATATGTAAGTATACCCATATATCTGTATATAATATTTGGAACCCAATACAGTTTCATCATTCAAAACATTTTTTAATACTTTATTTATAATTTTTATTTTATCCATATGTGTATGAGTGTGTCGCCTGCATGTATGTGAGTGCACTGTGTCATGCAATTCCATGGAGGTCAGAAGAAGGCCTCAGATTCCCCTGGAACTGGAGTTAAGGAAGGTTTATAGCTGCCAAGTGGGTGCTGGGAATCAAACCCTGGTCTTCTGCAAGAGCAGTCAGAGCTCTTAACCACTGAGCCATCTCTCCAGCCCCCAAAGCATAATTTTTTAAATTGTTTTCCATAAACTACTGCAGTAGTCATGATTTTTAATAGCTTCATTTTTTTCTGGTATGTAAACATTGTAACATTTAGAGAAAACTTCAATTTGGAGAAAGTTATATACTTTGCTTCTTTCTTATGCTCAATATTTAAGGAAGGTAACTTGAAGGAACATGACCAGAATAGAACAAAGAGTATAATGAGTAGAAATAATTAAGTACTTCATCCTGAGAATATAAGCTTAAAGTTTTATGGTATATACGAGAAGTAGTATCGGAAAAATGATGTATGCTTATGGCTAAATATGTGTGTGGATGTGTTTCTGTGTGTGAAGTCATGCTTGCATATTTTTATATATATCAATCTATACTACAGATATACATACTTGTAAGAAGGAAGATTTCCAATTAGTTTGAGAGAACAGTTTTCTAGTATTTCATTATACAAACAACTAACGGAATACAACATTGGAAATCCTAATAAACTGAATTAAATACAACAGTAATTATCATTACTATCAATCTATTTCAATATTATATTTAAGTGTAAAAGTAATTTAATATCTGGTATAAGCTTATGTGTGTGTTTTGCATGCTGTCATCATTGCTGTGAGTTTATTCGACTTATTGCCCATCTGTCTCGATAACAGTTTCCCTGTGGTCATACATCCCACACCAAAGGATATTTGTTGCCACCAATTTGACTAGGTATGCATTAATATATAACAAAGTACATGAAATGAGTCAGTGGTATTAATGGGAGTATGCAGAATGGGAAAGTGGTCTAATTATAATCAAAATATATTGTATAAAACACAAAAAAATCAATAAAAATGAAAAATATAACTTAATGCAATTTAAAATTAAAAATAAAAATGAATGACTTATAATTCATGAACTATATAACTGAAAGCAGTATTTCATTATTTTACCCTTTTAAAATTTTATTCTCATTGAAATTTGTATATGTGTGCATTGCTTGCATGGCCGCAGAGGTCAGAATAATGCAACTAGTGCTTTTAACTACTGAGCCATCTCTCCAGTCACACATTTTTTTTCTTTTTCTTTACTGCCACGAGGGTGCTTGGAATCAAACCCAGGTCCTTTGAAAGAGCAGCTATTGCTGTTAGTCACTGATCCATCTCTCCAGACCCAGAATTTTGCAGTTTTATAAAATTTGATGGTATTTAGATCTCCGCATTTTCACTTCTCTCACTCTCTCAATTTCCCCCATCTACTCAATGTACATGTATATAGATAGATAATAGATACATATATGGATATAGATATAGATGATATAGATATAGATATAGATATAATATGGTCTATAGAGTCTGATCCTTGTCCCTAATGCCATTCAGCATGAGTTCATCCACTGGGCTCACCAAGAGTTTCATCCCTGTAATACACTATCATTCCCCCTTCCAGCAGTCATCAATCCCCAAAAGTTCCTTTAAGCTTTTTTTCCTTTGTGGGTTTTTTTTTTTTTTTTTTTTTTTTTTTTGAGATAGGGTCTCCCTGTAGATTCAGTTGGCGAGACAGGTGTAATTTTGCATTTTGTAGCCCTAGCTGGCCTAAAACTCACTATGTTGGTCAGGCTGGCCTCAAACCCACAGATACCTTTCTGGCTCAGCCTCCTGAGTGCTAGAATGAAAAGCTTGTGCCACCACGTCCAGATTATTTGACCTTTTTAAATAAGGCACTAACCATTCTTCCCTGGACTTAGATGCATATACTTAATGTAAATGTATTTGAAAATATCTCTTACTAAAACAAAATTGTTTATGATTATACTCATGAAATAATTTCTGATGATTACTAAAAAAAGAAAGGGGTTACAACCCTTTATGAGGACATAGAGAATTGTACATACTATTTGGTTGCTAATTATAGATCTGTTGCATCAAATATTTCCCTTGGCTCTTGGGGAAGCTGTATACCCAGAGGGTAACATATATTGGCAATATATCATTACAAAGGCTTAGGGTTTGAAATTAATTGTCTTTAAAATAAGGAAAACTAACAATTTACAAGGAGAGAATCTAGATTTCTTGCCTTACCGCTATCAGTTGTTCTTAAAGATTAGCTGTCAGAGAGCAAGTCTATTTTAATTGCGCATACATAAAATCAATTTTCTGAATAATTGCAAGTATTGTTGAACTAACTTTAAAGATTGCCTTATAGCATTCTGGGAGAATAAACAAAGTTTAAGATTTTACACATAATGCAAATGTTATGAGGAGGTAATCATAATATAGAGATAAGGTCTTTTTCATTTGTGTCCCCTTGGCATTAATAGCTGTTAGGAAACATAATTAATAATGTCTGAAGAAACAATGACTTATCACAAAGGTATAGGTATTAAAGAAGGATGTCATGTGTGTTTCTTTATATAAAAATTGGCTGTTGATTATTATGCTTCCTTATTCATTATTTTTCTAAATTTCAATATTTCTCTAAAGCACAAAAAGAGGATAACTATTTTCATTTTTCTAAGATTGTCTTAAATTTTATTTTTTTCAATTTTATGTGTATGAATGTTTTGCCTGCATATGTGTATGTATACTCCTTTCTTGCAAAGCCTAAGGAGGTCAGAAGAGGACATTGGTTCCCCTGGAACTGGAGTTATGGGCAGTTGTCAGCCACCATGTAGGTACTGGGAATCTAACCCGGGCCCTTAGAAAGAGCAGGAAGTGCTCTTAACTGTTGAGCCATCTCTCCAACCCCCTTCCTAAGATTTTCAGTATGAATCCTCTTTTGAACACTTTGTGTTAATTATATTATAATCCAACTCTCTTCTCCAAATAATCAATGATTGTGTGATTCAACATTATTCATGATTAGACATCTCTTCACATAGATCATATTTATTTCCTGAAATGTTATTGGCTCTGCCCCAAGAGATAATAATCTCATACTGTGGAATTTGGCTCCTTTAAAATCAATATTCAATTCAGGTTAAAATTTGAGAGAAATTCAGCTATTTTCTGACCTATAAAATATATTCACACTTATATTCACATAAATAAAATGACCACAGAAGAGGACCTTCTAAAGATAAAGAAAATATTTCATGTTTTAATGTATAAGACAAAACCAATAGAAATAACTGTTTGTTACTCAGAAAACATAGAAAATATTGCCTTCCTTTCCAGTATATTCAGTGATGAAAACCTGATCTTTCCTCTAAATTTAAATTTCTGATTCCATCTAAAAGGATTTATAAAGACTACAGGATCAAAAGTTTTGGAAGACTGGAAGGCTGTCTCAACATTAAGAGCAGTGGCTATTCTTAAAAAGACCCAGGTTTGGTTCCCAGCACCCTCAAGACAGCTAACATATGTCAGAAACTCCAGTTCCAGGGGATCCAATGCCCTTTTATGACCTCCTTGGCCATTGCATGAAATAAGTGTAGTTACATACTTGGAAGGCAATACACTCATACACACCAAATAAGAATAATGAGTAAAATATTATTTTTTTAATGGAATAGGTTTGTTGTAGACATGTTAAGTGAATTCTACAATCCCCATTTCCTAGTGTTTACACTTCGGTATAATTTATTCCACTGCTATTGTGGGTACAATCTGTGACACTTTTTTCCAGGCAATAGAATGTGAGTTACTATGCATGTAATTAAATACACATTATAGTTTTATATGTTGATGATTTCTGTGTTCTTTCATTCCAAGACAAAGAATTTGCTACATGGATAATGGTAGAGAGGAAAATTATTACTTCTGGAGACAGAAGTGGTCCAGAGTAGGGAAATGTTAGCAGTTTGGTAGTGACGGGATATGTGAGTCTTGATTCTTCAAGCGTCATTTACATTAGCAATACTCTGGCCTTCTGTCAATTTTAGAACTTGAGCTTTTCTTCTGTATGCTAACCCCTTATATGTAGCTTTTGGTGGTATTTCCACTTTTTTTCTTTCCAGTAGCTTCTTTCATATGTTAATCTTGATGCCTCTTTCCTCAGACTATTATAATGAATTGATAGTGCTCATTTTACTGGAATTTCTCTTTTCATTTTAATTTTGAGGAAGTTGTCATATAGTGAGACACACTACCACAAAAAGGGATCTCAGAATGCCTTTTGACTGGCAGACAAGGAGTAGAAATTTCAGGTTTTCATTCAAATGGCCTTCAAGGAAATGAAAGCAGCCAGTCATCATGTAAGCTTAGACGCAG
Organism: Nannospalax galili; assembly: GCF_000622305.1. Lineage (NCBI taxonomy): Eukaryota > Metazoa > Chordata > Mammalia > Rodentia > Spalacidae > Nannospalax > Nannospalax galili. The sequence continues at coordinate 3,598,222 of NW_008331140.1, forward strand.
ATACATTTTCCTGTTGAGTCTTAGAAACAAATTCAGTTCTGGTGAGTAATTTTACCTTTATAGAGGAAATAGATATAAAATTCTCAATATCCTGGCTCACAGGAACTGTGAGTTAATAAGTTGAATTTTAGGCAGAATTTAAATTAATACATTTGAAAATTAATAGAAAGTAAAACACTGGCTGAAGCCGGTATTAAAGTGAGTTTCTCCTTTTCCTAAAATCAGGAAATAACTGGAAATCCTTTAAATATATATACCATCTTTCAAACTGCATAAATAATTGGTGTGTATTGTGGATAAAATAGTCATACTAGTTATAAAGTAAAAGTTAATCTTATTCATTGTCAATGATTGTTAATATAGCAGTTGCATTTTAACCACAGATTTACATTAAGCAATTTCAGTAAATCATGGTAAACCAAAGTCCAAAAATCTTAAATAGAAAATTCCAAATAGAAAATTCATAAGTTTCTAATTATGTGCTTCTCAGAGTAGAATGGTGCGAACTTGAGGCATTCTACTCCATCCTTGGTGAGATGTGAAACTCTTTTCTTCGGAATGTCCATGATGAAGAATGATATTTATCTATTTCCTCTATAATAGAGAAATTAAATTAGATTGGCCCATTTGTTATTTGATATCCATCTGTGGACGTGATAACACACTGTGTATGTTCATATAATTCCTGCATAATAAACAGATAACTGTTTCAATCACCTTAATTCATCATACAAACATCAGCATTATGGCAGTTCCCATCATCATTAAAAGGGGGACACAGAAAAATAAGATTTTAATAAACTGAGAGACAAAAATGTGGAGGGAGAATATTTATGTAACTTTTATTATGCCATTTATAATAATTGCTGTCTATGCACATTTAATTTTGTTTTTGAGACAGAATCTCACTATGCAACTCTGGCTAGCCTGAAACTCACTACATAGACCAGGCTGGCCTGAAACTCAGAGCAATCTGTCTGCCTCTGCCTCTTACATGCTAGGATTAAAGGTGTGTGCCACCGAGCCCATGGTGATAATTGCTATATTTTGTTATATTATTAATTTTGATATTTGTATTTCATTAAGTACTTTATAAATTAAAATTTATTGTATCTCATGAAAATTAGTCTATATACATATATGCCTCTGTAGATACCATACAGAAATGTTCCTATATATGGAGAGATTTATCCATGCACATATAGATATTTCTGCATATATTTATATAGATATAGATATCCGTATATATTTCATATAGAAATACACATGTATGGAGAGAGAGGTAGCTGTATTATGTCTGCAGATTTAGTTCAACACTGGAAAGTCTTAACCTATATCCATCACAAATAAGGGGGCATTCTTATGTTAGAAAGTGTTATGGTCACTTCATAAAAAGACTGGAAATTGACTCTTCACTGATCATCTGGTGATGCTAACTCCATTTTACTTTAAAAGATACTACATTATTATTATATTTATTCTAAATATATTTCTAACCATAAATAAGTACAATGAAACTGGGTATTTATTTTTTTACTGAAAATTTTTGCTATTTTTAAATAAAAAATTGATGGTATTAAGATTTCCTCCCTCACTTCCTCATCATCCACTGTCCCCTGCCTAATTCTATATAGCCCCACTACATATACAATAAGGCCTATAAAGTCTGATTTGTGTCCCCACATGTCCTTCAGCTTGGGTCCATCCGGTGGAACCTGGTCAACATACCAATAGTCTTATCCCTGCAAGAGAATTTTTCTCCCACTACCAGAAGCCAGCAGTTGCCAAAATGTCCTTAGGTTAGGTTGGAATTTCTTTCCCACTTCCCCATGTCTATGCTAGAAATTTGTGTGGTTTGTGTTTACATGGGACTTGTGCAATTTGCCTCCATTGCTATGAGTTCACCTGTGTAACTGAACAGCTGCCTAGAAAACTGTTTCCTAGTAGTTCTGCACCACCTCTGACTGTTAAATTTTTTATGTTCCCTCTTCTTCAATGATCCTTGAGCCTTAGGAGGCAGAAGTTTGATATAGGTGTCCTATTAAGGAAGGAACACTCTGAAGCCTCTTATTCTCTCCACATTGGCCAGTTATGGGTTCCTGTGTTAATCACCATATTCTGCATAAGGAAACCTCTCTAGTGAGAGTTGAGAGATGCATTCATCTTGTGTGTAGAGACTGCATTGAAAATGTGTTGCTTAAGGCTGCATGCCTCATAGAATCTTATTTTCTGCACTTGACCAGTTGTGGAACTCTTATTTTTCATCTGTTGCAAAAGAAGCTTCTTTTATGAACAGTTGAGTGGTATACTTTTCTGTAAATGAGGATGCATTTTTAGAATACAGTGAGAAATTGCTTTGGTCTAGGGATTTGGCAAAGTGTACTTTTCTCTAGGATCTATGACCTCTCCAACCATTTATATTTGGCTATGTATACAGTACCACACATGAATTCCCTCCCATTGAGCTAGACTTAATTCCAATTAGACAGTTCTTAATTATCCCCAAGGGGGGAAAATGTGCTACTGCTATACCAACAGTGAACGTTTGCTGGTCCAATCATTATTTATTAGGTCTTACAGCTGGGTCGGATCAATTATTGTTTTTTTTCCGTTAGCAGCTTTCATCCTCTGATACCATGAGAGCTAGTCTTCAGGGAGGAGACTTCCAGGTCATTTCCAGCTTGGATGCTCCAAATCCTTATTGTGAAATGTGGTTTTTTTTCAGCAATAGGGTTGTACCTTCAAATTCTGCGAGGAAATCAAGGGCTGTAAAAACAGCCTGTGTTGTCGGGAGTCCCTCTGTGTACCCTAACCAACAACTCAAAGGGAGGTTTTTCCTGCCGGGTACTGTGTTTCCTTTGTTATATAGCCATCAACTATACATCATATGCATTCAAATAAATATATGAGTATGTATAAATATATATAGTATGTGTTTTTTTCAGTAGGGTTTTGAACTAATATAGTTCCCTCTGGTTTTTCATATCATCTAAGCATTATTTATCTCACCTCTCAATCCCCCTCTATGACCCTCCTTACTCATTTCCAAGTTAAATTACCTCACTTTTCCTCATTTTTGTCTTCATAAAACCTGTGTTCTGCTATGTTCCTTCTTTGAGCTTCTTCTTCTCCCAAAGATTTCTGGTTCCTGTGGTTGTATCAGGGCATATACTCACATTTACTGATTTTGAACTAAGATTCACAACTGAGCAAGAACATATGTCACTTTTTTTCCTGAGTCTGTTACTTAACTTAGTACAACTGATGCATGAGTTGTCTCATTATGTTTTTTATTCGTGCTCTTTTTGATTTTATAAATGTAGGTGCTTAGAACTATAGATTTACCTTTTAGAACTGCTTTTAATATGTCTCGCCAGTTTTGTTGTGTTGTATTATCATTTTCATTTAGTTCCAGAAATACTATTATTTTGTTGTTAATTTCTTCTTTAACTCATTGATTATTGAAGAATGTGTTTAATTTTCATGACTTCATTTATTTAATAAAGCTTCTTTTGCTGTTGATTTTAAGCTCTATTGTGTTGTAGTTTGCTAGAATGGATGCAAATGTTTGAATTATTTATGTTTTTGTTGAGGTTTGTTTTATGCCCCAATATGTATTCTTTTTTAGAGAAACTTTCATGGACTGCTGAGTAGAATGGCCAGTCTTTGGTGCTTGGGTAGAATATTTTATAGATCATTTTAGATCCATTCATTATATGATGGATGGTATCATTTAATTCAGATGTTTCTGTTTATTCTTCATCCAGTTAACCTCTCTATCATAGAATGGAGTACTGAAGTTACCTACTGTTACTGAGCTGGGGTTAAATTGTGTCTTAAATTTCTGCAATACTTTTTTCTGTGAAATTTTTTGCACCATAGCTTACTACGTATGTTCATGATTATAATGTCTTCTTGTCAATTTTTCCCTTTATCAGACTGAAGTGGCCTTCTTTATCTCTTCTGATTAATTTTAATTTGAAATTTATATTATCAGATATCAGAACTGCAATAGCTGCTTATTTCTTGGTGCCACTTGCTTGGAATATTTTTTCCATCGTTTTACCCTGAAGTAATGCCTATCCTTAAAGTTGAGATGAGTTTGTTATGGAAAACAAACAGATGTGTTTTGTTTCTTGATCCATTCAGGTAGTTTGTTTCTTCTGACTGGGGAGCTGTGGCCATTGATACTTAAACTTATTATTGAAAGAAGTGTATTTGTTACTCTCACTTTATTTTCTGTTTGTGTTTTTGTTCCTATTATGTTATTCCACAATTATAACTTCATTTGTTTTCTTTCTGTAGCAACTTGAGTATGGTCACTTCTATCTTCAGATCTTTGTATTGCTTCAAGAAATTCTCTGTATGCATGGTTTAGTGCACATGAATTCTTTCAGGCTATTTGTAAAATGGAAGATTTCTATTTCCCCTCCTATCGTGGTACACAGTTTTTCTGGGTAAAGTATCCTGGTTTGGCATCTATAATTAGTTTTAATACAGAATTCTCTGGTTCTGGATCTTCTGGCTTTCATAGTTTTCATTGAAATGTCAGTTGTCATTCTAATGGGTTTTCCTTCATATGTAGCCTGTTGTTTTCCACTTGCAGCTTTCAGTACCCACTCATTGTTCTGTACATTTAGTATTTCTAATATGACATGCTGCCTGGAGTTGCTGTTCTTGTCCTGTCTATTTGGTCTTGTGTGCTTCTTCTATCTGTATGGGTATGTCTTTCCTTAATTTAGGGAGCTTTTCTTCTATAATCTTCCTGAAACTATGATCTATGCCATTGTTCTGAGATTCATCTCCTTCGTCTATGCCTATGATATGTAAATCTGTAATTTTCATGATGTTCTGCATTTACTGTGTATTCCATTTCTGTGTTTTTAATTTTTAAAAATATTCTTTGATTGAGTGGTTCAATTCTTCAACCTTATCATTCAGTCTTGATATTCTGTTTTCCATTTTGTTAATATTGTTGGCAAAATACAGAAGATCCTGAGCCAATTCTCTTAAATGTTCAGCCATTGCTCAAGTCAAGCTCCCAGAAAATTAATTTTTAAGAGTTACTGTCATCCCTAGGATTATGTGCCCAAAGGCTTCCTTAGAACCATGTAAAAGTCTGAGAGCAACTGAACATATGGAAGTAGAATATTCAGTAGTCATTTCAACCACTTACTCTACTTCCAAGACCATTGGAATCGAAGTATATATATTTTCAAATGAAAGCAAGTCTAAGTATCAAATAAAAAAGATTTTTCTTTCCTGAGATGCCAGCACTATTAGCTGTTTCAAGAGTTCTACTAGAACAATCTGAGAAACACCACACAACTATTTAATAATAGATCTCCCATCTCAATTTGATCCTTTATGTTGAGCAATTCATGTACTCTCAGCTTTCTGAAACCCTGCACTTCTTTAATAGAAAAGCTTGTGAAATGGTTTTATTAACTATTCTTTCCCCTGAGTTTGTTTTTCCTAGAGTTATTTGACAAGAATTTGAACTTCTTGGAATTATTTTACATTTTTACAAACACTTAAAATATTTATTATTTTATTTTATGTGTATGAGTGTATTACCTGCACACATGTAAGTGCACCCGTATCATACAATGTCTGCAGAGGAGAAAAGAGGCTGTCAAATTCCCTGGCACTGTAGTTACAGATGGCTGTTAACAGCCATGTGGGTACTGTGAATCAAACCTGGGTTGTCTGCAAGAGCGTCCAGTGCTCTTAACCATTGAGCCATCTATCCATGCTCTACATACACTTTTTATACAATTTCCTTTTGCTTTTTCTGTTTGCTATATATTTCTGGATGATTTTCTATATTCCAAATCCCAAATACTGTACATATTTAATTTATAGTTGTAAAATGTTATGTCTGGGGGCTGGAGAGATGGCTCAGTGGTTAAGAGCACTGACTGCTCTTGCAGAGGACGTGGGTTCGATTCCCAGCACCCACATGGTGGCTACGAACTGTCCTTAACTCCAGTTCCAGGGGAATCCGAAGCCTTCTTCTGACCTCCATGGCATTGCATGACACAAGTGCACTCACATACATGCAGACAATATACTCATACACATAAAATTAAAAAATAAAATTAAAAAATTATGTCTCTAAACATGCTAGTAATTTTTGTCTTCATGTTTTTTTTGCATAATCTGTTCTTTAATAATTGCTTTTTATCTTTTTATTTGATATTTGGACATTGCTTTCATTTGAAAACATATATACTTCGATTCCAATGGTCTTGGAAGTAGAGTAAGTGGTTGAAATGACTACTGAATATTCTACTTCCATATGTTCAGTTGCTCTCAGACTTTTATATGGTTCTAAGGAGGCCTCTCTTCATGCTTAATCTTGGGGATGACAGTAAACTTTAAAAATTAATTTTCTGGTGGCTTGATTGAGAGATGGCTGAACATTTAAGAACATTGGTTACTCTTGCAGAGGACCCTGGTATAATCATTCACATGTATATGGAGGCCTCCATCCTTCTGTAACTGTAGTTCCATTGGCTTCACTGCTATCTTCTGGCCTCCATGGGCATGCAAACACTTTGTGTACTTACATACATCCAGGAAAAGCCCTCATACATATAAAACAAAAATAATAAATGAATCAAAAATTGCTTTTTGTGGTATCTCTATTAACATTTTTATTGAATTTTGACAATTTTATACAATACATTGTTATCACATTTAGATACCCTGTCCCTATCTGCACCCTTCTTAAAGTCTTCCCCTGGGTTTCATTACTGGGTAACATTTACTAAGTTCATTCTGCTCAAGTTTATGTCCCAAATGCTCTTCATCAATCCACTAGAGCCTGGTTAGCCTTACCAAGTTCACAGGGTTAAAGGAAACAAAGTCTCCTTCTCCTAGTCGTAATCAGTTGTTGATAGTTCCTCATCTAAGGTTGGGAATTCCTACACATTTCCCAACTTTTTGCTAGTATTTTGTCTGGTTAGAGCTTGCATGGGTCTTCTCCATATTGTCAGATTTGCTGTAAGTTTCTCATATGAGAAACTTCCCAACTGTACGGGAAAACAAACAAACAAAAAATGAAACAAAATGAAAAACCTCTTTACTCATGTATATCAGTGACTTCTGGCTCTTACAATTGTTCTGACCCCTCCTATTCAATGGTAGCAGAGATTTAATATAGGTATCCTATTCAGAGATAAGTACTCTGCAGTCTTTTATTCTCTGCACTTAGGGTTGTTGTGGCTATCGATGTTAATCATTATCTGTAGCATTAGGAAGCTTAGCTGGCGAGACTTGACAGAAGTATTAATATTCTTTTTGCATTATGTTCTGCTATGTTCCCTGAACACAGAGATGTAGACATTGGATTGTAGAAGTGTCATTTAGGCCTGGGTACCATACTTATTGTCCTTGTTTGACCACTGTGAAACTTTGTAATAGTCTCCATCTGTTACAAAAAGACACTTCTTTGATGAATGGTAAGAGGTCCACTTGTCTGTAAATATAAGTGTTAGGGTCCGTGACTCGATGGGTCCCCTCCAGATAACAAATACACGGGATTGGAGATGTAAAAATCAAGCAGAGTCTTTACTTTCCAGCTAGCTGGGGTCGACCGGCTTCCCAAGACATGCAAGTCTGGTCAGAACGATCGACCCCCATTCAGTTTCAGGTACAGATTATATAGGCCCACATAGTCATTACACAAAAAGCATTCCTCAGCAGACACTTTGATCAAACATCTTCTAAAAGCTATAGTTTCGGTTAAACATCTTTTCCAGGAAGGGTAGATCTGGTGTAAGCCTGGTGCAACTTCCCTCTCTTTGTTCCTTATCGGTTATCTGGTATGTGCAAACAGGCCTACAGGACACATTGTAAATCAACTGAGTCTGGGGTCCAGGGTCCAGGAAGGAGGTTTACAGCACTTCAATTCTTAGCATTTCAACTAGGTTAATCATCCATGTGTGGTAGATACAATCAGGCAGAACAGGCAAGCTTAGCAAGTAAATCTAAATCAACATTTTAAACAGAGTTTTCTATCAAAATGCAGAGTTCTTACAGCATTCATCAAGGTATTTCATTTTTTTTCCCAACAATAAGGATATACAGTGCTCTAAATATGTGACAAAGTATGTTTTATTCTAGGATATCTGGCCTCTGCAGTAAGCATTTAGTTAGGTTTACAGTACTATACATAAGTTCCCACCTACTGAACAGGCCTTAAGTTCAATTAGATATCTGTTGCTTACTCCTAAGATACAATTGCCACTACTGCACCACTAGAGATTATTTGCTAGGCTATTCGCTGTTGTGGTTCATAGATTTTACAGTTGGATGAGATCAGTGATTTGTTTTCTCCCTTGGCAATTTGCATAGTATCTTCTGATACTATGGAAACTATTCTTAGGGAGGAGGCTTTCGGATCACTTCAGCTTGATTGCTCCAAGTCCTGTGCCTGAAGTACAACCTGTCCTTAGCAATAAAGTATTGCCTATAAGTTCTGTTAGGTAATCAAGGGCTGTGGGAATAGCCTGTATTACTTTAAGATTGTCTTTGACTACCCTGACTAACAGCTCAAAATTTGGTTTTCCCTGCCTGGCACTGTGGTTTTTGTTCTGTAGCCTTCAGTTACTCATAAGCACTCATATCTATATGGAGAGTGTATTTTTCAGCAGGCTTTTGAACTAATACATTACCCTCTGGTATTAAGAATACTTTTCTATTACAATAGCATCTGACCATGATACAAACTGAGTAATGACCACAAAAGACCTAAAAATACCTTTTATTTAAAAAAAATTTTAGAGACTTAGATAACTACAGAAAACATAATGGAAAATTATCTGAATTCCCTTATATTCTGCTGTGTTCTATTTCCTTGCCTCCCTTGGAACTTCTCATTCTGAACCTTGTGGTGACTAATCAACACAGAAAGCTAAAGAATTCCATTCCACCCCACCCCTACACCTGCCCCCTGTGAAGGAATACATTTCTTCCTTCTGGGAGGTAATTTAATTCCAGGTTTAATTCTTATTTCCTGATTTAGCACTCTGCTTACTGTTGCACCCCTCCTTTTCCAAGCAGGTAACTTGCTGTGAATTTTTGAAACGGGCAAACAAAAAATGTGGCTACAGTGTTGGTGTTTGGGCCTGCAGTTTTCATTATTAGATAGACTTCTTGATCCAAGAAGTCAACAGAGAGCTAGATTTTTACATTCCTCTAGGGCTATGAGCCTTCCTTTCCCCTGCAACTGCTTTGCAGCCAATTTCGGTTTCTTAGTGTCCCTTCTCCTTGAAGCACTCCTGGGATAAATTGTAAAAAATTGCCTAAATTCAATCCACAAACTTTCGAAAAGAAAAATTTCTTTAACACAAAATTAGGCTGTTATGCACACTCCTACTTAAAAAATTCTGGCCAATTAATGGCCAATTAATGCCAGAATGGTTTCTGTTCTGACTTGAGCTGACAACCATGCATCAAGGCCAACCTGTGCCTAACAATGTTGATTCTCTTTCCTCTTCCTCTCCTTTCCCTGACAGTGTTCTCTCCAAAATTCAGATTCTTTCCCTTTCATACTTACTTGAGAATATCATAGAATTAATCATTAAAATACTAGTTAAATGTTATCTCTTCTGCTTTAAAATACTCCGTAGTAGAACAAATAGCTTCTTTTTAATCTAAGTCTACAGAAATAGACATTCACTTTCTAACTTTTATATTGACTGGACATTTCCTGGTGTTTAGTATAAGCTCTATGACTTCAAGATATAAATCATATACCATGTTGCTATTAAGAAGTGCACTCTGACTGTGCTCATGCAATTGTTTATGTGTAATTGTCTTCATGTGTCATTTTTGCCCACCTCTTACTCAAAAAATTAAAAAGAAAGAAATTCAAATGCTACTGCCTCTTTTGTAAAAGTAGATTTTTCAAGATCTCAAAAACTGTTTAATAAAGTACATATATTTGTAACTGTTAAGATACTGATGGTACAATATTATGATAGATTAGATAGATGACAGATAGATGATAGATAGATGATAGATAGAATACATATGTGAATATATATGTATATATATGTTCTGTGTTTCATATATAGCTTTTTGAGTTTTATTAAAAAATAATTGGTGCCTATTGACCCTCACAGTTGGGTTACATGCCTGTTTGCTTCATCTACTGTGATGAATTCATTATACAATACTGTATTCTTGAATAATGTAAGTTTAAGCATAATACTCCTGGTATATTTCACATGTAAATGTTATGAAAGATATAAAGGACAAAAAGGAAAAAAGCAGAACCAGACTATGTTACATTTCATATGACCTGGAATTACTTCATAAGTTGCTTTGCCATCTGTTTCTCTCACCTGAAGACCACCATCCTATCTACTTCACATAATCTTTAACAGATCCTAGTTCTAAGCCTTTCTTAGCAACATGGGATAATATTTTTCACATGAATGCACACTATGATGTTTGACCAATAGTGGTAAGTATAAACTAAAGATTGCAAAAGAAAATGCATAGCTTTGTTAAAAATTCAAAGTTGTGAGGAGACAAAATGTAGAATGTTGCAATCAATCTTGGGCTATTTATTGCATAACTGGTCATTTATTGCCTACTTTTGGATGTGAACCAACATCTTTGTGGAGGAACTTCACTCTGCAGTTTAGTTCAGATAACATATTTGTTTAAACCATAAAAAAATTGAAATTCCTCTTCAGAAATCACTGGAAGAGATATGTGAGGGCTATCAGGATTCTTTGAAGCATATCTTGTTCTGATGCATAGTTTATTGTAGAAATACTCCTTATACTTGATCTGAAAGTCTTGCATTGTGGACAAGTGAGCTGAGTTAATGTACGACTTTCCAACATGTGACAGAGCTAAAGGAGCAGGCCATCTAGGACTTATGCTACATGATAAGGATCAATTTTTTTTCTGGGTAGGCAAGAAGAGCTGAGCTGTTGTCTGACTCCAACTTAAGTGATAGTACATAGGTTGTCCTGAACTTCAGTGACAGGTGACTATGTGTATTCTTGCTCTGTTTGCAGTTCTCTGTGTTTAGAGCCTTTAATTGCTTTCTGTTCCTGTTGCTCTAATAAAATACTGTGAAACAAAATGGCTTATTTCAAGATACAGTCTATCACAGCATGGAAGTCAAGAGTGCAGCAGCTTGAAACACCCTATTCGTCTGGCATCCAGAATTAGGCAATAGAGAGTGATAAATGTACTCTGTCCTCAACTTGCTTTCTCCATTTTATACAGCTCAGGATACCCTGCCCAGGGAATGATGCCTATTCCTTCTCACCTCCAGTTAAAATGGATCATCTCACATTTATTAACATAATCAAGATAATCCCCCCAAAGGCAAATCTATCTCCAAGGTGGTTCTAGATCATGTCAAATTAACAGTAAACACCAACAGTCACAGGCCTGAATACTCTAACACTGTCATGATTTTTGTTTATATAAATGAAGCAAAGGAATTGCAGTGCTTAGGAGTTATAAGTGATGAAAAACTCTGACTGCTTCCTGCTAAATTGGATCATTTAAAGGTTTGGAAGCATTAAGTTCAGCGGTGGGTAATCATAAGGTGATCTTTGGCTCAGAGTCTGGTATCTAAATTTACAAATTTGGAGGACATTGTATACTTGTTGTAAAACAACATTTGGAGTTAGACTTGTCAAATTCCAGAACAAATAAAGTGTGCAAATTTATTGAGAAAAGGTTGTCCAGGGTTAGTAGGGGATTCATGGCTCAAACAGGCACTATCTCAGGAAAGAGTGCCCACACGACTCTGTTTTCTAAATTTTATCAGTTTCCTGAAGTATATTTTTGATAATTAAATAACTTATAAAAGATTAGAGAAGGTTGTTAAGGATGGCATCAGAGAGTATACTTTTTTTATTATGTATTTATTTAAATTTATTTTTATTGAATTTTTGTGTATTTCATACAGAACATCTCAAACAATCTTAATCATCTTTATATCCCTGTCCCCACCAGCATCCTCCCATAGCACCCCCACTGGAGCCCATATACTCTGTCATTCCTGTTAAGGCCCACTGTGTCAAGTCAGTATCCCCAAACGTACCCTACTGCAAGTCCATCCACTGAGGTCTAGTCAGCCTATCTAGATTATCTTGTTTTAGGAAGATCAGCTCTTCTTCACCTAGAAATCAGATGCCAATATGTCTTCAGATAAGATTGGGGTATGTTTTTCATTTTCCCAGTACTATGCTGAGATTTTGTCTGCCTGAATTTGCATGGAACTTGTGTATACTAACACCATTGCCATAGAATCGTATGCGCAGGGTCCCAGGAGCTTGTAGGACTCTGTTTACATATGGTCTTGCATCTCCTCCCTGAACACATAGTCAGCAAAGATGAATGATAATTAAATGAGAAACGGTTTCACTGGCTAGGTCATAGTGATTAGTCATAAGTAATAATGTGATTTTTAGAGTATTCATAATGTCAAAAACTGAGAAAAGGTCAGCTAATGGAAGCTGTGGCATAGAAAAAAAATTATTCCATCTGAAAATAATTAAGCAACCTCTTTCACACATAGATTATATACCTGTAATCCCAGCACTTGTGATGTAGAGACAGAAAATTTGAGAGTTCAAGGCATGCCTCTGCTACATAAAGAGTTCAAGGGCAACTTTTGCTAAATGTAACCCTATACGTAAAATAAAAACAAATAAAGTACAAGAACAACAAAATATTAATGCCTCCATGTTATTTACAATGTTACAGGTGCTGTAAAACTTTATTCTAGTTAAAGTAATCCAAGGCGGTGAGTTGAAAAACACATATGTTCATTTCCTTTTCTTCTATGACACACACAAATTCATACCTAATTCAGTATGGGAGACTATAAGACTATGTGAATCATAGACATTCAGAAACACTGGAGATTATTTTTGAAGTTGTATATCACAAAGACAATATAACTAAGTACTGTTTATGTATAATGTGACCCACAAACCAACAGTTCCCTTTTAGAATTCAAGTTTCACATATTTAATGATTTATAAAACTTATCCATTTTGATGTGACTAGTGACTCAAATGGAATATAAATTAACTTAATTCTTTATTCTCTACTACAAATCTACTTATATTAGCAATGTTATAAGTAATAATATAGCAGTAGAATCCCCAAATCTAGAAGTGATCTTGACTATCCTACTGGCTCATATTTAAATTATTCTTAATTTTTAAAAATTCTAAATAAGTCCTGAACACCCATCCACTTCCAACTCTATGACTGGTACTGTAGTCCTGTTTACAATTTTCTCTCATTTTAATGACTACAATAGTTTCCTAATTAGCTCTACTATGGACCTGTCTGCTTTCATTTTTCCTAAAGCTATTGAGCTTATAGCAAAAAGAGTTATATTTTTATAATATTAAGGAGATTGTTATTCAGTCTAAAACATCCCCCAGATTCATTTACTGAAGATATGGTCCTCAGAGGTTAGAAATATTTATTTTAATTTTATTACCATTTTTAATTTTTTAAAAAAAATTTGAAACGGGGCCTCCTGTAGCCCCAGCTGCCCTGGAAGTCACTATGTAGACCAGGCTGGCCTAGATCTCAAAGAGATCATCCTGCCTCTGCCTCCTGAGTGTTGGGATTCAAGGTGTGGGCCACCATGCCTGACTTTATTTTAATTTTTGAAATACCTCTCAAAGTAGTATATTTCCTTTTGGAGCTCTCACACATATTTTATTTCCCTTGATCAATCCACTTCCTGTCCCATATTCCTCCCATTTTTCTGTTCCCATTTCTGCTTGAAATCTTACATCTCCAGTATCTCCCTTTCCAATTTCAAGTCACTTGTGCTCTGTTATTCTCCCACCTCTCTCCCATGAAGTAATTTTTTTCCTACTCTTGTGAATACTTTTCTTGCTTTCTGGACTCACTCTAATAGAAACCCAATAACTAAAATTTAGGAACCAGGATCAACATATGAGAGATAACAAACAATGCCTGTTTTCTTGAATCTAGCTTATTTCTATTGATCTAATACTTTCCAGATTAGTCCATTTTCTTGAAATTCTCATAATTCCATTTTCTTTTACGGCTGAACAAAATTCCATGGTGTATACATACTACGGTTTTGTTATCCATTCATCAGATGGTGGAAATTTAGATTAATTATATTTCATTGTTTTTCTGAACAGAGGAGCAATAGACATGGATCTTCAAGTATATCTATATTAGGACATAGATTCCGTCGGGTAGATGCCTAGGAGTGGTATAGCTGGATCATATGGTCATTCTAATTTTAGGTACTTTTTAAATTTAACCTATTTTTTAAAATTTTATGTGCATGAGTGTTTTGCTTGAATGTATATAAATGCACCAGTTGTGCCTGGTGCCTATGGAGGCCAGAGAAGAGCATCAAATTCCATGGAAATGGAGATAAAGACAGGTACTAGTTGCCACATGGGTGTTGGGAACAGGACCCAGTAGAACAGTAAGAGCTCTTCCCTGCTGACCCATCTCTCCCACCCCATAGTTTTAGTTTTTGGATAAACCTCCACATTAATTTCTATAATGACTGCACTACAGTAGAAAAGGTAAAAGTTACAAAAAGGGAGGGGTAAAAAATAAGATGAAGGTATAGAGTATGAAAGCTGTCTAGCCTGTTTGTCAGTATGCTGTATATTCTCTTAAGTGGCAAAACTGTTGATCAACATGTTATCCATTATCACTGGTTGAGTCTCATTTTTAAAATTTATTTATTTAGGGGCAGGAGGGATGGTGCAGCCATTAAGAGCACTTACTGCTCTTGCAGAGAACCCGGGTTCGATTCCCGGGATGGCTAGGAACCATCCTTAACTCCAGATCCAGGGTAATCCGAAGCCCTCTTCTGACCTTCGTAGCAATACATGACACAGGTGCACTCACATACATACGGGCAATACACTCACTTTGCTCTTAGGTCACCTCCAAAACATGCACTGTTTCTTTATGTGCCAATGCACACTGCTTAGTCTCTTAGGGGATCTACTATATTCTCAATTTCTTCTGGGTCTCTGCCTCCTGGAGCTGAAATCTTTGGATATGCACAGTTTCCTCAGTGTTAATTCTCTAGTCTAAATGATTTGACTAAGTGGCCTCAAGTACCCTCAGCCTACACCTCTCTATGCTCTGCAGTAAGGCACAATAGAAGGGAGACAGTGGCTTCTGCCTCTATGCAGAGGTAATTAGTCTCTAGGTTTTTAACCTCGTCAATAGACTGAACTATTAATAGGTCCATATCTAAACAGGCTGTTAGGAGTTGAGGCCTAGTTCAAAGAAGTAGGTTATTTATTCCTTTAAAGAAAATTCCTTATCTGGTCTTTCATTCTCTCCCTCTCTTTCAGTCTCATTTTTTTTTCTCTCCTTCCCAGCCATTATGATGTGAGCAGCTTTGCTCCAATATGTGCACCCCAAGCCTCACCATGGTTCCGAAATTATGAATCCAAGTGTCTTTGGATTGAAATCTCTGATGAAAAGAGCCGAAATAAATACGTTCTATCATAAATTGTTTTCTTAGGTATTTTGTTAAAGCGACAGAATGTAAATAGCAGGGATCATATCAGTATCCTGTTTACATTTGTTCAAAATTTGTTAAAATTGTTCAAAAGCTTTATACACCTTTGAAGACTATCCCAGAGGCACTGTGAATTAATAATGAACTATTTTTGTGGAAGGACATAGCACCATGTAGATCTTGACTCCTACTTTAGTAACTCAACAAATAAGAAATTAACCTTCTTTTCAAGAATACAATTCTCTCTTACATGCTATGGTCAGTGAGCATGACATAGAGTGCTTACAGTTTTCTTGACAGCTACTCCTTTCTGTGAAATTTCCAAACTTTAGGTTAAATATTACTCCTAGAGGAAATCAGTGCCATGTATAGACTATAAGTGAAAAATGCCCTGCCAATGAAAAACACAGCGTCACTAACAAAAAGTGACAGGAGAGAACAGTTTGACTAAAATAATACAGCTTCTTTTCCTCTAGATATGTGATAATGTGTTGTACAGAAGGAAATGCATAACATTATTCATATCTCCACAAGGAAGTATTCCATGACTTTCACCCCCTTGTAGATTAGATCAAATGCTTTTCTTGTAACCTCATATTTGCTAAACTTCTTTTAGTAAGATTCACTATACTTTATGTTTATATGTAGGGTTTTATGATTATGTCATTTATACCTACTCCTTCTTATAGAAAGAAAACAATAAAGAAAAAAACTGCTTTAATCATGAATACATTGCCAGAATAAAATACAGTCTTGACATATAGATTATGTTAACAATGACATATTTGCTAATTGTAAATTTATAAACATGCAGACAAATGATCACCTTCATTACCAGTGAACAACTGAAAATTTTGTAAATAATGCTGCTCCAATGTTTCAAGTTAATAAGATTTTCATCGGACAAACTAATTCTGTGACAAGTCACATTTCAGTTATACTCAATCATTTAACAATTACTCTCAAAGTTGTCTCCTCTTGTAAGGGATTATGTATTAATTTAGATGTTATTTGCCTTTCAACCTTTTCCCTTAGCCTGACAAGAATGTTTAGTTACTAAGTTTAATACACTTATTTTTGAGCCTAATAAGTAATTATCTAATATCCTATTGTCTTCTCAGTCTCTTTAACATGCTACAGCTGTTTCATGCTACAGTAAATCTTTATTTCTTTATGTACAAACAGTTCCCAATAGTAAATAGAATGCATATTTCCAATGTACTATTAAGTCATTTCAAGTAACTGCATCTTCTGAGCTTGTATGTTAAATTTAAGATTAAAGTTGAGTTGTTTAAGACCCACTGAAGTTCTACCATTTTACATTTATTGTTTTTATGTGTATGAGTGCATTGCCTACATGTGTGTAAGTGCACCCGTGCCGTGCAATGTCTACGGAGGTCAGAGAAGGCGTTGCTTCGGATTCCCCTGGAACTGGAGTTATGGATGGTTGTTAGCCATCATGTGGGTGCTGAGGATGGAACCTGAGTCCTCTTCAAGAGTAGTCAGTGCTCTTAACACCTGAGCCATCTCTCCATCCCCCTTGTTCATTATTTGTAAAGCACAACACGGACAATAGATATTTATTCTTATCAAAAGACTTAGAAATAATTTTAGAAAATCACAATAAAGAAAAATAAGAGTTGAAAGGTAAAGGGTCTAGTATGTGGATTGTCTGAAATAATGAAAATGATCTTCTGGAAGAAAAAGGTATGTAAGTTTGGTTCCCAGATGAAGGAGTAATATGCTAAAAAGCATGAACTTTAGAACATGTTTTTATTCCAGGTAAAAATATCTAAACCCAAAGTCTAACAATGAAAAGTACTTTGAGAGTAGAATTAGGTAACTGAGATGGGGATGGATAATAATCTTGTGTTTCAAAAATATTAAAGATCTTGATACCTTGCAAAGTTTTTTTTTTTTTTCCAGAGAACATTTTGTATCGCTGTGATGAAGTCAATGCATTTTATAAACAAATAAAATGTATTTCATGACTAGAATAAGCACTAACAGATACTAGGTAAATATTTAGGATGTTTGCTTTTAGAGCAATATAAGATGAAATTGTTCTTGAAAGTTTGAAATCAAAGGACATTACAAAACAGAGAAATCAGAGGCTGGAGAGACTGTTCAGTGGTTGAGCACTGGCTGTTCTTGCAGAGACATGGGTTCAGTTCCCAGCACTTATATGGTTACTGACAACCATCTATAACTCTGGCACCCTCTTCTGACCTCTGAGAGCATTGTACAACATGGGTACATGTGCATATATGCAGGAAATTCACTCATACAGAAAAATAAAAATAATAAATATTTTTTAAAATATAGAAAACTTGGTACAAATGTTTGACTGGATAGGACTTGGCATATGTAATAGAATGCATGAGGTTTGCCTGGAAGATGGAGGTGCATGGATGGAGTAGGGGGTCTGGTTTGATTAAGAATATGAAATTACAAAACCTCAGTAAAAATAAAAATAAAAAACAAAAGCAGAAATAATATAGAAAACAATTTATATATTATAAAATGGACTGATAAGAAAACTTTATATAAAAACAAACCCAGGAGAAATATCAACAGTAAGTGCATATAAGAACATTTGGTAAATGGTTTTAAGAAAATGCAAGTACTTTCATATAGTTGCAAAAACAAGAAAAATTAAAGCCATTATAATGTGCTTCCTAAATATTTAGATTTTCAGACCCCAGCCTCAGTGACTATAAAAGAAATTAGAGTTACCACAATGCATTTTTAATTGTGTAAGAGGGTTTTAACGTAATTTATGCCTAGAATTAATAGCTCTGATTGTTTATGTGCATTGGAGTTCCCTGTCCATTTAATCATGTCCATTCAAAGTCTAACTTATGAAATTTTAGACATGTACTTAATCTCCATTCTGTAATTTATGCATATTATCGGTGCATCTTTTTTTAAAAAATAAATATTTTATCTTAATTTTATGTATATGGATTTTTTCCTTCATGTAAATGCATGGCATATGTTCAAGGCCCACAGTGGCCAGAAGAGGGGGGTTGGATACCTCCCTTGGTATTGGAGGTAAGGCTGGATGTTAGCTGCCATGTTGGTGCTGGGAACTGAATCTGGGTCCTCTGGAAGAACAGTATGTTCTCTTAACCACTGAGCAGTCGCTCCTGTGCCTGTTCAGTGCATCTTTATGTGCTGTTTTGAAAGCCAAATGATGGATGATTTAATACCAAAGATACTCTCATCTGACTATTGTTACAAAACAAAACAAAACAAAACAAAAATCAGGAATCTTCCCAATATTCTTTTTTGTTGTTATTGTTCTGAAAAGGTCTGACTGTAGCTACAGCTGGCCTAGACCTAGCAATGTCAACCAGGCTAGGCTCATTTTCACTGAGATCTGCTGACAGTGCCTCCAAAGTGCTGGGATTAAAGGTATGCACCACCATATCCAGCCCATTGTTTCCCTGAATACAAAATGCTTATAATGTGAGGGGCTGGAGAGATGGTTCAGTGGTTAAGAGCACTGGCTGCTTTTTCAGAGACCAAGGATAGATACCAAGAACTGAGATGGTAGCTAACAACAATCTGTAACTCCATGTCCAGGGGATATGGATCAAACATGGTTGCAGTCGCATGCAGGCAATAAACACATATACATAAAATAAAAATATAATCACCTTTAAAATTATAGATAATATATAAAATTATAAACTGTCCTCATAATAAAATTGCATGAAACTTACTGTCTCTGAATTATAAAATGTTTTCACTTATCTGATAATTAAAAAAATAAGGAATCTGGCTTATGCCATCATGTGAAATTCTATGTTGAAGTGGCAAGAAATAATAGGTAAGAAATGAGTAAAAGCAAGGAAATCTATAAATGCTAAACATAGCAGATAGGTACGTTAAATTATCCATTCTTTTGTTCAATGTACCATTATTTGCAGGACCTCTGTAGTCCATATGCCTTGCTTTTGACATTCAGCTCATTGACAGATTGGTAGGGAAAAGTTTAAAAATAAATAAAAAAATTAAATATAAAAGTTGGAATTTATGTTACATATGGAATTTTATGGTTTAAATGGACCAATAAAATGTGGCAAAATTGATATTATGTTAGTCCTGAGCCCTCCTCTTGGGTGATCATGTACATATCTGAGCTTTGGAAATTTTCTGTAGGAATAACTTTGGTTTGCTATGTAGATGATAAAATACATGATTCTATTTGTGTCTAGTATCTTGTCTAAAATTCTTGTCTAGACGTAACATTTACCATAATTGCAAAAATGAGCAAAGAGATGTGTTGCTTCCAGTTATACCCACTAAGATTTCCATTCAATATCTTCAAAGATATACCAGAGTGGTACTTCTTTATTATAGCTGTCCACTTTCTAGTGACACATACATATTTGGAGAAATATTATCACTCAAAAATGGCCCAAAGAGGGACGGCTTTGCTGTGCTTTCCTACTATTCAGTTGGGTGAACATATTAGTGGGAATATCTATAAAACAGGCTTGAATCATTCTATTAAAGTTTCAACTATATGCTACCCCAATGCTAGTATATTGAAAGTTATATTCTCAGAAAGCTGTTGTTATTGAGAAGGGGTATAACTTTTAGAAGGGGGGCCTTATTGGAGCAAATCATGTCTTACAGGATGTTATAGTTTTGTCAACTAGATACAATCTAGAATCACCTTGGACAGTAGTTTTAAAGGATTATCTAGGTCTGTTGGCCTGTGAGCATGTCTGAATTGTATAAATCAAGGTGGAAAGATTTATTCACTGGGAGTGGCATCAGTTCATTGACAGGGGATTCTGAATCCTATAAGAATAGAAACACCAATCTGAGTACCGGCATACATGGATTCACACTCTCTTTTCTCTCAAATTTGAATGGACTTCAAGTTCCTGTCTGCTTTACGTCCCTGCAATGATGGACTGTGACCTGGAATTGTGAGCTAAAATAAACCCTTTCTGCCCTAAGTTGCTTTTGTTAGGATATTTCCTCACAGTAA
>NW_008331140.1:3619806-3623367 GCF_000622305.1 Nannospalax galili
ATTGTATAAATCAAGGTGGAAAGATTTATTCACTGGGAGTGGCATCAGTTCATTGACAGGGGATTCTGAATCCTATAAGAATAGAAACACCAATCTGAGTACCGGCATACATGGATTCACACTCTCTTTTCTCTCAAATTTGAATGGACTTCAAGTTCCTGTCTGCTTTACGTCCCTGCAATGATGGACTGTGACCTGGAATTGTGAGCTAAAATAAACCCTTTCTGCCCTAAGTTGCTTTTGTTAGGATATTTCCTCACAGTAACTTGAAAGAGAAGTAGGACACTGGTATGCTTTTGATATATTGATAGGAAACTTGCTCGTTGCTCTTTCTGTCTCTACTTCCTGGCCGGCCTGAGTTGAGAAGCTTTGCAGTCCCATATGCTCTCTACTATTATATTCTGACTAACTATATGCCCAATGCAAATTGCCTATATAACTGAGAACTGAAAATGCTATGACTGAACTGAAAATAAATTTCTCTCTTAAAATTTGATAACATTAGTTGTTTTAACATAATGAGAAGTGAATGATTAAAACAGAGCATTGATCACAAGAAGGTGGATTATTCCTGGGACTAAGCAGATGATATGGTTTTTAGGCCTTTGGAACTTGTTCGTAGGAGGCATTTTAGAATATTTTGGAGTTGTATGTTGCATATTAGGCTCTATGCTTAGTTGAATGGGTGACTCTCCTTTTGTCAAAAATTTATTTATTATTTTTAAAAATTATTTAATACCCACATGATTAGAAGAAGCATTTCACTACAGCTTTAACATATTCAATAACAATTTCCAGAGCAAAGATACATCTTTTTCAAAAGTGGCTGTAAATGTTTAGGTTCACAGTTGAATTAATACAGTTATACAATATTGAACTCAGTATAAACCCTGTAAGACATAAAATTGAATGAGGTTTTAACCTTTAGAAAAGATCTCCAGTGCTGGAGAGATGGCTCAGCAGTTAAGAACACTGACTGTTCTTGCAAAGACCCAGGTTCATACCCCAGCACCCACATGGCAGTGAACAACTGTCCGTAACTCCAGTTCCAGGGGATTCGACAGCCTCTTCTGTCCTCTGTGGGCATTGCACTACACGGGTGCAGTTACCTACATGCAGGCAATACATGCACACTCATAAAATTAAAATAAAAAATAAAATATTAAAAAAAGATCTCCATTTCATTTTAAAATATACTGTTTCCTACAGAAAGACTCATTTTTAATGCTACTAACACTTAGATGTTTGCACATGCATCTCTAACCTCTATGTATCTGATTATTACCAGTCACAGTTGGTTACACTTGGACCCTTGGCATGTGAGTATGGATATAAAGTCATAACATAGATTTCAATGGTAATGTTTATCAACTCTACTAATTAACATGAAGTAAATTTTTATACTTCCTCCTCAAATATAACTTTTTTATTTGTTTATTTTTTGTGTGTATATCATACAGAACATCCCCCAAAATCTTATTCATCTATACACCCACTTCCCAAATGACACCCTCCCATAGATCCCCAACCCACTGCAGCCCATACACTGTGTCATCCCTGTTACTGTCCACTGTATTGTCGGTGCCTAGAGCCATTTTCCAGTGCTTGTCCATCCACTGAATATAGTCAGCCTATCTAGAGATCCTTGTTTTAGGAAGATCAGCTGTTCCTCATCTAGCAGCAATCAGTTGTCAATATTCCTTTAGATAAGATTGGGGTCTGCTGTTCATTTTCCCAGTTCTATGGTAGGTTACTGTCTGGGAGTCTCTTGGGCCATGCTGGCCAACAACTCAAAGGAAGGTATCCCCTGTCTGGCATTGATTTTGTTATATAGCCTTTAGTTAAACATATGTACTCTTAAAAAATTATATTGACCCCTTTAATCTTTGGTTATACTTTCCTTTTGGGTGTTTAAGACACTACAGTTGTCCCAGATAAACCAATTTATTTTTACTCTTAAGGCCATTTGAAGATCTGTACCTCAGGGGTCACATGAGCTTGGGAAGAGCCCCTGGCTCCTTTATTTTACCAGTTCCGTCTATGTGAAGATGAGTCAAAGTTATTATTTTTATTTCAAATTTATGATTGTATTGCCTTCATGTGTGTAAGTGCACCCCTGTCATGCAATGCCCACAGAGGTCAGAAGAAGAGGTTGGAGTCTCCCAGAACTGTTGTTTCCTGGGAACAGAACACGGGTCCTCTGCAAGAGCAGTCAGTGCTTTTAACTGCTGAGCCATCTGTCCAGTTCCTGAATGGGCAACTCTCCTGAGATCCCAGAACAGAATACCCTAGAAATAGAGACAATAAATGCTTCACTCATGGAATAAGGACTTGATTCACAATTGGACTAGACTTCTTTTATGAAAAGAACTCATGTGTATCTCATCCCTGTACTGAGTCTTTGTTGGAGGCTGAATTTAAACGTGACTAAAGATTTGTAATACTCAGCTTGTCCACAAAGGAAATATATATATACAAGGAGGCTAAGGAAGGTATGGCTATTAATCATATTAATATCATTGAAAGGAAGAAGTTTGCATTACACTGAGACAATAAGAAAGAAATCTTGAAGACATCATATAAATCAACCAAACCCTAGCCACTGTAGGAACAAATATGCAGAAATGTAAATTAATTTAAGTTAATTTTCTTTGAGATATGAGCATAGGGTACCTTGCAAGCATAAGACATCTTAGGGAATTGCGTATGTAGGGTTCCTTTTTCCCTTGTTCAGATGATGTTGAAAAAAATAAAACAGTACAAAGAATTTATGAATTGAATGTCA
This sequence comes from Nannospalax galili, assembly GCF_000622305.1. Classification (NCBI taxonomy): domain Eukaryota; kingdom Metazoa; phylum Chordata; class Mammalia; order Rodentia; family Spalacidae; genus Nannospalax; species Nannospalax galili. The sequence continues at coordinate 3,622,592 of NW_008331140.1, forward strand.
TTATTTAAAAAGATAAACAAGATAGAGAGAACTTTAGCCAGTTAACCAAAAGTAGAAATGCACAAATCCCAATAAAGTAAACAGGAGCTAAAAGGTGAAACATCTCCAAAGATAACAAAATAATTCAGAACAAGATGATGGAATACTTTAAACATTTATTCTCTAGTAAGTTTGAAAACCTAAAAGAAATTGATGCAATTCTAAATTTATGGATACCACTAAAGATTAAAGAAGGAAGTCATTAGTTTAAGCAATCCCATAAAAAATAAGATAATCAAAACCGTAATACAAAGACTCCTGACTGAAAAAAAAAAAATCAGGTCCAGATGGATTCACGGCAGAATTTTATCAGACCTTTAGAGAAGATCTGCAGTTGGTAACACTTAAATTTTTCATAAAGTTAGAAACTGAGGGAAACCTTCCAAATTCCTTATATGACACCAATATTACTCTGTTAACAAAACCAGGAAAGGACACAGCAACAAAAAAGAAAGCTATATACCCATATCCATAATGAACATAGATGCATGTTATCAAAAAATACTTGAAATTTACATACAGAAAACACATCAAAAAGAAAATGCCTCATGATCAAATTGGCTTTATTCCAGAGATGAAGGGATGGTTCAATATATGTAAGTCAATAAATTTAACCCACCACATAAACAGACTCAAGGACAGAAACCACATGATCATGTCATTAGACGGGAAAAAAAGCCTTTGGCAAACTTTACCGCCCATTCATGATACAAGTCATAAAGAATCTAAGAATACAG
>NW_008331140.1:3623583-3633982 GCF_000622305.1 Nannospalax galili
CTGCCTCATGATCAAATTGGCTTTATTCCAGAGATGAAGGGATGGTTCAATATATGTAAGTCAATAAACAAAATAATTGAAACATATAGATTCAGTGCAATCCTGAAGGAAATCCCTGTGACCATCTTCACATATAGAAAATTCCATCCTAACATTCATATGAAAACAAATGGTACCCATAAAGTCAAAACCATCCTGATCACAATGTGCAACAACAGGGGGATTGCCATATTGTGCATCAAACTATGTGGCAGAATTGTAGTTGTAAAAACAACGTGGTACTGGTACAAGAGTTGCAAAGGAATGGAACACAATAGACCCAAATATGAGTGCACACAATTACACAACCTAATATTTAACAAAGTTGCAAAGAACACATAATGGATGAAGGACAGCATCTTCAACAAATGGTGCTGGCAAACTGGATTTTCACTTGTAGAAGAATGAAATTAGGCACATACCTAGCACCCTGCAGAAAAGCCAACTCCAAATGGATCAAAGACCTCAATATGAACCCTGACACTATGAACCTGTTAGAAGGGAAAAAAGGCAGTGCCCTATAAGATCTAGGTGCAGGAAATGACTTTCAAATCATACATCAGTGATGCAGGAATTAATTTCAGCAATCAAAAAATGGAATATGATAAAGATAAAAAAATCTTCACAATAATGGAAATGACCCATCAGTTGAAGAAAAGCTTAGGCAATTGGAGAAAATATTCACCATATATACATATGACAGAATATTGATAATCATAAGATAAAAGAAATCAAAAAGAAATAAGAAAACAAATAACTCAATTAAAAATGGGCTAAGGAAATGAACAGCAAGCTCTCCAAAGAAAAAATAAAAATGACTAAGAAATATCTTTTAAAAAATTTATCATCTTTAGGAATTAGGCAAATGCAATTCCAAACAACTTTAAGATTTCTTTTATCCCCACTCAGAATGACCAACTTCAAGAGAACAAATGACATCAAATGCTGACTTGGATGAAAGGAAAGGAAAACAGTCATTCACTGTTGGTAGGAATAGCAACTGGTTCAACCACTGTGGAAATCAGTATGGAGAACTCTTAAAACACTAAAAGTACTTCTACCATACCATTTTTGTTACATTTCCAAAAGTCTCATCCTACTACAGATATACTTGCTTAGCCATGTTTGTTGCTACTCTTTTCACAATAACAAAAAAATGGAAACAAAATAAATGTTCCTCAGCTGTTGAATGGATAGTGGAAATATGATACATGTACAAAATGTAGTTCTACTCACTGATAAAGAAAAACAAAATCACAAAATTTTCTGGAAAATGGATGAAGCTAGGAGCTGTTTCTTTAAGTGAAATAACACACACTCAGAAAAACAAGCGGCCTATGTTCTCTCATTTGTGGATCTTAGCTCCAAATTCTTACATGTAATTGTATATCCTGATGTAACCTCAGGAGCCAGGAAAATGGAAGAGAGCCATGGGGATAAAGGGGAAGAAGGAACTGGAACATAGGTGAAAATGGGGTATAGTAAGTGGCAGGTGTTATTAAGGGGGGAATGAGGAAAAAGGTGCTTTAACTGTGTAGGGAGTATGGAGGTTTATACAGAGAAAAAGAGGAGAGATAAATAATGCTTAGATGCTATGAAAACCCAGAGGGAAATGTATTACTTTCAAAGTCTTATGGAAAATATACACAGAAAAGATATATATGAGTGGGTGTATAGAGCTGAAAGCTGTATAACAACAAACACATTTCCAAAAAACTAAAACCTCTTTTCGAGTTGCTGGTTGGTGTTTTGCATGTGACTACAAAATAACACAGGCTATTGCCACAGCCTTAGACTGCCTCCCAGAACTTAAAGGCAAGATCCTGCAGACAGGCCCTATCTTGGACCCAGCACTTGGAGAAATTTAGCCAGAACTGAATCCTCCTCTCTGAAGAGTAGGTCCCATACTATCAGAGGATACTATGCAGGCTGCCAAGTGAACAAAACCAATTAATGGTCCTAAGCAGTTTAAAGTTTAATAAACAACAATGACTGGCCCAGAAAACTGTTACTATTGTTGCAGTAGTGGAACTTCTATCTAGGGGGTAATCAACAGCTCTGTATTGGAATTAAGGTCTGCTCAATGATAGAGAACAAATTGTGGTAATATAATCTTAGCCAAATGCACTTGTTTGAAGATGTCATAGATCCTAGACAAAAACCTAGTTTTTCCACATCCCTAGATCAATGTAATTTCTTATTGTATTATAAATATGCATCCTCATATGGACAAACAGGTGTACCATTATTCATCAAAGAAGTTTCTTTCTTTAAAAGATGGAGACTAAGACAGAATTGCACAGTGGGTCAAGTGCAGATAATAAGTGTCTGTGTTACACTTAGCCCCAAGAGAAGCATCTTTAATGCAACCTCTACATGTAAGATTAATGTGTCTTTCAACTCTCACCAGAGAAGTTTTCTTATGCAGTATATTCATAGAAACCCCAAACTGGCCAGTGTGCACAGAACAAGAGACTTCAGACACCTATTTCAAATATCTGCCTCCCAAGGCTCAGGGATCACTGAAGAAGAGAAGGTGGAAAGATTTTAAGAGCCTGAGGTGGAGGACTACTACAAGGAAACAGAGCTTTCCAGACAGATGGGCAATAACTCAAATAGAAAACTCACAGCAATGGTGATAGCATGCAAAAGTCATACGTGATATCAAACCAGACAAAATCCCAGCATAGATATGGGGAAGTGGGTGAGAGATCCTAATCATACTTAATTAAGTAACTCTTGCCAAATGATGGGTGCTAGGGTGGGAAGAGACAGTCTCTTATAGGAATGAGCTTCTTGGTAGTATGACCAGGTTCCAGTGAATGAATCATGTCCATGATTGACATGTGGTGACACAAATCAGACTCACCAGGCCTTATTGTGTATATAGTAAAACATGCTGAATTGTGCTGTGGCGTTGGCAGGATGTGTGAATGCGGGTGTGGAGCAAAATGCCATCGAATTATATTGTACAAAAATTTCAACACTTCATTTTTTTTAAAGTACACTAAATGTGAAATGAGGCAAAATGTTATCTAAACTTTTAAAATCTAGGTTTGTATAAGACAGCACTTATTTACACACAGCACATTGAAATGAATTGTGTTGCAGTGTAATAAGTTTTGTGGATACATTAAAAACAAACAAGAAAAACTTCAATCACTCTTCATTTTGTGGTATATCAAATAATAGTATTTACCTAAGTTATATCAATTACTATCTTCAAAAATGTGATTGTATAGTGTTTTGGATAGCTTTAGTTTTTAACTTGACACACCTGGGTGGAAGGAACCTCACTTGAGGAATTTTCTTCATTGGATTGGCCTGTGGTAACATATGGGAGACATTTTCTTGATCTCTGAGTGATGTGGGAGGACCTAACCCATTGTGGAATGTGCTATCCCTGCTAGATGGTCCTGTGTTGTATAAGAAAGCAGGCTGAGCATAGGCCAGAGGAGAAAGACAGTAAGCAGCATTTCTCCATGATACTCCATTATCCATACTTCAGTTCTTACCAATACCTCTTGCTCTTGGTTTCCTTCCATGATGAACTGTAATCTATAAGTGAAATATGCATGCTCCTTCCAAAGTTGGTTTTGGTCAGTATTTTCATCAGAGCAATAGAAAATAACTAGGATATATATCAACTAAAATAATGTTTGGAAACCTGTGAGTTCCGCAGAAATTATGAATTGCCCAACCCCACCATTCTCTGCCTGCAGACAGCTCCCAAGTTTAATTCAGGTCACTGTCTCCCATAAGCCCTCCTGACTTGAAAGGTTAGCTAGATCTGTGCATTCCATGACTTTGGTTTTAACTTTCTGCCATCCAAACTCCTGGGCCTACCTAGCTCATATCAAACATCCCCCTTGTCACCACCGGACTTGTGAGTTCCCTAGCCATAGCATTCTTTGTCTGCTGTCCATTCCTTTGAGCCTAGCTTAGGTCATGCCATCTTCCATTTGATCCATCTTGATCAGTTATACAGAACTTAGCGTCCCCTAGCTGCGAGCACCATATTCCCTGGCATAGCTATGATGGGTTAACTTGTGCATTAGCCCAAACAGATCCAGGGAAAACCTACATTTGAACGTTTTCTTGGTTACCACCGAACTGGAATCTCCCAAATTTCCCATCAAAATCAATGCTGACCTGTCTACCACCAATACAACTAGCAGACACCCTGCCTACTCTGCCACTCCAGGACCCCATGGAGCCTATCTTGGAGTGTCAGGTTCAAAATTGAAAGGTATCCCTAATTGAAATAATATTACTTCTTACACTCCATCCACATATCAACACCAAGTGACCCCAGGACTAAACACTAAGCACCACTGAGCTGAGCCACAACCTGATAGGTTGGCATAACAGCAAACAAATATTCAAACATTCACTCAACAAAGATCAGATTATACATCCACACCAAGGAACACAACCAAGGGCATACCTCAGGATGCCTAGGCTCAATAACAACAGCAAACAAAACGGATAACCAAGACAGTACATCTCCTATAGAAATTAGCAGGGGCATCGTAATATTTTCTGAGAAAAGCAAGGTCTCTGCTGTACCAGTCAAAGATTTCAAAATAGTAATTATAAGTATGTTCAAGGAATTTAAAGAGGATATGAATAAGACTGAAGAAACAGAAAACTTGAGTGAATAAGTAAAACAATTCAAGATATGAAATTAGAATTCAATAAAGAGAAACTCTCTGAAGAAAAGTGAAGCTGAAATAAAACTCAAAATGAAAAGATCAGGAATTCAGACAAAAAGTTCAGAGAAAACCTTCACCAACTGATTGGATCAAGTGGAAGAGAAAATGTAAGATCAAAAAGACAAGATTTTGAGGATGTATCACTCAGTCAAAGAAAATGTTAAATATAAAATAACCTAGGAACAGAACAGGCAGGACTTCTGGGACTATAAAAAGACCAAACCTATGAATCATAGATATAGAAGAAGAAACCCAGGTCAAATGCACAGAGAATATTTTTAACAAAATTGTAGAAGAAAATTTCCTGAATCTAGGAAAGAGATACCTCTCAAGGTACAAGAGGTGTATGGAATACATAGTAGACAGGACCAGAAAAGAGTAGTCAGAACACTACCTGTACGGAACAGAGAAAATATATTGAAAGCTGAAAGAAAGAAGGATAAAGTCACATAAAAAGGCAGGTCCATTAGATAACAGCTGACTTTTCAATGGAATCTTTGAAAACCTGAAGGTTTTAGAATGATGTCCTAAATGCCATGAAAGAACACAGATGTCACGGTAGAATACTTAGCAAACTGTATTCAACAAACATTCAGAAAAACTATCAGTTGTCATCAAGGGAGAAAGAAAAGCTTTCCACGATAAAAATAGATTCAGGGAATTAATGTCCATTAAGCCATCTCTAGAGAAATGACTATAAGGAATGTTTTGGTTTGAAGAGAAGATTAAGTAGACAATTCCAGAACAATTAACCAAGAGCTATATAATAAAACAATAATCACCACAACTACATAACACAAATTATTAAGCATTGTTCAATAATAAATTTCAATAACAATGGTCTCAATTCCCCACTGACATATCACAGATTAACTAATTGGATCAGAAAATAGGATCTATGCTTCTTCTGTTTCCAAGAAACATATCTTACTATGAATGACCGAAACCAGCTCAGGGTAAAAGAATGGAAAAAATGTATTTCAAACAAACAAAACTAAGACATAAGCAGGACTAGCTACTCTAATGTCTGGCAAGATAGGTTTCAAAAAACTAATCAAAAGAGATAAAGAAGTACATTTCATATTCATTAAATGAAAAAAAATATCCTAAAAAGCTATTACAATCCTGAATATATATGCACCAAACACCAGGGGATGAAATTTTATAAAAGAAACCCTATGACTCCAACACAGTGATAGTGGATGACTTCAATACCCCACTCTCACTAATAGACATGTCATACACACAAAAATTAAATAAAGAAAATCTGGAGTTAAATGGTATCATAAATCAAATGGACCTAGGAGACACTTACAGAGCATTCAACCCAAACACCAAAGAATATAATTTCTTTCAAGCATCCCATGGAACTTTCTACAAAATCAAGCCCATATTAGAACACAAAGTTCTCAATAAACTTTGGAAAATTTAAATGACATCCTGCATGCTATCTCACTACACAACAATAAAGCTGCATATCTAAAAGAATAGAAATTGAGGGCTGAAGAAATTTCTCAGTGGTTAAGAGTACTGACTACTCTTGCAGAGGACCCGGGTTCAGTTGCCAGCACCCACATGGTGGCTAACAGCTATCTGTAACTCCATTTCCATGGAAATTCAACACCTTCTTTTGATCTCCACAGGCATTTCATGGCAAGGGAGCATTTATATGCGTGCAGGAAATATATCGATACACATAGCATAAAAATAATAGAATATTTTAAAAAATACAAAGGGGGGAAAGTACACAAACTCATGGAAAATAACACATTAATGAATGAAAATTGGGTTAAGGGAGAAATCAAGAAGGATTTTATAATTCCTATAATTAATAAAAGTGAGAACATAATACACCAAAACCTGTAAGACACAATGCAAAGCAGTCCTAAGATTATAAGTAGCTACAGTTATAGTAGAAAACCAAGTACCACATCAAAAAAAAAAAAACCTAGAGAGATCTCATTTTAACAAATTAATGATGTACCTGATGGTCTTATAAAATGAAGAATAAACAGCATCCAAAATAGTAGACATGAAGGAAAAATCAAAATCATGGCTTGAATTAAGTAAACTGAAATGAAAAAGAAAAATGACACAAAGAATGAAATGAAGGATTGGTTGATTGAAAAGATTAACAAGATCAACAAACCTTCACGAAGCCAAATTAAACAAAGGAAGAGAAAGGACCCAAAATTGATTAAATTAGTAGTGGAAAGGGAAACATTACAACACTTATTGAGGAAATTCAGCAAATCATATGAGCACACTTTAGCAAAAAATATTGCAGGAAACCGGACAATCTAAAATAAATGAATGAATTTGTAGGTGTATAGGGCATACCATATTTAAACTAAGGTGAGCTAAGCAATTTAAATAGATTCATAAAAGTCAGTGTGGTAAAAGAAGTAATTTAAAATCACCCAACCAAACTAAGTGCAGGATCAGCTGGATACATCACCGAATTTTACCATGCATTGAAAAACTAGCTAATATGAATACAATTCAACATATTCTGTAAAATATGAAATGAAGGAACAAGTCCAAATTTGTTTTGTGAAATCAGTATTACCGTAATATCAAAAGCAAAGATCCAACAATAATAAAATAAAAATATAGGACAATCCCTCTGCTGAATAGACATGTAAAAGTTCTCATTAAAATATTTGCACTCCTTTTCTCCACCTCCCTTCTCTCTATGATCACAACTCTGCTAGGAAGGTGAAATCTTCCTGGGATCTTTCATAACTCTGCCCTGTGCATTTCCTTTGTCACATCTCCTTGCCATCTCTGTTCTCTTAGGACTCTCAAATCTGTGACCTTTCCCAGGTCTGCCTTGGTAAGTCTCCTTTGTCCCACCCTCCTGGCCTCCAATATCTCCATCTCAGCTCTGTTGGGACACAGGCATGATATTTGGAGCTTTTAGAGGCAAGCAATGCATTCACACTTGCTGGGGTTACAAGGATCCTTGCAAAACAATACCTGTCTGACCTCTTAGCCTGGCCTATCAGTCAACTTGTTCAGCTAACAACTACCAAGCCTACTCTGCTGTTCCAAATCCTTGATGAGTCATCTCTGGAACTTCAGTTCAAAAGTTTCATCTATCCTTAGCATAGCTGATATGACTTCTTACACAACATCAACATAATTTCGCCCGAAAAGTAAACAGCAAGCACTACTGAGCTGGGCTACAACCTGACAAGTTGCGCAAATATCAGACAAAGATACTAATAATCACTCAACAAAGATGAGATCAACCTACCCTTAGGAAGAAACACCACCAAATCACTAATTCAGATGCCTAGGTTGAATAAAGAAAACACAAACAAGACGAATAACCAAGATGTATCTATTAAAGAAATAAGCATTCTCATCTTAATGTTTCCTGAGAATGTCAAACTAATGGATGCGTGAGACAATGATTTTAAAATAACAACAATAAAGATGGTCAAGGAATTCAAAGAGGTTATGAATAAAAGACTAAATGAAGTGAAGATCCTGAAAACAGTTGAATGAAATAACAAAAAGAATTCAGAACACCAAATTAGAATTAAATAAAGAGATAGAACATACGTGACGTTGTAAAAAAAAGACAAGGATACGAATCATAGGCATAGAGGAATCAAAAGGAAAAGGCACAAAAATAATTTTAATAAAATCATAGAAGAAAATTTCTCAAATCTATGGAGATACCTATCAAGAACAGCAAGTAGAGATGACCAGAAAAGAAACTCAACATATCTTATAGTAAAAACTCTAAATGTAAAGGACAAAAAAAAAGTACTGAAAACTGTGAGAGAAAGAATAAGTTACATATAAAGCAGGCCCATTAGAATAACAGAAGTCTTTTCAATGGAGACAATGAAAGCCAGAAGCGCTGTACCATTGTCGTACAAGTCTGAAAGAACACAGATTCCAACACAGAAAAATATCAGTTGTAACTAAAGGAGAAAGAAAAAATTTCCATTATAAAAACAGATTTAAGGAACTTAGTCCACAGAATCATCTCTACAAAGAATACTTGATGGAATACTTAAGTCTGAAGAGATTAAATACTTTCAAGAATACACAATGAATAAATTATTCCAAAACAGTCAACCAAAACAAGTCTAAGAATACAGCACTACAGTATCAACATAACAGAAATTATAAATATTGATCAACAATAATTCTTAATCTCAATGGCCTCAAATTACCAGTAAAAAGATACAGATTAAATGATTCTATAAGAGAACATTATCCATTGATTTTCTACCTCTGAGAAACACAGTTCAAAAACTATGATCAATACTATCTTAAGCTATAGGCATGGAAAAGGGTTTTCCAAGCAAATGGAACTAAAAAAAACCAAGCAGATGTAGCTATTCTAATATCAGACAAAAGAGCCTTTACATTAAAATTGTTCAGAACAGACAAGGAAGGTCACTTCATACACTTTAAATGGAAAGTAGGCCAAGAAGAAAGTGACAATCCTAAACATATATGCACCCACACAGAGGAATGCCTATTTTCTTAAATATTGTTAGATCTAAAATCAGACATTGACTGCAACATCTTGATAGGTGATGACCTCAATGCTGCAATGTCACCAATAGACAGATCAACCAGATGAGAATGACACAAAGAAAACCTGGAGTTAAATGATACCATAAATCAAGTGGATCTAACAAACATTTCATAACATTCCACTCAAATAACAAATAGTACACTTTATTCTCATCAGCCCATAGAACATTAAGGAAGTCCCCACAAATTTAGGAAAATTGAAATATCATCCAATGTTCTAACCATAAACAAGTAAAGTTAGAGATCAACAAAAATAAAAATTGGAAAACGTACACAAATTCATAGAAGATGAACAACAGATACTAAATGAAATTTCGATTAAGGGAGAAATCAAGAAGGAAATTTTTAAAATTGCTAGAATTTTATGAAATTGGAAACACTACTGACCAAAACCAGTGAGACACAGTGAAGCCACTCCAAAGAGGAAAATTTATAGGGCTGAGTGCCTACATCAGAAAATTAGAGACAACTTACATAATTAAAGTATTGATGCACTGGAAGACTTTAGGAAGCCAATAACAAACACCATCTCAAAAGAAGGCATGAGAAGAGATGAAGTCAAGGCTGAAATTAAAAAAATATAAATAAATAAAACAAAATATATCAATGAGATAGAGTTCAGAAAAGATTAACAAAATGACAAGTCTTTAGCAAAATAAAGCAAATGTAGGAGATAAAGGGTGCAAATTAAGAAAATCAGAGATGAAAAGGGAAATATTACAGTAGAACATCAGAAAATACAGAAATCCATAAAGATGAAATTTATATTACATTACTCTAGAGAAATCTAAAAGAAATTGATGATTTTCAAAATATACATGGCCTAGTAAAGTTAAATAAAAATGACATAAATAATTTAAAGACCCATAACAACCAATTAGGTGTATGTAAATAATTAAAAATCTCCCAACCACTCAGGCATGTTAGTGAATGACTTTGATCCCAAGGCTTGGGAGTTAAATGCAGGTTTGTCTCTGTGAGAGTAAGGCCAGCCTCATCTACAAACTGAGTTCCAGACGATTTGTGGCTATAAGGGGACCCTGTCTCAAAAAGACCAAAAAAAAAAAAAAAAAAAAAAAAAA
>NW_008331140.1:3634301-3662918 GCF_000622305.1 Nannospalax galili
TTATTTTGATATATCACAGTGAAAGATTTATCGTCCTCTTTTGTGTGGAAAAAGGGGGACCCGCAAAAAAAAAAAAAAAAAAAAAAAAAAAAAAAAAAAAACTCCTACCTAAAAAGAATCCAAGACCAGATGGATAGAACACCAAATTCTATAAAACCTTTAAAGAAGAACTAATATAAGAACTCCTCAAACAAATCCATATAACAGAAAATTATTTCTGTGAAGGAAGTATTACTCTAATACCCAAACCAGACAATGATTGCACACCCAACAGAAAATTATAGACCAACCTCTTGGGGGAAAATAAATGTAAAAACTACCAATAAAGTACACACAGTATACAAGAAAACATCAAAAAAAATTATCCAACATAAACAGGATGGCTTTATCACAATGATGCAGGGATGGTTCCAGAACAAACACAAACCAATAGATGTAGTCCACCATATAAACAGGCTCAAAGGCAGAAACCACATGATCATCTGATTAGATGCAAAAGGCCTTTGACAGATTCAAAATACGCTCATGATAAAAGTTGGGGAGAATCAAGGGATATAGGGGACATATCTCAACATAATAAAGGCAATATAACAGAAGCTCACAGTCAGCATCATATTAAATTGGAAAAAAATGAAAGCATTCCCACTGAAATCAGGAAGATGACAGGGATGTACACTCTTTTCAATAGTGTTCAGTATTGTACTTGAAGTCTTAGCTAGTGCAATAAGATATGTAGCAGACAAAGAGTACAGAGCTTGGAAAGGAAGAAATCGAAGTTTCCTTAGTTGCAGATGCTATGATTCTATACATATAAGGCCTTAAAGACTCCATCAGAAAACTTCTAGAGCTGATAAATACATCAAGCCAAGTAGCATAATATAAAATTAACTCACCAAATCAATTACCTTCCTATATACCAAAAACAAACTGTGAAGCAATTCCATTCATGATAGCCTTCCAAACCATATAATATCTTAGAATAAATCTAAACAAAGAAGTGAAGGACATGTAAAATAATAATTTTAAGACATTAAGGAAAAAAATTGAGGAAGATTCCAAAAGAAAGGCCTTCATGATCATGGACCACTAGGAATAACATTGTGTTGAAAAACATGTTACCTATAGGAATCTACAAATTCAATTAAATATCTTGTTTTCCAACACATTGTTAACAAATTGTAAAGAATGTTCTCATTTTTCATATTTCATTTACAGGCAACTGATTTTCTGAGAAAGGAGCCACAAATACACACTGGAGAAAAGACAGTATATTCAACAAAGTATGCTAATGAAACTGGATGAAGATATGTAGAAGAAAGAAACTAAATTGATATTTCTCACCATGGACAAAAGTCAACTCTTGATGTATCAAGGAGATCAACATAAGACAGCATTCCTTGAATCAGGTAGAGGAAGAAGTAGTAAATACTTTGAAACTTATAGGCATAAGAAAAGGCTTTCTCAGTAGGATTCCTATAGTGCAAGTATTATGTTCAACAATTTGCAAATGGGACTTTATGAAACTTAAAGGTTTCTGGACAAAAAGGCTAGTATTATTTGAGTTAATGCAACCTACAGAATGGGAACAAGCCTGTACCAGCTACACCTCTGGCAAAGTATTACTATCTAAAATACAGAAAGACCTACAAAACAAAAACAAACAAAACAACAACAACCCCTAAAAAACTAAGCACTAAGAATGAAAGCAAAACTAAACAAAAAATCCAAACAGCCCAATTGAAAATGGGGCAAGAGATGAGCTAGGCACTTATAGAAATTTTGAATGTTTTTTTTTCTTATGTTGTCAAAATATTAAAGAAAAGAAAAGAAAGGGATATAAATTTAGGGAAGTGGAATGAGATGTGAGGGGGAAAAGGAACTTAGTAGGGAGTGTGGTTTTATCATGATATTATATATGAGTATGTTGAAGTTTCTTGGTTCAATCAATTAAATTATCTGTGAACAACTACCATGATTGAACCACTTTTAGAATATACTCATACTATGGACAGAAGGCATTTACTTAGCCTCAACACCCCTGATAAATATGCTAGATATGGGTTCCATTTGTGAAGCAGACATTAAATCCAATTAGATAGTGATGTGTTCCTCCTATAACATTCATACCATTATTGCACCAGTGGACAATCTTGTGAGGTCAGTCATTATTGTAGCTCACAGCTGGGAAAGGCTGATAAGTACACATTTCTTTGATAGCATGCAAAGCACCTTCCAGTACTTTGAAAGCTAACTAGTATATATGAAACTTTGAGATAAATTCCATCTTGATTTGTCTTTGTTTGTTCTATGACTCATGCATGTTATTGTCTTTAGGAGTAGGAACTTATTAGGTTGTGGCAGGTAAACCAGAGCAATGCTGTAGACAGTGTTTTTTGAGGGTCTATGGGGCAAGCCTGGTCAACAACTCCAAAAGACAGTCTATTCCTGCCATTAGGCTTTCAATTTGCTAGCCTTTGGTCTGCGGTAGGGATATTATCCTCATGTTCTAGGACAACTCTAATTAAAGGCTATTGAAAGATCTGTAAGTATGTATTTTAAGGAACTTTCCACAGAACTAGGTTTCTACATGAATTCTTCAGAAGAACTTTCTGTTATTTATCCCTCTCAATACTCCCTCTACTTCCCTTCCTTTCCCCACCCAATTTACTTATTCCTATTCCAATATTATCCTCTCCCCCTTTATACAACTATATTACACATCCTCTCCCACAAGAAACTCCCACCCCTGATGGCCCCTCATTAGGTTACTGAATTCTTTCTTAATTATAAACACACATATCTTTAAATTAAAATCCAGCACCCACTTTTGTCATTCGGGGTCTGGTTTAGTTCATTCAGGGTGGATGACTGCTTCCAGTTCCATCCATTTATCTGCTAATTTAATTATATTTCTTTTCTTAACAACTGAATAACATTTTATTATGTAACTATCATAGTTTCTTATACTTTCATTGGCTGATGGAAATCTAGAAGGTATTCACATCTAGACCAGCAATGAACATGGATGAGCAGGTATCTCTGTAGGAGCATAAAGAATCCTTAGTGAACATGCCCAAGATGTATGATGGAATCATTTGTTAGATTTATTTCTAGCTTTTTGAGGAATATCACACCCATTTCCATAGTGCCTTCACTGGCTTACACTCCCACCAAACTTAAGTATTCCCCTTCCTTAAATCCTTTCCATAATATTTAGTGTTTTGTTTTCTCTTAAACAATCTGACTGTGGTAAGATGAAATCTCCACATAGTTTTAATTTTCATTTCCCTGATGGCTATTGATGTTGAAAATATTTTTATATATTTCTCTGCCATTTATGTTTCAACCTTTAAGAACTCTTTTCTTCTTTGCCCCGTTTTTCAATTGTGCTTTTTATTTATTTTTGATTTGTAAATTTTTATAATAGATAAAATGATTTCTGTCAGACTAATAGCTGGTGAAAAAAGTTCTCTTTCTGTAGACAGCCACTTAACTTAGATGATGCTGCCTTTACTGTAAGAAGTGTTTGGTTTCATGAGGTCTCATTTTTCAATTGTTCTTAATGCCTTTGCTATTGGGATTCTGTTCAGTGAGTACTTTCTTATGCCTATAAACTCTGCTTTCTCCTCTATCAGATTCAGGGTATCAGGTCTAATGACTGCTGGGAAGGGGGGATTCAGGCTCATTTAAGTAGATTCACAAGAGTTCAGGGGATGAACCCATACTGAAAGACATTTTGAGACAAATCTGACTCTCTTGACTTACAGGATATAGTCTATCATTGTTGGAAGTCAGGACAGGAAGTCAATGTAGGAACGCGGAGGCAAGAACTGAAGCAGTGACCACGGAAAAATCTGCTTACTAGGTTTCTCCCAGGATCCTGTTCAGCATTTTATAGGAATGGCTACATAACAGATTATATCAACACTTATTCATGATTCCCCAGTATCTGGTGTTAGCAAACTTTCATTGCTAAATATACCTAGGACTTCCAGTGTGACCATCATTTTTAAAAGCACATTCTGCATATCCCTATCATTGCTATGTTATCCAAGTCTTAATTGACCCATATATCTTTCTTTTACCTTCATTGTCCTTGTATTATTTCATATCTCACTTGATTTAACTTGAAGATTTTAAACTCTATAATCCATACATTTAAAAATATAATTCTACTTTTGTCTTACAAATTTATCTCATTATTTTATTCATTCTTATTTCTGTAGCTTGTCTATATCAAACTCACAAACATATAAGTTTCAAACAAGATTATGGTACCAATATTCATTCTATCAAAATGGTTTCCCTAAGAAATATCATTGTTATTCATAGCTTCATATCCTTTGCTTATATCAATCCCCTAAATATTCATCTGCCTCAGGATTCTACTATGAGTCCTCAATGGTTAATTACAAATATTTGTGGCTATGTATGCCTGTACATTAAAAATAATTAATATAATTTATCTCTCAAATTTGGATATAATTGGATTAGTTTAGATCCAGATTATATTTTACTTGAACTTTTGAAAGCACCTCCCATAGGGCCAACCTGCAGCTAGTATTGGAAAATCTAATCTATTTTTCCTCATCATCAGAGTTAAACTTTCTATGGGAAAAATCTGACAGTTATTATTCTCTATAAAGTATTTTCACTGATTTCTGCTATGAGATAATATTACGTTATTCTAGGAGGACCAATATGTGAAATGTAAGAATACTTATTGGCATCTCATTTTCTGCTTTTCTCTTCAGAAATTTCTTACTGCTTGCTTTCATCATAATTTATTCATCAAAAAATAAGAAAGGGCAAGTTATTTTTCTTTAAAAACTAACCTAAATTTTTTGTGGTTAATCACACTCAATTGTACCTCTTAATCATTCACACACACACATTCTATATACATACATATACATATATATGTATATATACATACATATGAGAGTGTTTAGGGTATTTGATTTATATTTTTTCATGCTGAGAATTTCTGTTAACTATTGTTTAAGTAAGAACAACATAGATAATCACAGACTTGCTTTTGGCATTTCAACATTAAATGATAATCATTTCATGAACTATTTCCTAGAGCTATTTACATTGCCATATTTAATGCCAAGACAAGTGAGAAAATACATTTCCTTCCTAACTCCTGTTACTTTCATGTCAATTTAACAATATAACCTAGGGGGGAAACATAAGTAAACAATTTTTTGGTTTGTGCTTTTAGAGGTTTTAGTCTGTCTTTAGTTGATTACACAGCCTGACATTTGACTGGACATGATGGTAAGAATTTATGGAAGAGGAGGCTGCTCACTTGATTTTGGGCAGTGAGTAGAGAAGAACAGAGAGAGAGAGAGAGAGAGAGAGAGAGAGAGAGAGAGAGAGAAAGGTACTGGTTTTCATCCCTTCTCTCTTTATTCCATCTGAGACCCAAACCTATTGGGTGCTGTTATGTTACATTTCCTTAGGAGTCTATTTATATTTACTCCAAATAGAGAGGGCAACAACAAATCAAAAATTTTTGACATTCAAGTCTTCTGGTGAACCAAGTTGTTAATTGGGATTAAGAGGGTGGATGGCACAAAGACAGCTTCATCACTAAAAAGTCCTATACAGTGCTACTCATGAAAGTTGCAATACTGGAAAGCCCTGCACAACTTACAAGTAAATCTCCTCTATTGAAGACTTTCTTCTTCCAAAATAATTGCTTACTGCTCATGTAACCTTGCAGGGGTGATAATAAGTCTTGTAATTTTCATGGGTTTCCTGACTATTATAAATTTATTGTGAGGGTCATTTACCTCTTCAGTCTCCCTGTAAACTCCAATAAGGAATGCTTCACTTTAGAGGAATCAGTAATACAACAGATGGTGCTTTCCAAATTTACTGCAAGTCTCCCCTTAGTCATCTATGAATATGCTTCCATGGATAGATCCGCAGTTATTCTTGATTAACTTCCTAGGCTTTACAAATCCAATCAACTGACAGTATTAACAACAATATTCCTTAGTGAAGAATCATAAAATATATGAAAGCAACATCAGTAGAAAACACATATCATTTTCAATATGAAACATTCTGTATCGTTCATATAGAAACCAGAAATTCAAACGTCTATGAAGTAACCATTTAATGGGTCACATAGACTATGAATTATTTTGTCAATATGTAATTGTAATCAACATATATAATATTTTCCAAGAATAATTCAAACATCTATGAAGTAACCATTTAACGGGTCACATAGACTATGAGTTATTTTGTCAATATGTAATTGTAATCAATGTATATAATATTTTCCAAGAATAATTCAATACATTTGTTCAGTTTTATTTTGTCAGCACTCTCATAATTCTGAACTTCACATGACTTATTTTGTGGTATCTAGCATTAAATTCTATATCATATGCAAAGGATATGCTGAATAATTTGGTTGATGAATGAATAATGTGTTGACATGCAACTGTAAATGATATTCAGTGTTTTCTACTTTTTTAAATTAAATTTTATCATGATGTTCAAATATCACCTGCCTAGGAAGGACAAAGGGGAAAATTTGAATACCTATTTTGGAAACTATTTCTATTTTTCTCAAATTAGATAAATGACATTAGGAGATAGAAAAAAAAAGCCCATGGTGAAATAACTGTGTGTAAAGGAGCGAAAAATCTCCAGAAACTATTCCACTTCATGAAACCACACATCTGCTACTCATATCAGAGAGCGTTGTAAAGGTTGGTGTCCAATTTATTCTAAGGAAGGCTATCATTCTACACCAACCACTATGTCATCAATCATTAAATTGAGATGACTTTTACTCAGGATTTACCCAAAATTGATGTAATTAATTCCTATATGGACAATGTCTGTTTTGAAAGGTAATAACTGTAGTGATGACATGTATTAATGAAAGGAAAACCTTTATCTCTCCATTTTCAGACTAAAGTTATCTATAAATATTTTACTCGCCAGACACATATTTAATGTACTTCTTTGGTGTCAGTGGATGAATTCCATAGAATAATGAATAAATAGGTGTTAATTCCCACTCATTATACATTAATATCATAATATTAAATTATTTATTTCTTAATGATAATTTTATCTATACAGTAAACTATCATTATTTGTGTCCTTCATCTGTCAAAGCACATTTCTCACTTAAGGAGCAAATGCAGAGAAACCAGTTTGTAATATATAATAATGCCAATATCTTTAAAAGTGATGCTTGATTCTTCTCAGCAGGCTCTTCCTGCTTCTGTCTCCTTGTTCTGATATACTGCAGAGTCATTAACTAATGGTTCTTTACTGCTCAGGGCTATTCACTTATACAGAATTGAAATACTTTCTGTGATATTTTTTCTCTTTGGAGAGGGAAAATTCTTTTGAATCATGGTATCATTGGATCTTTTATTAACAACCCCACTATTCCCACAAGTGTATTTCTTTTGTGATTCTGTTTGTTATGAATCAGAAAAGACTGAGAACTCTTGTGTTTGTTACTTTTTACTTTGGTTATTCCTACTTTATTCAGCAAGGTGATAAAAAATTTATTAAAAATGAGCATGTGGAATGAATCAGAATCTTTTTGTCACTATAATATTCTCCCTATGTTGACTATTATATTTCTCTCATTTATTTCATAATTGTGGCAAGTCTTGTTTCCTTCTTATTCTCCCAAAGGAAAATTGTAATATCGTGCAGTTGGAAAAATCTCCGTAAAATAAACATACAGAGATGAATATTTTAATGATAATTAATCTGAAACTCCAATACATATCAAAAGATTATATTTGAACATATAGTTAACTTCAACTTTGGAATCATTTCAAATCATCATTTAAAATATGCCTGGTATATAGATATAGGTGTATATTACATCAATTATTGCAGTTCTCATAGAAAAATCGTCTCTAGTTTGAGAATATACAAGTTTATATTTAAAACGAGTATACAATAAATGTGATTCAATTATTCCTTGTAAGTTGTAGACTGTTGTTGACATAGTTAACAATATTTGTTGCACATATACTCATAATATGTACATATGGTCTGCTAGTACTCATAGACGCATACAGCACATCTACATTTATGCTACTCTTTATTGAAAGGAGAAAAACATGACTTTTTAAGTACTAAAAAATTGAACCATGTTCTGCTCTCAGCAGTTAGTACACAGAATTAAAATCTCAATATGAAGATAAATTTTAAGGGTAAAAAGAATGAAAGAGTACATTTTCTGCAAGAGAATTCATGAGGGATCCAACACATAAGCTCTCTGATTTGTGAGAACATAAAAGACTGTGTTCTGCAAAACAGGTTTCAGGTTTCATTCAATAACATTGCTCAGAATTCTGGAAACCTACTATCCTCCACATGTTGTTTATATCATTTTTGGAGGAGCAACATTTATTTTTGAGATAGGTTCAATTGACTTCATCTTACTCTTTTGCTGTTGTTGTTGCTTTAGTCTTTTTGAGATGAGGTTTCCATGTAGCCCCACTGCCCTGGAACTCACTATGTAGACCAAGCTGGCCTGTAAATCTTTATGTAGACGGGATTGTCCTTTGTCTCACAGAGATATACCTGCCTCTGCCAACCCAGTGTTGGAATTAAAGGCGTGCTCCTCCATGCCCCAGTAATTTCATTATATTTGTCATATTCTTAGAGGCATATGAGAGACTTAAGCAAGGTAAATAATGTTTTTTCCAAACAAAGCTACAGTCCAAAAATAAAGAAATAATCATTACACCTGTCGCTTAGCTAGCACATGCTATATTTTAGCATCATTCTGGGGCTTGGCCAACACTTACCTACTCAGCAAAAGAAGCATGAGGTGTACAATTTATCTTGGTTGGACAGTAATGGAAATAAAATTTAAAAAAATAAACAAAAATAAAAGGTACAGAACCAAAAGAAGAATGACTGTAAAAATCATCCAGGTAAAGTAACCATACTCAGGAAAATAAATGTAGTATAGGGGTTTATGATGTAAAAGAGATCCTAGGGAAAAAAATGCATGAATTATGAGAAAGTTTTCTTATCTGTTAGAAAGAAGTTCTGTGTTATTGGTACTTGTAAGACCCTATATTCTGACCTGAATATTATATTTTTCCAAATCTGTATTAGTTGTACAAAATATTTTTGAGTCAATTGCTATAATCATTTTCTTGTCCATATTTGATCATCAGGTAGGCTTATCCCCTGGACCAGTTTCTAGGAGAATCCATCTGTGTTGTTTGTATCACATGAATAATTTTAACTTTTCTTTTTTAACAAACATGTGTACTTGTGAAGTATGTAATGCAGATTGAGAAAATGTCAAATGTGATATATTTAAATTTAATTTGATTCATTTATGAATACTTTTACCTTTCTTTACAAGATTTTAAAGTGGGATATGGTGACAATTATTGTAAATGGTACATTTCATCTTGTATTGAAGCACCACCCATTGAAAATTGAACACATAACAAGATCAATTTTACAAGAGCAAATGGAGCTGCTCCTGCTTTGTTTCTTTACATGATTATTTAAGTAAAATTAAAAAAAAATTATATAGTTCTATTAACTCAAACTTTCTGCATGATAACAAAGACATGAGAAGACAGCTCATATGGAAAAAAATTATTTAGGCTCATAGTTTCAGAAACTTCATTATACCATCAGCTTGCTTCATTACAATGGGTCTGTTGTTAGCCAGAATATAGCTCAAAGCTGTTCACCTCATTGGGAATAGAAAGCAATATGATGTGAAGGGTCATGTGACTAGCTACATCTTTCTGTGGAATGCATCCAGTTAGCTATTTCTTTCAACTTTATTCTACCTCAAAATAATGCTGTTATAAATCCTTTCACTGATTAACTCAGAACCCTCAAGATTCAATTAAATCTTCAAAATGTCTCCCAGTGGGAAACAACTCTTCCATATATGAACGCTTTGGGTCATAACTTCGTATCTCAAAAGTAAAGTATATTATCAAAAAAGTGAAATTTTGAGTGATAATCCAAAGGATTAGTGCTGAAGGCATTATGTAAAACTAACTTGTAGAAGAATGAATTATTTAGTTTTGATTTCCATTAAACCCTATAAAATTAAACCCGGAAACATTTAGCTTAGATAGAGTTTTAAAAAGTTTGTCATGGCTTAATTAATAAACTATTTATACTTATTTTTTATTAAATATTCCCAAAATGATTTTGGTGGACTACTGCCTGTCTTTATCAGAAGACAATAGGTTCCTCCAGGCAGTATTCTGTATCTTTAAAATATAATCTACATATTAGGAATAAACATGCACATAAAATAAGCACATGAACCAGTAACTTCTATGAGACCTTATTTTGTGAGCATAATACCAAGTATTCTATAAAATATTAATGTCTTCCATAATCTAATCAAAACACAATAATGAATGCAACTTTTATAATTTTCACTTATACAAACTATGAATGATATAATGCAATATTTTTTATCCTAAGTTCAGTGATTTTTGCCTTTGATAGTCTATATTTTTTTCTTTATTTCAGTTAAATGATTAGGTGTATGTGATGGTTTGAATGAATGTCCCCCTTAGGCTCCAAGTATTTGGACACTTTGTCTCAAGATGGTGGCATTGTTTTGGGAGGTTTAAGAAGGTCTGGCTATCCAGGAGGAAGCACGTCACTGGGGGTGGGCTTAGAGAGTTCTTAAGCCTTGCTGGATCTCTAGTTGCTCTCTTGCTTCCTGTACCTATGTGATGATGTGAGAACTTAGCTTCTGCTGCTCCTGCTCCAGCCACCTTCAGCCACCATGCCTCCCTGCCATGATGGACTATAATTCCCTTGGAACAGTAAGTGCAAATAACTCTTGCTTCTATAAATTGCTTGGGTCAGTGTTTCTATCACAGCAATAGAAAAGTGATTAACACAGTGTATAAACCACTGCTAAAAGTAGATTATTTAAATCTAAAGGTTTTTGTATTTTTTACATTTGTCACTTATGCATGAATATTACATTACTGTGGTTTAAGATATTATGTTATGTAGATATTTTATAATTTTTATTTTAATTTTATGTGTATGAGTATATTCCTGCTGCATATGTGTAAGTCCACCTGTGTCATGCAATGCCCATAGAGATCAGAAGAGGGTGTCAGATCCCCTGGAACTGGAGTTACAGATTGTTATTACCTGCCATGTGGGTGCTAGTATATGAACCCAGCTCTTCTGCAAGAGCAGTCAGTGCTGAGACATCTTTCCAGCAGATTTTGAAAATATTTTTAAATGCTACCTTAAAAAGTAGCTACAGAATATTCTTGGCAATTTGATCATGTGTGTGTGTGTGTGTGTGTGTGTGTGTGTGTGTGTGTGTTTGGCATTATTCAATGTATTTTTGCAAACACTTTTATTTAGAACAATTGTACAAATATCTAGTTCACTGATAATATAAGAAAACAACATAAGTCTATTTTTTCAGCCTGACATTTTAACAAAATGTCAGTTTTATTGGAATGGCAATAGTGTCCTTAGTTTCAAATGTGCTTGGCATAAGGTGGAAGGTTCTCTTTGTTCTCAGAGCCTCAGAAAATTTCCAATTGTATTCTAGGTTGTTTGTCTAGCTTCAGTTTCCTTTAAATGCATTATAGGAAATCTTTTTGTATTTCATTAATCTGTCTACTTTTACTTTTTCCATGTTTTCTACTGGGTATTTGTTTTCCAAAACTATGTGGTCATGGTTTATGGTATAAATGAAGGTATTTATGAGTACTTTAAAGAAATATATTAGTTTTAATTTTTACATGTACAAAATTATTGTAAGAAAGAGGTGGGGTCATTTTCTTCAGTGGTGAAGGCACTAGTATGTTGCCCACACTCTGGTGGGTAACTCCATATTCATGTTCAGGTAAGCAACCATGATTTTAAAATATAATCTATTATTTTTATATTATGTGTATTGCCTCCATGTAGCTAGGTGCACCCTTGTCATGCAGTGCCACTGGGTGTAAGAAGAGGGTGCTGGACTCCCTGGAATTGGAGTTACAAATAGTTGCTACCTGCCATGTGGGTGCTGGGAAACCAACCTGGGTTCTCTACAAGAGCAGCCAGAACTCTTAAACGTTGAGCCATCTCTTTAATTTATTTCATGTATTTGAGTATTTTGCATTCATGGATGTAAGTGGAGCTTGTGCCTGTGATGCCTACAGAGGTCAGAAGAGGGAATTAGAATCCCTTGAACTAGAGTTACAGGTAGGTTTTAGCTTCCATGTGGGTGTTGGGAACTGAACCTGAGTCCTCTGCATGAGCAGCCAGCGTTCTTAACTACAGAGCCATCTCACCATACCCCACAAGCAAGCACAATTAAACTCAGAGGATCACAAAAGAAAATAAACCAACAAACCAACCAACAAAACAGCAACAAAAAGACGTCCAAAATTTTGGGGGACTTGTTTGGAAGAAGGGCTTTAGTAGAAGTAGAATGGAGATGAGAGAGTATAATAATTGAAAATGAGCTGAATATATACTATCCATGTATCAAACTGTCAAAAAATTTAAAATATGTAAACATGAAAACGATTGTGAGAAATGATGCTGAATGGATAATAATATAAATGGCTTTTGAATATTTGTTTGATTTGAAATAATTCAGAGATAGAGAATTAGGAATTATTAAGAAAAGAGGACAATTATGTGATGAGAATAAATGTTCATGTCCATCCAACCTAAGTAAAAGATGTTAATATTAACAATAAGATGAGTTTAAAGTATTTTTGTTTTCTGGAAAAATTTCTTTTCAGTAATAAATTGTATTCTTTGACATGATACTTGCATGTAATGCATTATGATTAGGGAGTTATTTTCTAGCTCAATTCCATCTTGATTTCTTTTACCAAAGAAGGTTCTTTTGCAACAGGTGGAGGCTACTGTAGAGTTGCACATCTAGTCAGGCACAGAGAACGTATGCCTGGGAGATGCCCAGTAGTAGGTGACACATCTGCAGTTGAATCTCTACAACTATGGCTCATGGAACACAGCTGAATATGGGGTAGAGAGAGCGATAATGCACATTTCAATTCTCACCAGTGAGGTTTCCACGTAAATCAGAGTGTGATGCACAGAAAAGGCCACAACTTCCCAAGTTTTGGAGAATAAGAGACTGTAGAGTGTGGGATGGGATTCCTACATAGAACCTCACCCACCTAGAGCTCAGGGATCACTGTAGAAGAGAAGGTGAAAATCTGTAGGAGCCAAGGATGGTTCATGAACACAGGGAGGTGGAGGCCTCCAAGCCACTGGAGGTTTGCTCATGTGAGCCTGTGGCAGTAGTGGTGTAGAGCTTGGGACTCATGTTGGCTCAATTAAACAAGGGCCCCAAGGGGAGGTGAGAATAGGTGGCAGTCCATCACTAATTTGAGAACTATTTGAGACTGATTGAAGTTGGGTGAGGGAGAGTATGACTCACATATGAGCACTGGATGGGCTGACTAGACTCCAGAGGACAAATTTACACTGAAGGACATTTGGGTACAAACACCTGAATGAATAAGACTCCTGTATGGCAGAGTGCATAGTGTTTGGTGGATGGATAGGAGGAGGCATGTATGGGGGAGGGCATCTGGATATGAGTGGGAAACTTTGTATGAAATTTTAAAAGCTCAATAAAAAAAGTGAAAAAGCATTCTTTTCCCTTTTAAATTATGTAAAAAATTATCAATAATTAAAAATGGTAAGCAATATAAGAATAAGAAGTTAAATAAAAATCAAAATCACAACTGGAAAAAATTTATTTTATCATGTTTTGTCAAATATATTCTTTGGTCTGTAGCACTGTATAACTTCTGAACAAATAAAATGACCTCATGCCTGAGGAAATGGTTTGTGGTGCCAGGTGAATAATACAACATTGAACTTATAGTTCAACATGAAAATGAAAAGTGGCTATTTTAAGATTTTTTTCCCCATGTGCTTATGGCTTTGTCAGACAATGCATTGGAAAAAATAATATCTTTTCAAAACTTTATTCTTACATGCTCTGGTTCAAAGGTCACCACTCAGAGTATTTTTGATATCATAGATTTTTTTATCTATCTTATAATACTTTCACTTTTTTCCAATTTAGAAAATACCTGAAAGTTGAACACAAATTTCTATTTGTCCAAGTTTATTCTAAGCCAAGGAAAAGGAGAAATTAGTTTTCATAAGTAACACTAGGTTTGCTGATAAGGTGCTGTGTCCTGAGGCATGTATAAATGACCTGATTTTTAGTGCTGTCTTTCTGGAGAGGATATTAGAAATACTCAGATTCTCAAGAGCCAAAGATTGTCTTGGAATCAATATTAGCCCTCAAGCAGGTATGTGGTATAGATATTTGTGTCTTTATTCAGTAGTTATGAGATTCTGAGTCATTGCTGGGGGATAGTATAAATTAATATATTTCAGCAAGCCAAAAAGAATATGGTATTTACAGTGTGCTGAGACTTTAGACTATAAGAAAAAGACATTTTTTTTAAGAAAGGAAAATTTGGTTTTTAATGTCTAAATTCAGTGCCTTCAAGGCCAATTTCTGAATTGATATGTGTTACTCAAATCAGGAAGAGAATATATTCCCACCAAAATGAACAAGTATTAATATATATATATATATATATCCTCAAGGATTGTGAACCCCTTACTACTCATTTCTCATATACTGTTTGGAAAAACAGAAAAGCCAATTTCCCTTCAGTCTATATCTGAATACATAATTCATTTTAGATACACATTGTACTACTGGTGCCTGAAATTTTGATAAAGGAAATATAAATCTAAGTTTTTGTAATCCGTTCAATTAAGAATATTTGGTTTCATCAAGTTTTCACTTACAGGATCAATAAGAATCCTGAGTAGAGAAATTACTTAGATACTCATTGAGCTTGGGACCATCACAAGAACTCAGTGGACTCTCGTGTACCATTTCCATAAACAATGTGACTTTTATGACAACCAGACCTTAAATGTTAGTTTTAATAGAATAACTAGAGGAGAAGAACTCCACTGTTTTGTATCATTATGTTTATTTTCATTTATATTAAGATATTCTCTGTAAATTATTTCTTGAATACTTTTTAATACAGTTATCTAATAAAGCATCTGGAAGTTACAGACTCGGTTGATAAAAAAGTAGATCGTAACAAAACACTGAGGGAAAAATATAAGTGAAACAAGTGCAACTGTAATAATAAATATAATTAGGACCTGAAGAGTTGACACAGAAGTTAAGAGCATTTGCTGCTTTTCCAGAAAAACCAAGTTTGGTTGCTAGAATCCAGTTTGGATGGCTCACAGCCATCTACAACTTCAGTTACGTGTATCTATTGCCATCTTCTGGTGTCCAGAATACCTACACTCATGTGAATATACACCCCCACCAAAACAAACACATATATTTAATTTTAAAAGATTAAATAATTAAACAAATAGAAATAAATTCATTGTTTTTCATTTGGTGTAGGTTAACAATACAACAAGTATTACCTGTCAATGTGTCACAGTGCCAATATATGTGACTTGCTGCCCTTTTTCCTCTGTGTTATCACTGTGCTATAATTTATAACCATCATAGATTTCTTTCTAAATACTTGGAAGCTGATTATAGCAAAAATCTAAAAATGATGTTTTGGAAATGGAGTATAATAGATGACTGTCACATGCAAATTACATGAGATATTTGTTTAAAATGTAATACTGGAAATATAATGGGGTGCCTGACAAGATTCAGGCTCCTTAGCATTGTTCTTTACCTAATACTTGGGTATTCTGATTCCAAAAATCTAGGAATTAGCATAATGGAACACTATCCAAACATATTTCAAATGTTCCTTCTTATCTTCCTGACTCTAATGCAGCCCCCCCATTTCAATAAAAATTGCCTGTTTTTCAGGACAGAAAGCCCATTTTAAAGTGGAAACTACTTGAAGAGTGCTAAAAACTTCTATAGTATTCCTTGCACTGTGGCCAAACCCGTGAAAATCTTAGACTCTTCCACAATATGTTGTATTGTAGGAGGACAGCCTCAAGACTGTTATAGCCTTGTGTATGCTTTTGCATTTTCCTCATTAGAATGCCTTCTTCAATTTATTTTGCATTTATCTGCAATTCTTTATATTTAAAATCTATTTATCTGGAAGCCCAAATGGGCTGCTATAGCACCAAAAGGTTTTTTTTTTTCTTTTCTTTTGTATATTCATTTCAGACCACTATGCATGGTTGAAGATCTAAGTTTCAATATTATTTCACATTTTTCATACTAGAGCATAGACCCATAGACTACTTGAAGTAAGCATCATTACATAATTTTTCTTCATCAGTGCAAGAATTTGGCAACAAAATAAACAGGCATATATTGTGTCTTTCCTCAGGAGTATACAGTGTAATAATATTCCACATAGTTACTATTTCATACTTTGTTAAATATGGAAAGACATGATTTCCAGGTGAATTTAAATAGGAAACAGTTATCCTCACCCTATCTTATGTTTATATTGCTCCAAGCCAAACTGATAACAATAAAATCACAGTACTAAAGAAGTCCAAACTGGCTAAGGTTACATATCAATCTTGATATTTGTTAAATAATTCTTAATATATACTTTATGTGGTTGACTGAATTTCTTCACTTTGGATGTTTCATAAAGTTTAAATTTTTCATAAGAGTTGTGATGGTTAGAATGAGAGTGTCTCCCGTCGGCTCCAAGTATTCAGACATTTAATTGTTTAATTTTTAGTTTTTAAATAAATAATTTATTGAGAAGTTAATACATGCATATAAGGTGTTTTGATCAAATCCATGCCCACTCCCTCCCCTCCAACTCCTCCCGTATCTCCCCATCACTTTTTTTCTGATAACTTTATGTACTCTTTCTTCTTTGATTTATTTATTTTTTATGGCACTTTTGGATACCCTAACATTCTCCTTTCTGAAGAAGTAACCCTAAAATTTTTTAAGGATTAGATAAAAGCACCCTAGTATTTTCGACATTTTTGGCCTTTGGAATGGAGTAGGTTGCTAAGAGGCCCAAGAATGTTGTAAGCTTTAGCCAAGAAACCGGCTACTTTTCTTTGGGGTCTTTTTATTCTAACTGCCTAGCCAGTTCCTGCCTCCTATTCTTATCACACTATCCTCTGAAGAGGTTACCCAATTGCCAATAGGGAATGGCTTCTTCCACGCTGAACAGGGATGCAGGGTGAGGCAATTGGAGTACCCTTCAGTGGGTCTATTTAAAAGAATCCAAATTGCATAACTCTTATCTCCAGGAGGAAAAAAAAAAGGCGTTGAATCATGAATAGGTGATGTGAAGAAGTAAAGGCAAGAGTAATTATAATTAGCATTACAAGTTATAGACAGGGAACTAGAAAAAAGTCAGAACAGGGCAATTTTTAAATGTTCATATGAGAGTTCACTGGAATTTCTTGACAAGGGCTTCCAAACACATCCCTCTATTGGGTTCCTCTTTATTTTTCTTTTGTCTTCCAAAGTTGGACCCTAGAGTGATGGATTTAGGATTTGCTTTCAGGTATTTGATAGCAGTTGGAGTGGTTAGAATCAGTGTCAGTTCCCTCTCAAAGGCTTCTAGATAGGGGGAGAAAACAAATTTATCCATCATTTTAGAACAGCAGTTTGTCTCCCTTAGCTACAGGCGGGCACTACAGTATTGGAGACCAAGATTTGAAGTTTTACATCAGAACAGCACTTTCTGGTTAGGAACAAAAATCATCAATGAGAAATAATTGTCTAAATCACCTTTTATATAGATTTAATCCTAATGTCTGGGAAGTGTAATCCTTTGAACTCTTAAATATACTGATGACTTTACTCTTTGGTTATACTTTCCTTTTGGATGTTTAAAACCATACAGTTAGCCCAAATAAATCAGTTCATTTTTACACTTAAGATCATTTAAGGATCTGTTCCTTAGGGGTCACATGGGCTTGGGAGGAGCCCCTGAATCATTTCTTTTACCAGTTCCATCTATGTGAAGATAAGTCAAAGGTCCTGCTCTACCATATCTGCCTTCACTTAGAAGCATGAATGAGATGTTTCCTCTGAGTTAACCCTCCTCTTTGTAGACTGGACAACAGTTCAAGTCCATCTCCTGGGGTCTCCAAGGCCTCCCTGAACAAGAAGAGAGGTGACTCACCACAGTTACAGGACATTTTGAGAGATGTTCCACAGTCCCCTGGAACTTAGTCGACCTTGGAGAGCAAGGGGCAAAAACTGTCCTTTAAGTCCCTATGACCACATTAGTATAGGCCTCAAACTATGGCTGTTAAATATTAAATAAGGATAGTTCTACCTGTCTTTTAATTATCATGTACTATGTAGCTAAGGCTTGAGTGAAAAACCAAATATTCTCAGATAAACTTTGACTAGATATATATTTTGTTCCTTAAACTAGTTGACTAAACGATGACCATAGATATTTTGAGATTATATGTATATATTATTTTTATCTCATCCTATATATATCATAAAAAAACTAAACAGACCTTCATCACTTGCTTAGGCTTTCTCACTTTTTCTGTCTATTTCAAAAAATATTTCCATTCCCATATCCTTTTAGCATCTTTTACATTCTCATTTTATTTTTTTTAAATAATTATGATATATAAGAGCATTAAAAAATAAAATTTCCATCTGTTGTGAGACTCCTTTTCCTGGGGATTCTAATCAATGCTTACTCCCTTTCAAGGTTCTAGTGTCCAGCCAAAGTTTGATTAAAGTTTTACTGGGGAACCAAAGAATTTATTCAGCTTACTTACCAAGATAACTGAGGGGTTACTGAGGTGTATATATGATCTAAGTGTATTCATACTGGAAATTTTTTACCCAGTATGGGTCAAGCCTTCTCTTCCTAGCCTTCCCTGGATTGTATACTTTAGCCCTCCCAAAATCCAGGAGGCCATGTATGATTAGGGTCAAATTACATACAGTTTCCTGGTAAGAGTGGCTGGATAATCTGGTGAGGGTCTTTTGTGCCTCCATATGAATTTAAGGATGTTTTTATCTAATTGTGTGGAGTGTATCACGGGGATTTTGATTGACATTTCATTGAATCTATATATGGCTTTTGGTAGGAAAGTCATTTGCACAATATTAATTCTTCCAATCCATGAGCATGGGAGGACCTTCCATCTCCTGTTGTCTTCCTCAATCTCTTTCTTTAACGAGTTAAAATTTTCATTGTAGATATCTTTGGTGTCTTTGATCAGATTTATTCCAAGACATTTTATTTTTTTGCAGCTATTGTGAATGGGAGCATTTCCCTGTATTCTTTCTGCAATTTCTTGTTATTGGTATATAGAAAGGCTACAGATTTTTGTAGATTGATTTTACAACCTACCACTATACTGAAAGTGTTGATTAGTTCTACAACTTTTCTTGTGGAACTTTTGGGATCCTTTAATTATAGTATTATATCATCTGCAAAAAGTGATAGTTTGACCTCTTCTTTTCCAATTAGTACTCCTTTAACTTCCTTCTCCTGTCTTCTTGCTCTAGCAAGAGTTTCAATCACTATGTTAAAAAGGAGTGGAGATAGTGGACATCCTTGTCTGTCTGGTTCTTGATTTAAATGGGAATGCTTCCAGTTTTTCTACATTTAGAATGATGTTGGCTGTGGGTTTGTTGTATATAGCTTTAATTATGTTGAGGTATGTTACCTCCAGTCCAATTCCTCTAAGAGTTTGTACATAAATGCATGCTGAATTTTGTCAAAAGCTTTTTCTGCATCTATTGAGAGGACAATGTGTTTTTTGTCTTTGTGTCCATTTATATGATTAATAATATTTATTGACTTGTGTATATTGAACCATTCCTGCATCTCTGGGATAAAGCCTTCTTTATCACTGTGAATGATCTTTTTGATGTGTGTCTTTATGTAGTTTTCAAGTATTTTGTTTAGAATTTTTGCATCTATGTTCATTAGGGATATGAGTCTATAATTTTCTTTTTGTTGTGTCTTTACCCAATTTGGGTGTTAGAGTGATACTGGCTTCATAGAAGGAATTTGGGAGTTCTCCCTCTGTTTCTATATTTTTGAATAATTTAAGTAGTGTTGGTTGGAGGTCTTCTTTAAATATCTGGTAAAATTCTGCTGCAAATCCATCTGGGCCTGGGCTTTTTTTAGTTGGGAGGCTTTGTATTACTGTTTCAATTTCCTCATATGTTTTAGGTCTGTTTAAACTATTGATCTCTACCAGGTTTAACTTTGGTGGTTCCAATGATTTTAGATAGACTTCCATTTCTTTTAGATTTTCAAATTTGGTAGCATATAGGTTTTTAAAATATTCCCTCATAATGGTCTAGATCTTTTCTGTGTCTATTGTGATGTGTCCCCTTTCATTTCTGATTTTGTAGATTTTGATTTGATCTTTCTTTCTTTTGGTTAACTAGGCTCAGGATCTGTTTATCTTGTTTATCTTTTCAAAGAACCAGATCTTAGATTCATTGATTCTTTTGTTTTCTTTATTTCTATTTCATTAATTTATCTCTGATATTTGTTATTTCTTATCTATTGTTGGATTTGGGTTCCATTGGTTCTTGCATTTCCAGGATCTTGAGATGCAGTGTTATGTCATTTATTTGGGTTCTAATTTTTTAATATAGGCACTTAGAGCTATAAACGTCCCTCTTAGGACTGCTTTTATAGTGTCCCAGAGTTTGTGTTGTACTGTATTGTTTTTTCATTGCATTCCAGGAATTCATTTATTTCATTCTTAGTTTCTCCTTTGACCCACTCCTTCTTTAGCACTGTGTTGTTCAATTTCCACGGGTTCATGTGGTGACTAGGGCTTTGTCCAGTGTTGATTTTGAGCTTTATTTCATTGTGTTCTGGTAGAATGCATGGGATTTTTAGAATTTTTTTGTATTTGTTGAGGTTTGTTTTGTAGCTCAGTATGTGATCCATTTTTGAAAAAGTTCCAAGGGGTGTTGAGAAGAAAGTGTGTTCTTTGGTGCTTTGGTGGAATACTTAGATGTTTGTTAGGTACCTTTGATGTATAGTTTCATTTAATTCAGACATCTGTCTGTTTATTCTTTGTCCAGTTGACTTGCCTGATGGAGACAGTGGGGTATTGAAGTCCCCTACTGTTACTGAGTTGGGGTTAATCCGTGTCTTAAAGTCCTGTAGATTTGTTTTTATTAATTTGGGTGTGCCAGAGTTTGGTGCATGTATGTTAAGGATTGTAATATCTTCTTGGTTAATTGTTCCTTTGATCAGAATGAAGTGACTCTCCTTTTATTATTAGTTACTTTGAAGTCTATTTTGTCAGATATTTGTATTGCAACATCTGCTTATTTCTTAGTGCCATTTTCTTGGAATATTCATTTCCATCCTTTCACCTTAAAGTAGTGCTTGTGCTTGAAGGTGGGATGCGTTTCTTGCAGACAGCAATGAGATTAATTTTGTTTCTTAATCAATACAGTTGGCCTGTGTCTTTTGACTAGGGATTTAGGTTCATTGATATTTAAGGTTATTATTTAAAGATGTGTATTGGTTGCCATCATTTTGATTGCTGTTTGTGTTCTCTGCCTAATTTTGTGTTTCCTCAATTATACCTTTATTTATTTTCTTTCATTGCCCTGGGATATAGTTATCTCTCTCTCCCCTCTCTGTATTGCTTCAA
Organism: Nannospalax galili; assembly: GCF_000622305.1. NCBI lineage: Eukaryota > Metazoa > Chordata > Mammalia > Rodentia > Spalacidae > Nannospalax > Nannospalax galili. The sequence continues at coordinate 3,655,944 of NW_008331140.1, forward strand.
GTATTCTTTAATGGCTGGTTTTTGTGGACATGTATTCTTTCAGGCTTTTCGTATCATAGAATATTTTTCTTTCCCTCTCAACTGTAATAAACATTTTTGCTGGGAAAAGTATTCTGGGCTGACATCTATTGTCATGTAGAACTGGAAAAAATCTTGGACCAGGTTCTTCTGTCTTTCATAGTTTGCATTGATAGATCAGTTGTAATTCTAATATGCTTTCCTTTGTATGTGTCTTCTTGTTTATCTTTTGCTGCTTTCAGTATTCTCTCTTTGTTCTGTACATTTACTGTTTCTACTATTATTTGTTGTGGGGAATTCCTTTTCTTATCCTGTCTATTTGTTGTTCTATGTGCTTCCTGTATGTGTATGGGGGTGTCTTTCCTTATTTTGGGAAATTCTCTTTTACAATCTTGTTTAAGGTCTCCACAACACCATTAACTGGCTCTTCTCCTTCCTCTAGTCCTATGATCAGTAGATTTGGTGTGGTGTTGCATGTCTCTTGGATATTTCATTCCTATGGGTTTCTTTTTAATTTTCCATAATCTGCTTGAGTAGTCCAATTCTTCAGCTTTATCCTCCAGTGTTGATATTCTGTTTTCCATTGCATTCATTCTCATGGTGAGGTTTTCCCCTGTTGTTTCAAGTTGGCTTATTGAGTTTTGCATGGCCTTCTTTATTTCTTTCTAAATTTTCTTCAATGTTTCTATCTTGTGAATTCATTCAGAAGTTTATCCCTATCTTCTTTTAGCTCTTTGATCTATTTGTGTATTCTTTAAATTCACTGAATTCCTTGATCATATTTATGATTTTTCTTTTAAATTCAGTGTCTTGGTTTATCTCTAGGGGGTTGTCCTTGTAGAACTTTTCTACAGGATTGGTGGTGTTTGGTGGTGACATGGTTTTTTGGCTTTCCATTTTATTGTTCTTTTGTTGTGGTTTTGGCATTTGAATTTCTTTTGTTGTTTAAGATTCTGATATAAGAATTAAGTTGAAGTGTGCTTCTGTTTGTATTATTCATGTGCCTAGATCCTTTCTTTATTGGTTATCTAAAGATGGTTGGTACAGAGTTCATGTTCTATCAGATTTAATTTGGAGGGAATGGATGGGTTCAGATCAGCTATTCAGGAGTATCTACAGAAGCCCAATTCAGGTTCTAGTCAGGTACATTCAGGTTTCCTTCACCACATGGAGGCAGGATCTGGTGGCTCTCAGGCAGTCTTCTGTGCTCTCAGGCACTCAGTCAGAGAGAGGCCAGAGGGAGGCCAGAATTCAGCACTCTCTGGTGGTCTGCTGAGATCAAAGCCACTACATCCATGGAGGTCAGAACCCATCAACTCAGGCTGTCACTAGGATCTAAGCCTTACCTTACCTTACCAAATCCAGATGTGCCCTGGGGCCTTGGGAGGGGCTTCATGAAATCCCAGATAGGGGGATGGGTATGGTGCAATTAGGGGAAGCTCACCATCACATTGAGGCAGGATCCAGGGACTCTCAGGCAGTCCCCTGTGTTCTCAGCCCCTCTGACAGAGAGAGGCCAGAAGGAGTCTAGAACTCAGCACTCTGTGGCACTCTGTTGAGATGAGAGCCGCTACACTGATGGAGGTTGGAACCCACCATCTCAGGCTGTCTGTGAGGATCTCAGCCTTAGCCAATCAAAACCAGATCGCATATTTAGATATTTTTGTCCCCAGTTGGTGGTACTTTTTTGGGAGGTCTTAAAGATGTGGCTATGCTGGAGGAAGCACATCACTGGGGGTGGGCTTAGAGAGTTCTTAAGCCTTGCCAGATCTCCAGGCACTCTCTTGCTTCCTGTACCTGCGTGAAGATTTAGATCCTAGCTTCTGCTCCACCTCCAGTCACCTCTACCTCCGTGCCTACCCACCATGATGGACTCCTGCCCCTTTGGAAGTATAAGTTCAAATAAACTCTTCCTTCTATAAATTGCTTTTGTCAGTGTTTTTATCACAGCAACAAAAAGTAACTAATACAAAGTGTTACTGAGAAGCATTAAGTATAGAAAAAGGTGTTTGAAAGAAGATTAAGTGTCCTACAAATTTAAGACAATTTGTTACTCTTTCTAATAGTAATAATACTCTATACTCACAATAATAAAAAACCTTTAGGGGCAAATTTGGAGCCAAATTTGAATTTCAACAATTTTTATCTACTTGTTATGTGTTTTCGTTACTTTTTACCTACATTTTTTCTTAAAGAGAGTGGCCTTCTTTCTGAGAGTTATCCAATGGCTATTAACAAAAGAATTCTACCTTTGTCATTTTTATTAAAAAGCTAAAGTGAAAATGAAATGTAAGCTTGTGTATAGAGAAGTATCAGGTTTTGTTGGATTGGTAACTTAGCAAAATTCATAAATGTGTTTTTGTAGAATTTGAAAGTCATTTCATGTACAATATGTAAATTTCTAAAATGGAATGTTATTTTAACATTTCAAGTTCAAACCAAATGCAAGTACATCTAAATCAACAATTATTTGAAGTGTTCTATTCCCCAAAACCATCTCAGTTGAATTTCCTTGATACTTTTATAATTTAAAAATTTAATTCACTTTATATAAACTCAGATTACAGTTTAAGTTCTAAATTGATGATTTGAGAAATGTCCCTGTTTTTGATTTCTAGAATTTATTCTCAAGAAATAATCAATAACAATGACAGCTAAAAGTTGTTGTTTCTTATGTATAGAAAGAATCCGGTAGTAACTTGAAAAATCCCAAAATTCATGGCTTTCAATCGCTCATCCATAATTATTCTCAATCAGCCTACAGTAGCAATTTTGAAAGAAATGAAAAGGATATTGGTCATAGATTGATAATATGAACAATTAAAATTTTATGTGACAAAACTATTAAATTTTTGAGAGGAAGTCTTATTATACAGTATAGTGATATAAATATAAGTGATGCTGTCTGTACTTTGGGCTTCATTATGAGATGCTGAGTTTGCAAGCCTATACAACTTTGCCTAAGCTATTTTTCGCTTGTTTGTTTCTTTTAGTATGGTGTATTGTAAACTAGGGTGGCTGGGAACCAACTTTGTAGCCCAGCCTGGCATTGAACTTATTGTAATCCTTCTGTATCATCTTCCCATGTTCAACCATCCCTATTTACAATTATACATTTAGATACTGACTTCAATATTTCTTTAGTATATAAGGCTTCTCATAGAAATGTATAGACTGCGTGGTTTAATGTTCTCTAATACATTAAACAAAGCAGATATTCTCACCTGTTTCCAAATGTCTTTGAACCTCAGAAAATTTATACAACTTTTATGTCTATGCAGATATCTCTAATTTTTTAAAGGTTTATTTTGTACTTAGACTTTTCTTAGTTCTAGCTTCTTATATTTATCCATTTAATATTCTTTTCTGCTTAAACAATACTTTAGCTCCTGACTTCAGTTTCTTTACTTGAGTCCTCACACTGACTTCACTCAATGACAAACTGTCATCAGAACCTATAATCCAAATAAACCCTTCCCTCTCCAAGTTGTTTTTGTTCAGTGTTTTGTCACAGCAATAGAAACCTAATGCAGAGTTTACCCTGGTATAATGGATTCTGTGTGTGTGTGTGTGTGTGTGTGTGTGTGTGTGTGTGTGTTTCTGGTTTATTTTCTTTCATTTTAATTGAACTTTTGTGTATTTCATACAAAACATCTTAATCATCTTCATATGGGTTTTAATAAGAATAAAATTCTTCTTGATTACTACTGGATGAGGGACAATAGGCCTTACCAATGATCTCTAGATAGGCTGAATAGACTCAAGTGGATGAATTTGTACTGAAGGACATTTGGGTACAAATACTTGACTGGATAGGACTTAACATATATTGTGGAATACATGAGGTCTGGTGGGAGGTGGGGGCATGGATGGGGAGGGAGTCAAAATTTGATTAAGAACTGTTGTATGAAATGTAAAAAAGATGAATAAGAATTTTGAAAAAAACAATAGTATTCTTCTTAAGAGATGGCATGTGCTTCTTACTGTCTCAGAAAAAGGTTACACTACAGTCACTTGGCTTATAATTTTGTTTAATGTGATGTTTACCCTATTTTCTTATTTTAAGATTCTAATTTTGAGACAGCCTGAGAGTGCCTGATCTGGCCTCCATCTGTGTAGGGGCTGAGACCTCAGCAGACCGCCTGAGAGTGCAGGATCTGGCCTCCACATGGTGGGGCTGAGAATGCAGCAGACTATCTGAGAGTGCCAGGATCCGGCTTCCATGTGGTGATGAGCTTCCCCAAATGGGGATGTAGCCAATCCCCTAACTAAGATTACATGAGGGCCCCTCCCATGGCCCCAATGCAGACCTTTGCCCTATGGTAGTGTAAGGCTGAGACCTTATCAAAGAGCCTGAGAGTGCCTGATCTGGCCTCCATCTGATGTAGAGGCTGAGAACTCAGGAGACTGCCTGACAGTTCCAGGATACTGCCTTCACTTGCTTGTGAGGTTCCCCAAATCATGCCATAGCCATCCCCCTAATTGGGATTATGTGAGGCCCCTCCAACAGCCCTATGGCAGACCTTGGCCCTATGGTAGGGTAAAGCTGAGACCTTAACAGACAACCTGAGAGTGACTGATCAGGCCTCTATCTGGTGTAGGGGCTGAGAGCTCACTAGACAACCTGAGAGAGAGAGAGACGACCTTGATCTGGCCTCACTTTAGGGAACTTCCAAAAGTGTGCTCTGAGTATCCGGTAGTAGAGTTCCAACTTTAGAATGATTAAAGCCTGACTTGGGCTTCTGTGGGAGATCCTGAGTACCTGATCTGAAGCCATCAGTTCCCTCTAAAATAAAACCTGAAATAACCTGAAGCCTGAAGCTTAGACCCACCAGGTTTACATAACCAATAAGAAAACAACCAAGGTGAACCAATAAGACAAACAGAAGCAAACTTCAATTCAAGAAAATAAGACTTGAATTTCATGCCAGAATTACAAACAACAAAAGACAATCATATGCCAAAACCGCAACTAAAAAATAATATTAAGAAAGTCACAACACTATGTCTCTACAACACATCATTGGTCTTGTAGAAGAGATCTACATGGAGAACCTCTTAGAGATAACTCAGGGTACAGAATTTAAAAAAAAATCATAAAAAAGATCAAGGAGTTCAAAGAATTTAAAGAAAACACAAACAACACAATCAAAGAACTAAAAGAAGATAGGGATAAACTTCTGATTGAATTTACAAAGGGGATAGAGACACTAGAGAAAACTCAGGCTGAAATAAAGAAAGAAGTGAAAAACTCAATAAGCCAACTTGAAACAATGGGGGAAAACCTTATTGCTAGAATGAATAAAATGGAAAACAGAATATCAGTAATGGAGGATAAAGTTGAAGAATTGGACCACTCAAGGAAAGATTATTAATTTTTTTAAAAAAACACAGTAATGGAATATGCAGGAGACGTGGGACACCATGAAAAGACAAAAATCTATGTATCATAGGCATAGTGGAAGGAGAATAGAGGAAGGAGAATTTCAGGTTAAACAGGATTGTAAAAAAGAATTTCCCAAAATTAAGGAAAGACATACCCATAAAAATACAAGAAACACACAGAACACCAAATAGACAGGACCAGAAAAAACTCCCCTTGGCATATTGTCACAGTTCAGTGACCACAATTCAAGCCTGATTGGCTTGCAGATCCCCAGGTATAGGTGCAGAAGAAATCAGGATGCAGGGGATGCAATGGAGTGTGAGCTAATGCATCCTTTATTCTAAGAAGCAACCTTATTTATAATAAAACAAGAGGAAGAGAAATGTTCTTCTCAAGCCAAAAGATCTCATTCTGACATTTGCAGTACCTTCCTGACTTTTACAATATCTTCAAGTTCCCAGGGCCTAGCCCTTTTTGGGATCTTATCTATCTTTGTAGCTTTATTATACAAGCTTACTTATGTACCTTTAATAGGGTTCAAGGAACAGTCAGTCTCATGATAGGAATAGCTGCAGAAGAACATCCAAGTTCCCAGGGAATTGAGGCCTCCTGTTTCAGCTCTGAGTTAGCTTCAGATCAGAGCTCAGGCCTTCACAATTCCCCTTTATTTTTTGTAATGCTAGATTACATTATATCCAGGACAGAAGGACCATGCCTGTCATAGGTTGTCTTCTGCTAGAGCAAAGCCTTACCCGTCATTGGCATGCAGCTTCCATCAGCTATGCTCTGTCTTAGGTTGACTTTCTCCCAGAAGATCTTACCTGTCTTTGACTACTGCCCTTCATTCCGCAAGGGAGCACAATCTCATATTATGCACAGTCCTTGATTTGCCACAAACCAAATCATTCACAGTGGAAGTGATTATTATTTTCAGCTTTCATTTTCTCATTATGATAATGCAAAACAGTAATTAATGTTTCAGCAGATTTCTTATTAGTAAGGCAAGATATGATTCCAAGAACACACTGATACCCTATAAACAATAAGCATAAAAGTATTATAAAAGTAACAGGTGAAGATCCAAGACTATGTGACAAACTAATTGCACAGTTTTTAGCAAAACTATCAAATTATCGTTGAAATCTTCTTGAAAGGCAGCAATTTTTTCTTAAAATTTGAGTTCAATGTCCAAAGTTTGTGAGAATTATCATGTTGACATTTTGCAAAGTCTTGTGATGGAACCATACCAGCAATGCACCAACGGTACTAGCCAAAACAGTAAAAGCAATGAGTCCCGCAGTAACAATCAGTTCAATCATGCATTTGCCTCATCACAGGACTTGCCAGTAGACAAAAGATGAATTCCAAAACAGCAATGATAGTCAGTCCAATCATGCAGTTCTCTTGCCTCAACAGCTTCTTTTGTAGCTTTTTGAACAGAACTACCCATTAGGAACGATGTATACTCACAGGAGTTGTAAAAATTTCCTTTGAATAGAAAGTACAACTGATTTAAAAGATGGATTAAAAGCTACAAAGTTATTTTATAAGCTAAAGAGTAATTAACAAAT
>NW_008331140.1:3662982-3665216 GCF_000622305.1 Nannospalax galili
GAGGTAACAATTTATGAGGTTGAAAATTAGCTATATTTCATCTATCCAAATTATAGGATTAAAATATAGAATTTATCTTTAAAAGGAAAAATATTTTTAGATTACGCTAGAAATAAACTCATAATTTTTACATTCTTCTAACCAACTTCCTAAAAGTCCTCAATAAACTTTTCCTATCAATCCTTTACAATCTTGCCATAAAAAGACTGTCTTTTTGAAGAAAAACCTTCACACTCTGAAACAGCTGGGGCAACTCATACGCTTGTTCAACTAAAACCTAAAACAATCCAATTTTGCTGTCTATAGAATAAAATCATCTCAATTTTAGTAATAGAGATATAATTGCAGCAACAGAAATACCATTTAAAGCACACATGGCTGAGAACAGATATTTCTGAGATTGATCTATCTTAAATTAACAAGGATCTGAACTAATGTAAGTAAAAAACAATCACTGGACAGCTAATGCTGTAACTATCTTCCATTCCAACCCGTCCAAAACAGATCCATCAGTTGAGATGGCAGAAAGTAACTCCATTCCTCCTAGAAATAAAATCATCTGCAGGAAATAAAAACTTTACCTTAGGGCAAATTTAAATGTTAATAATAAAATTTAAAAAGTTTAAGACAAAATCCAATAAAATTAAACCGAATCCCAGATCGATGACAGCAGACACACAGAAGTCCTAAGTAAAAGGTTTTAAGTTAATACTCAACAATATATATATGTATATATATATGTATATGAAAAAACTGATTACTAAAATTAAATAAAATATAAATGAATAATAATTAAGTAATAAAATCTAATAAAGGCTTATAAAATCTTAAAACTAAAATCTTATATATTATCTTATAGATATTTCTAATAATAAAGTTCTAAATTTCTATGATTAAATATATAATTCCTTCTTTTTAATTTTTTAATAAGCATACAAGATTATACATTACAACTAAATAATTTACTAAAATAACTAGAAACCAACAAATACTCCACACGATAGTGATACCTGCAAATAAAAGAGTAACCCTAACAACACAGAACAGATGTCCAAGGCAACATAAGACAAACTTAAAACAACAAACTCAGAATAAGTATCCAAGGAAACAAACAAACTTGAAATATGGAAATATGCAAATACCATAATTATTTGAATAATTCTTTAAATTATAGACTTATGTGAAAGGAATTCTAATCCATTTTCTTATTTTTTCTTTTCTTTCTTACATTCTACTATTATACATAACTTATGCAAACTGTAGACTCAACCTAACTTTTAAGAGATATATACATACCTAACATTACACACACATAATATTAACTATAGTAACTTCAATTATAATAACTTCAATTATAGCAACTTCAATTATAGTAACTGGTACCAGTAAATCTAATTAAAATATTTAAATTTAGAAGTGCACACAATATGATTGACATCTTTAAAATTAATAGATTTAAATATCCAAGACATACATGACATACAAAACATAAATTATGAGCAGTACTTCACAGGTTGGTTTGATGTACTCAATTTATGAGTGTCAGTCACTGGAGACTACTACCAAACCTGAAACATGCCGGCACACACAACCCAGGCCAATGTAGACTGGAACCCAGACTTATTTCAGCCTGAATGCAACTAGTTGCCCAGTTTGAAGCTGTTGCACACCCATGCAACCTACCGTGGGCTGCAATGATGGCAAGCCTACTGGCCTAAGTGCTTAAATTATGAGTGACAGTCATCATGGACTGTTGCCACTATGCAGCACAACCTCCTGAGGGTTGCTAGCACAGTCTCCTTTGGACTGCTTCCCCGGACAAGTACACACAAATAGCATATGAAAGAAACAAAAATAGGATAGTGCATCACAACCCTTAAGGCTGCAGAAACAGTCTTCTCAAGACTGCTTCCTGAAAGTAGTACGCACAAGTGGTGTATAGCAGGAACAAGCCAAAACATAATCTTCAGCAATTATAAAGGTACCCAAAACTATACAGTGCCTCATACTCTTAAGCAGTTTTGCTGTTCTCCTTTCTTTTCACAGTAGCAGGGAGCCAGCCTGAACCCGGAAAAAAATGTTTGAGAAAATTTGAAATAAAAGGCCAATTCCATCTCCAGAGTCAGCTTCTCAATAAACTCAAACAGCACATAACAATGTAATTATTGAATTCTGAGGCTTCTGTAAACCATCACAAAATAAAAAACAAAAGCAAAAGACAATCTCTTTTTTTA
>NW_008331140.1:3665279-3667595 GCF_000622305.1 Nannospalax galili
AATACATCCTTACCTATAATATATAATGGGAGTTTCAATAAAATTATGTAAAATTAAATCTACTGCATTATTACAAATGCATTTCAATTAACATAGTTTAATAATAAGAAGAAGAAAAGTATTAATTCACTTAATATAAATAATAAACCATCCTACTATCAGAAAACCTGCCTGACATGACTTCAACATTGATCTGCCTGGCACCCCACCCCAAGCCTCCTCGGCAGCATGCAGCTACATCATGCTGGGCCACAGCTTCAAGCAGCTACGTTATGACCAAAGAAGAGCTAGGGAAAAGTGGGCACCAGGACAGATTGAGCAGCAGTTCCAGGTGGTGGAAAAACTCCGAAAACAGCAGGCAGTAGAGTCTTCAACAAACATTTTCATGTGGAAACAGCGAAATTATGGAACTACTAAAGAAACTTATCTCTACACATTCATTAGAACTTACCTAAGACTTAACAATAGCGTATCCACTAACACTAGAAATTGTTTTTTGTTCTATAATTAGGTACTGGCCAAACTCATTGTAGTTTATAATTTGAGCGCTCCAATTAAAGAGCCAGTCATCATCATTTAAAAAATAAAAATATCTAATTTAGGATAAACCAAATAAAAGATCTTTTCTTAGAACTTTAAAATTAATTGATGAAAATGGAAGTAGTACCTATAAATCATCCAATTTTATTTAAGGAAAATGATCCAATGAGTATAAAAGAATCAATTAAGCAATATTATCATTTATGATAATAGAACATTAGTAGCAAATAAAATTTGAATTTTATTTTTTAAAATCTGCATCAATTATTTTTGGACTCAAACAGGTTTAAAAGATTCTTTATACATTTTGATGGTGTCACCCAAAATACTTTAAAAATTGAGTGAGAATGAAATTTAATTTAATAATGTATTTGATAAATTTTTGGAAACACATTAAAACAGACATCTTATATCTATAAGTTATAAAATTACAAGTCCCTAAAGCAATCAAAGAAAAGTCAAACAGCTACACTTTTCAAGATTATAATTAAATATTTTTGTGCAGCTTAGCAGGATATAAGACTAAAACTTCATTTTTTGGGTTTAAATTTGATAAGACTGTCGAGTCCACGGCATAATAACTCCAAGACAGGGCTCAGCTGCTCCATGCTGGACTACAGCTTAATGCAGCTATGCCCTGATCCTAAAAACTACCTGCCAAAACTCTACACAGCCTCACCCAAGAATTCAGATCCTGCCAAATTATGTAATGTATTAATTTGTGCAAGCAAGAACAGAAAATGATCTTAAAAATAATTAAACTCCTGCTTGAAGGATTTGAAATAAATTATACAACACAGGATGAAGCCAATTAGTATTCCCAAGTCATCTATTGTTCTCAAATATTCTTATTAAAACTACACCAATTGGGGATATATACGCTATCTCATTAGAGGAATAAAAAGCACAGAAAACAATAGTACCTAAAAGAAAAATGCAAAGAGACATCATACTACTTTACTTTTAATCTACAGTTTTGGCTGAGGAAAGATTTGAGGCTACACAACAAGATTGAGGAAACGGACAGTTAATTGCCCCAGATCATCTATGAGGGGGCCTGAGGAAGGCTCCGGTTCCTGTCTTGAATAATGTACAAACTCGAGCCCAATGCACACTACAGCGACAGCGGGGACATTTTTCTGGTGGTCGAGACAATACCTTAGGGCACTGTCTCTTTAAATGTCCTTCAGCCCCACAATGAACACTTTAGTTTCATTTCCAATTCCTTCTGAGAATTCAGAAACCTCAATTCCATTAACAGAGAGATGTTGAATAACTGGAAATGCAGCTTTTGACCTAGCAATTTTGGAGTCAGATCTAAAGTCAGCCGCTTGTGCCATTAATTTTGCTGATCTCTGAGAACTTGGAACCAAGCAAAGAGAAACTAAAGACTCTTAGTAATTTATGAGTTAAAGTCCTATTGTAATAGGATATGAGCTATTGGTAGTAATCAAAATTTGAATTTCACCTTCTTTGTAAAGGCAGCTAGCGTAGCCTCTGAAGAGGTAGCCTCTTGAACTTCCTTAGCAAATTTATTTTTTAAATCCTCTGGGGCATCATAAAGATTAACTGCTTCATTAGAAGTATAAAACACCTGAGTTTGTGACAAACTATTTGCACCTTGATTAATTAGTATAATAGCTGTTCTGATGAGTGCCCACACAGACCAAAAATCAAGTGGTATATTTTCTCCTGTCTGAAAAGCCTTTTCCACGTTTGTTCTGACTCTGTCCCATACTTCTAAATCTAAAGTTCCTATATGAGGAAACCATGAAT
>NW_008331140.1:3667621-3725792 GCF_000622305.1 Nannospalax galili
GTATCTATCTGTTTTCTGGAAACTTGTGCACCATTACTACGAAGAATATGATGAATTAAAGAAACAAAAGGAGTAGAGTTACCTTGTCCCATTACCCTGCAAATAATTTTTAAAAATAATTTTTATTTATATAAACCAACTGGTGCCAGCTGGTCAAAATATACATCACCTCTTCTGGATGACTTGTACTTACTTGAACTGCAACTCTATCCTCCACACCTCCTCTGGGAGCAATGTTGGGGGTCCCTGTTTGGGCACCAGCTGTCACGGTTCAGTGACCACAATTCAAGCCTGATGGGCTTGGGGATCCCCAGGTATAGGTGCAGAAGAAATCAGGATGCAGGGGATGCAATGGAGTGTGAACTAATGCATCCTTTATTCTAAGAAGCAGCCTTATTTATAATAAAACAAGAGGAAGAGAAATGTTCTTCTCAAGCCTAATGATCTCATTCTGACATGTGCAGTACCTTCCTGACTTTTACAATATCTTCAAGTTCCCAGGGCTCAGCCCTTTTTGAGATCTTATCTATCTTTGTAGCTTTATTATACAAGCTTACTTATGTACCTTTAATAGGGTTCAAGGAACAGTCAGTCTCATGATAGGAAAAACTGCAGAAGAACATCCAAGTTCCCAGGGAACTGAGGCCTCCTGTTCCAGCTCTGAGTTTGCTTCAGATCAGAGCTCAGGACTTCACAGAATATTATAGGGAAAATATTAAATGTACAGAGCAAAGAGAGAATATTGAAAGCAGCAAAAGAAAAACAAGTCACATATAAGGAAAGCCAATTTTAATTATATCTGACTTATCAATGCAAACTATGAAAGCAGAAGAACCTGGACCAAAGTATTTCCAATTTTCAATGACCATAGATGCTAGCCCAGAATATTTTACCCAGCAAAAACATCTATTAGAATTGAGGAGGAAATAAAAATCTTCAAAAACTAGTATATACTGACAGAATAAATGTCAACAAAACCTGCCCTTCAAAGAATACTTGAATCAATACAAAGAATGGAGAAATGAACAACTATACACAAGGGGCAATGAAAGAAACTAAACAAAGATATAATTGTGTAAACACAAAATTAGACAAAGAATACAAAGAGTAATCAAAATGATGGTAACCAACTATGGGGGTGTGGAGTTCCACGGAGTGCCAGCTGCTGGGCGTGGCACCGGTCTCCCTCGCGCCTCTGGGTGCGACGTGGTGCAGGTCTCCTGCGTGCACCTGGGAGTGCAGCGGGTCCCGCACCGCATCTGTCATTTGGGTCCCGGATCTCCGGGCTGCTGGCAGGCCCCTGGCTCTCCGTGCTGCTGAGGCTTCTGCTACCGGGGCTGGCCCAGTCGGGTCCCGACGTAATTTCACCCCTGCACTTCCTCGAGATGCGAGATCCGTCAGCTGCGGATCACACGGGAAGGTGCAGGACGGCGAAAGTTAGGGTTCCATGAGTCGTGGCTTACGAAGAAACAGCTTTCTCCGGAGAGACTGGATCGTGGGCAATAAGACACGGTACTCAGCTTAGTCCGTGTTACAGCTCTTTATTCAGTGACTCAGCTCGGCTCCAAGTCTTAGTAATCCAGCTCCGATTATTGAGGGAAAACCAGGATACTTTATACTGTGGGGGTAGTGGTGAAAAACTTAGCTGATAGGTACATTGTGGGATCCCCTATTTACATGTGGAAGTGGGCTCCTGCCAGGCTGCCAGACTGCAAAGAAAAAGCTGGCAGTTCCTGAGCCGGAGGCCATGTTTCTGTGATGACTGCTTCAAAAGATGAGTCAGGAAGATGCCGGGAAGGCACCCTGCTGAAAAAGAAATCTCTGCATATGAGGCCGAGCCCATGGGCTATCTGGTCATGAAGAGACTGCTACTTTACACAACAGGGGTCCCCAACAACCAACACACGTCTTTCAATAATAACTTTAAGTATCAATGGACTGAAATCCTGAGTCAAAAGACACAGACTAGCTGACTAGATTAAGAAAAAAAAAACGCATATGTTTTGTTGCTGTCTGCAGGAAACTTATCCAATCTTCAAGGACAGGAACTACCTCAAGGTGAAAGAATGGAGAAGAATATTCCAAGCAAATGGCAGTAAGAAACAAGCAAGGGTTGCAATTCTAATATCTGACAAAATAGACTTCAAATTAAAACTAATCAGAAGAGGTGAAGAGGGTCAGTTCATTCTGATCAAAGGAACAGTTAACCAAGAATATATTACAATCCTTAACACACATGAAACAAACTCTGGTCCATCCAAATTCATAAAAAGAACACTATATTAAGACACAGATTAACCCCCACTCAGTAATAGTAGGGGACTTCAATACCCCACTGTCTCCATTAGACAGGTCAATTGGACAAAGAATAAACAGAGAGAAGTCTAAGTTAAATTAGATTAGACTTCAAATGGACCTAACAGACATCTTCTAAATATTCCACACAAGCACCAAAAAATATACCTTCTATTCAGCAACCCATGGAACTTTCTCAAAAATTGACCACACTGTGGAGAATGAAACAAACTTCAAAAAGTACAATGAAATTGAAATAATGCCATGCATTCTATCAAATAGCAATGCAATAAGGCTCAAAAATAGACATGCAGAAGAAGCCCTAGTCACAAAAAGAACCCATGGAGATTAAACAACACATTCCTAAATGATGAGTGGGTCAAAGGAGAAATTAAGGAAAAAATAAAGGAATTCCTGGAATGCAATGAAAAGGACAGTACAACATAAAACAACATCTGGGACACTTAAAAAACAGTCCAAAGAGGGAAGTTTATAGCTTTAACTGCCTACATTAAAAAATCAGAAAGAGCACAATTAAATAACTTAACATTGCAACACAATACTCTGGAAAGTCAAGAACACATGAAACCCAAACCCAGCAGAAGAGAAGAAACAACAAATATCAAAGTGGAGATTATTGAATTAGAAACAAAGAAAACAATAAAAGAATCAGAGAATCTAAGAGCTGTTTCTTTGAAAATCTCAACAAGATAGACAGACCCTTAGCCCAGTTAACCAAAAAAAGAAAGAATAAATCAAAATCAATGAAATCAGAGATAAAAGGGGAACCATCAAAACATACGGCCAAAACATCTGAAAGATTATAAGAGAATACTTGAAAAACATATCCTGTACTATTTTGAAAACCTAAAAGAAATTGGTGGATACCTAAAATCATGGGAACCAGCAAAGTCAAACCCAGAAGAGATCAACAGTTTAAACAGATCCATAACAACAAAGGAATTAGAAACAGTAATAAAAATCCACCTGACTAAAAGAAGCCCAGGCCAAGATGAATTTACAGCCTGAATTTAAGTCTACCAAACATTTAAAGAAGACCAAAGAAGAACTCAAACCAATACTACTTAGAATATTCAGAAAGATAGAAACATAGGGAGAACTCCCAAATTCATTCTATGAAGCCAGCATCACTCTAATACACAAACCAGGTAAAAACACAACCAAAAAAGAAAACAATAGACCAGTAGATGCAAAAAATTCTCAACAAAATACTTGCAAACCACATGCAAGTGTACATCAAAAAGATTATCCACCATGACCAAGTAGGCTTTATTCCAGAAATTCAGCAAAGCTTCAATATATGCAAGTCAATCACTGTCATCAACCATATACTGAAATCCAAAAACCACATTTAAGTAGATGCAGAAAAGACTTTTGACAAAATTCAGCATGCATTCATGATAAAATTTCTAAACGGAATTAGACTGGAGGGAACATACCTCAACATAATTAAATATATATGGAACAAACCCACAGCCAATATCATTCTAAATTGAAAAAAGAAAAAAAAAAAAAAACTGGAAGCATTCCCATTAAAATCAGGAAACAGACAAGAATGTATATTATCTCCACTCCTTTTCAGCATAGTGCTTGAAACGCTTGCTCAATCAATAAGAGAAGGATATCTTTTCGGTATAGTGCTTGAAACTGTTGCTCAATCAATAAGACAATAGAAGGAAGACAAGGAGTACTAATTGGAAAACAAGAGATCCCAAAAATTCCACCCGAAAAATCCTAGAACTTTCAGTAAAGTGGCGGTTTACAAAATTGATTTAACAAAAATCAGTAGCTTTTCTATATACCAATAACAAGTAATTGGAGAAAGAGTATAGGGAAATCAGTCCCACTCACAGTAAAGAAAAAAAAAAAGCTGGGAATAAGCTTGACAGAAGACATCAAAGATCTCTACAATGAAAATTTTAAGTCTTTAAAGAAAGAGATTAAGGAAGACACCAGGAGACAGGAGGACCTCCCATGCTCATCAAATGAAAGGATTAGTATTGTGAAAATGACCATCCTACCAAAAGCAATATACATATTCAATAAAATCCCAATAAAAATCCCCATGAGACTTCACAGAACTAAAAAAAAATCCTTAAATTTGTATGGAAGCACAAAAGACCTCAGATGGTCAAAGCAACCCTGAACACAACGAGGAATGCTGGGGGGGTTACTATACCAGATCTCAAATTATATGATAAATCTATATTCATTAAAACAGCTTGTTACTGGCCCCAAAAAAGACAATTATTCAATAGAACATCAGTGAAGACCCAAACCTGAATATACACAATTACAGCCACCTGGTATCTGATAAAGATGCCAAGAACACATTATGGACCAAAGAGCATCTTCAGCAAATGGTGCGGAAAAACTGAATCTCCACCTGTACAAGAATGAAAATAGAGCCTTCTCTTTCACCTTCCATAAAAGTCACCTCCAAATGGATCAAAGACCTCAATGTGAAACTCAAAAATCTGAAATTATTGGAAGAAATCTTTGGCAGAAACCTACAAGATACAGTTGTAGGAATGGACTTTCTAAATCAGACATGAGTTACTCAGGAATTAAGATTAAAAAAATCAACAATTGGGACCTCATAAAAGTTTCTTCACAGCAAAAGAAAAAAATCAATAAAGTGAAGAGAAAACCCACAGAGTGTGAAAAAGAAAAATCTCACCTGTGATACATCTCACAGGGGTTTAATATCCAGAATATATAAAGAACTCAAAAAACCAAGAACCAAGAAAGTAAATAACCTAATCAAAAGAGAGTCTCCATTTTGGCAGGGACAGTTTGAAGGCCACTGGTGGGCCACTGGCAGGTGGCATATCTCAAAGTTTATCTGAGATATAGAGAAAGGGCTGATTTTAAGTAACCCTGTCCCAGATGTCATAAACTATACAAAAACACGAATATACCATAATGTATCAGTTTTGTCTGCTGGGTGTAGGGACCACATGGCTGGTTCTGGAATCCCTGAGAGAGCGTTCAAGTCTCTCGGGGTGGTGGTGGGGGTGGGGGGAATTTGGTGCAAAATAATTGGAGTAGTTCACTGGATACGTGTCAGTATAGGACCAACCCCAGGAGTTCTGGAAAATCAATGGGGATGTCTCTGTTAGTGGGAAGCTGGCAATAGACCCAAGGAGAATTCTGTTTTCTTTGTGAAGGGCAGGGTACATTGAAATTGGTTTTCCCTGAGAGATTGACACTTTCCTTGGAAAGTGTTGCAGTTTCAGTGTGCCCTGCTGAGTCAATCAAAAGGGAGTTGAGTTCAGATCCCTTAAACCAGGGGGACAGAGATGGGTGCTGTGAGGAGCCCAGGAGAGAGTGTGGGCAATCCACATACACTTAATAGGGCTAGCAACAGTCACATGGGTTATGGGATGAATAGCAAAATTTGTAACATAAATGAGGCTGCCTATGCAGATGGGGACAGAATCAATGGAGAAAATCCCCAGATGGCCACCACCCTGTAAATGGTGTAAAATAGCTCAGTTGCTTGAGAGATGGAGTGTATGAAAACTCATTTCTTTCATGTATATATGAAAATTCTTTAAGGGCTGTGGAAAATCTAGACTGGCAAATTCAGTCTTTGCCTCAGAACTTGCAAATAAACCATGGGGGAGAGAAGGAAAATGAAGGTTTTCAAATTCCTGAAAGCGAAAGGACCCAAGAAACATGATATTAATGAGAAAGAAAATGACCTAGAAATAAAAATAGCTGAAGATGCCCCTCAGATTCAACCTTTAATACAAAAAGAGAAAAAAGTCATGTTTCAAGGTGCTGATAAAAGCCTTAACAATGCTCTATCTAGCAAAAAATACTCCACACTGCAGTTGTTGGAATTAGGGAAAACTTTCAAACAAGCAATAAAGCTGCCCCTCACCACATGGTTCATGGGGATATGGGGCATGGGAGCAAATAATATTAGTTAAATTCCTTCAGAATCATCACAGCTGAGTTATATAACCTCCCATCTGTCCTTGAGACAGGTTGCTTATCCTAGGTCAATACAAGTGGGAACAACCACTAATGGAATGGCTTGTGTAAGGCATTAAAGATATTTGGTCATCACCAATGGAGACTCCCGTGTTTAGCAGGGGCTAAAGGACCATAGAAAAGGGACAGGCATTTCTGAGATAAATAGGTATAAAGAAAGCAGTGTATGGTGCCCAGTGAACTGGGCCAGATAGACTGTGTTCACCACAGACATAAGAAAAAGCTTAATTCAACAGGCACCTCAAGAATGGTATAGAGCTTTAATAGTTTTAATAAGTCCCTTAATGGGACAGGGTCTTTGTAAAGTGAGGGAGGCTTTGGTAGATCTAAGTGACTCAAACCAGTGTGTAAAATGTGTCTGTAAAATAATAAAAAAAAACCTACAAGAGATCTAAAAAAGACAAGGCAGAAAAAGAGGTTCATTTAGGTTACTTAAATAGAAATATGGCAAGATTTATGTTGAGCCCAAGTTCCTAAAGAAAAAAAAAATTACAAAAAAGAATTCTGTCCTAAGGAGTTTCTGGAAGACTTTAAAACCTGAGGAATAGTTTACAAAAGGCACACAAAGGATAAACGTTGTCCCAGGGGTGGTTAAGGATACCCAAAGATTAAACAAGGCACATTTCTCTCCTGAGAAAGGATGTACTAGGGGTAGAGGCAGTTTTTCCCACCAGGGCCTCCCCCAGCAGCCAGTTATTGTCAATGGAGAGACAGCCAGTATGGCAATAGCCACAAGGCAGAACCAGGGACTGCCTGACTCAGGAAACCAGCAGGTGTAGAAGGGACAAGAGGGACCCTCTCCCCTCTGAGCCCAGTACAGTGTCAGGCAACTTGAGCCACCACCCATGAATTTACCCATGATAAAAAGATACAGAGAGGCTCCATGTAAAATTCCCAGAATGCATAAAGACTCCAAAGGGATAACTAAAGTTAGTGAAAAATTAACCAAGTTTATGCCTTTTATCCATGCTGTGGCACCCAACAGAGATCTATGGAAAAAAATGGATAAAACCTTTTCATGTTGTGTTAGACATTGTATATAATGTTAACCTCTGAATGTTTTACAGATGTGAAAACAATTTGAAAGATATCAAGTACACCTGAACAATGGACAGCTATAGCTGTAAGATACTTGAGAGCTCTATGGTTGGGTAAGACACAAGTGACACCCACCAGGATGTTTGAGAAAAGCCCACAACAGCCTAATCCTGTATGAAAATAAAAACAAAGGCTCCCAAAACTGTACAATAGTTAAGAAAAAATTACAGTACCAAGGATGGGTTGCCCCTCTATGAGTTGTTGGCCAGAAAGATCCTAGAGGTCATCAAATTAACCAAAGCTATTGCCACTATTGTTGGTTGTACACCAGAAAAGTTTTGTAAGCCCATGTTGCTGAAGACACGGCATTATGTGAGAATGGGATAAAGGGAGATGGAGCAGAGACGAAGCTGAAAACTCCATGCCAGTAGATGGATGGCTTTCTGGTGCCAGAAGGTGCTACGCAGATGGTTGGGGGAGGAGAATCCCCTATGATACTGCTCAATGATGGACCCCATGTACTTCACACTAGTGACATGTCAAACAATGCCTCTGGTGCAATAACAGCTCGACCAACATACATACAACCCACAAAGTTCTAATTGGATATGGCCCTCTCCTAGGGGTGTAACACACATCTGATGCTATAGACCAGGCCAGCCCCATGTGTCAGGCCCCAGCGGGGAAGCCACTGCAATTATTCTGTTCGATAAATATGGTACACATGGTCAGGTACTTTCTAGACATTTGTATTTACACCTATGTTTCTTTAGATGTGTCTGATTTTTTCCATTTGTCCTTAAAGTAGGGGAGACATCACTGAAATGGATCAATAGCTACATCTTCAAAACAAATGATGGGGAGGCCCAAGAGTCCAATATCTCACCACAATAAAAGAAAAAAAGATCATCTCACATCTGTTACCCCCTCCAAGGCTCTGGGACCCTTGCAGAAGATTGTCAGAAATAGTGTGAGAGCTGGAGGAAGGAGTAGGGTATTGGGTAGGCATACCCTCTGATACTAGCGTATCACTCCTCCCACCCAATCAGCCAGCTTCAACCGCATGAGGGGGCCATCTAAGGCTAGATGCTTAGGAAGCCAGGAAGCTTGGGAAAGTGACCAGGTGTGCCTGGCCTACAGCAGATCTCAAAGCTTAGCCGATTCAGAGAAAGAGCCCACAGGCATTTATGCCTTTTTAAGCAACCCTCTCTTAGACTTCATAAATTGTACAAAACCCCAAATAGAATGTATTGTGTCAGTTTCATCTGGTTTAACCTCCAACAGTGGATATAATCCATCTTATATCAGACGGTATTGCAAAAATTCCCAAAATGAGTCCAGATGGCCTTCTTTTATGCGTCAAACATGAAATTAAATTCTATACACAAGAACATCCAACCAGGCTCCACAGAAAAGCATAATGAGTAGTCTGCCAAAGAAAATTGAAACTTTCTTGTGACATATCCAAACAACCATTCAGAAAATGGTTCAATGAAGCCTTCCCAATGATAGGAATTTCAAAGCAACTTCTTGCAAATTTGTATCAAAAGTTCAAAACAAACCAGGGACCAAACCAGGAGGCCTGACTAGGAACTCCCTAAATCATAAAACTGAGAAAGCAGAGCAGGGTTTCTTAAACTTTTCTTATTTGAAACCCTTTTTGGCCTGAGAAATTTTTACATGATCTCAGGTACATAGTGATATAAATAGGTATACAAATAAAAAATTCACTGGTCATAAACCATAATTTATTGAAACAATTATTTGACATATATGTATATAACATTACCATTTATTGAAGACAAAAGCAAATTTTCATACAAATGAAAAAAGATTTAGAAAATCCTTTTAGTTGCGGGATCCAGATTTTCTCCAGATTTGTCAATATCAGTTTACTCTTTAACCAAATTTGGCTTTAATTAAATGGGGGGTGGGGTGGGGGCTGGGGGGTCTGAGTGGTAGAATATACCTTCATTTGTATCAGTCCTGGTTTTAATGAAGTTGGCTTAATAGTGAGGATGAAAGAATCCAATAATTTATTGTTGAAACTGGAAAATCAGGCAAAATTGGATTTGCTTTCTATAAAGGCACTCACGGAAATTAAACACACACTTGACATCTCCCATTCATTCAAATGCTATAGCTATGAGTTTGCTAGAGGGTCCTTCAGGGCATTGAGATTTCCAACTAGCTAGTCCTTGCCTCTGTCTCTCTCTGTTAATGAGTTGATACTGCAGCCTAGTATATGGTGCTAGCAAAAAAAAAAAAAAAAAAAAAAACAGAGCTTGCTCCACCCCATGCTCAACTTCATACTTAATATTCAATATGGTGCACAGTTGAGAAAATAAAGACTATATTTTGCTTTTCCACTTATGGATTTCAGTCAACATATGGAGGTATTTGAAATATCCTGCTAATTTGGTGTCATTGCTTTGAACCATCTGGTTCAACTTCTGTCTACCTGCTTGGAGTACAGCAGTCCTCTCTGCCTGTACATATAAGGAAGTCACAACATATTAACAGTTTAGGAAAATCCCTGTGTAACTGTAGGTCTATACTATTGAGGTAGGTTTCTTCCTGAAAGCAAATTAGATAGGACTTTGATGTAAACCACAGAAACTTTGGGCTTTTTGGAAGACCTACATGAACCTGAAAAAAACTGAACTAATTTGAAAGCTTTTATTTTAAATGGGAGCAAAGTTATTGTGTCCCATAAACTGACTCAAAACAGCTTGGCAATAAGTGGTAAAGTGTGGTCATGAAAAAAATGATGGCTCCATGGTGTGGCCTGAACCTAATTCTTGAAAGGAGTATTCACAAGATATAATCCTCTTTGCCAAAGTTTGACAGAGCTAAAGCCAATAAATTTCTGTATTAGTTTAAAGAAAAGATTTAAAATTTTCATTTTTTAGGTCTTTAATGTCTTTGGTCAGGTTTATTCTGAGTTTTCTTTTTTGGTATATAGAAAGGCTACTGATTTTTGCAGATTAATTTTATAACCTTCAATTTTACTGAAAGTGGTAGTCATTTCTACGAGTTTAATGCTGGAAATTTTGGCATCTCTTAGATATAATATCTTATCTGCAAAAAAGGTGATAATCCAATTATTACTCTTGAATTCCCTTCTCTTGTCTTATTGCTCTTGCAAGAGTTTAAAGCACTAAGTGAAAAAGGAGTGGAGAGAGTTGACAGTTTTGTCTGGTGTCTGATTTTAATTGGAATGCTTCCAGGATTTTTTTTTTCATTTAGAATGATATTGGCTGTGGGTTTGTTGTATATAGCTTTAATTATGTTGAAGAATGTTCCCTCCAGTCCAATACCTTCTAGGACTTAGAATACAAATGCATTTGAAATTTGTCAAAGGCTTTCTCTGAATCTATTGAGGTGGTGATGTGATTCTTGACTTTGAGTCCATTCATATGATTTATGATGTTTATTAACTTATGTATATTGAACTATCACTATATCTCTGGAATAAATCCGACTTGATCATGGTGGATGATCTTTTTGATGTATGTCTTATGCAGTTTGCAAGTATTTTGTTGAGAATTTTTACATCTATGTTCATTAAGGATATGGGTCTATGGTTTTCTTTTTTGGTTGTATCTTTACCAGGCTTTGGTATTAGAGTGATCCTGACTTCATAGAATGAATTTTGAAATTCTCCCAGTTTCTATCTTTTTAAGTAAATTAAGTAGTATTGGATATATTTCTTCTTAATTGTCTGGTAGAATTCTGCTGTAAATCCATCTTGGCCTTGTATTTTTTTAGTTGGGAAGTTTTGTATTGCTGTTTCATTTTCCTAGTGTGTTATGGGTCTGCTTAAGCTGTTGGTCTCTTGGTTTAGCTTTGGTGAGTCTCGTGATTTTAGATACACAACTATTTAGGTTTTCAAATTTAGTAACACATAGGTTTCTAAAGTATTCCCTTATAATGTTCTGGATCTTCTTGTTTGTCATGATGTTTCCACTTTCATCTCTGATTTTGTTGATTTGTAGTTGCTCTTTCTTTTTTTTGGTTAAATGGGAAAAAGGTCTGTCTATCTTGTTTATCTTTTCAAAGAACCAGCTCTTGGATTTGTTGATTCTTTCATTTGTTCTCTTTGTTTCTATTTCATTAATTTCTGCTCTGATTTGTGTTATTTCTTCTTGTCTGATGGGTTTGAGTTTCATTTGTTGTTGCTTTTCAAGTGTCTTTTGTTGCAATGTTAAGTCATTTATTTGTGTTCTTTCTGATTTTTAAATGTCAGCACATAGAGCTATAAACTTCCCTCTTATGACTCCTTTTAATGTTTCCCAGAGGATTTAGTGTGATCTATTGTCCTTTTCATTTGGTTCCAGGAATAATTTTAATTCTTTCTTAATTTCTCTTTTGACCCATTCATCATTCAAGAGTGTGTTGTTTAATATCCATGATTTCAGGTAGTTACTACGATTTCTTCTGTTGTTTATTTTAGGCTTTATTGTGTTGTGATATGACAGACTGCATGGCATTAATTCAACTTTTTTGTACTCACTGAGGCTTGTTTTATGTACCAGTATGTGGTTGATTTTGGAGAAAGATTCATGGGGCGCTGAATAGGAAGTATATTCTTTGGTTGTTTTGTGTAATATTCTGTAGATGTCTGTTAGGTCCATTTGATGTATGGTGTTGTTTAATTTAGATGTTTCTTTATTTATTCTTCGTCCTGTTCACCATTCTAATGGTTACAGTAGGGTACTGAAGACTCCTACTGTTTGTGATTTGGGATAAATCTGTGTGTTAAAGTCCTACAGTACTGTTTTTATGACAATGGGTGCACCAGAGTTTGGTGCATATATATTCATGATTGTAATATCTTCTTGGTCAATTGTCCTTTGATCAGAATGAAGTTGTCCTCTTTATCTGTTCTGATTAATTTTAGCTTGAAGTTTATTTTGTCAGATATTAGAATTGCATCTCTTGCTTTTTTCTTAATGCTATTTGAGTGGAATGTTTTTTTCCCATCCTTTCACGTTAAGGTAGTGTCTTCCCTTGAAGGTGAGATGGGCTTCTTGCAGACAATAAAAAGATGGATTCCATTTCTTAATCCATTTAACTATTGCATGTCTTTTGACTGGGGAGTTCAGTCCACTGATGTTTGAAGTTATTAATGAAAGATGTGAATTGATTCCTGTCGTTTTGATTTCTCTTTGCATTCTTGGTCTAAGTGTACATTTCCACAGTTAAACCTTCATTTAGTTTATTCTGTTGCCACTTGGGTATGGTCATTCCTTTCTTCAGCTCTTTGTCTTGCTTTAAGAACTCTCTGAAAGGATGGTTTTGTGAACATGAATTCTTTCAGCCTGTTTATGACATGGAAGATTTTTTTCCCCTTCAACTATAATATACATTTTTGCTGGGTAGGTATTCTGGGTTGGTGTCTGTGGTCATTTAAAACTGGGATTACTTTGGTTCAGGCTCTTCTGGCTTTCATAGTTTGCACTGAAATTTCAGCTATAATTCTGATGGGTATCCTTTTATGTGAGACTTGTTATTTTGCTTTTGCAGGATTCAGTATTCTTTCTTTGTTCTGTACATTTAGTGTTTTTACTATGATATGGCATGGGGAGTTTCTTTTCTAGTCCTGTCTATTTGGTGTTCCATGAGCTTCTTGTATCTGTATGGGGATGTCTTTTTGAAATTTAGGGACATTTTCTTCTAGAATTCTGTAGATCTGCTCCATACCATTGTCCTGAGAGTCTTCTCGTTCCTCTATGCCTATGATGCATAAATTTGGTCTTTTCATGGTGTCTCACATTTTCTACATATTTCATTCCTATGTTGTCTTGAATTATTCATAATCTTAGCTTGATCAGTCCAATTCATGAACTCTATCTTCCAGTGTTAATATTCTGTTGTCCATTTCTCTCATTGTAGCAGTGACATTTTCTCCTTTTGTTTCTAATTGACTTATTGAGCATTTCACTTCCTTCTTCATTTCAGCCTGAATATTCTTCAATATTTCTAACTCTCGTGAATTCACTCAGAAGTTTATCCCTCTCTTCTTTCAGGTCTTTGATTTCTTTGTGTGTTCTTTAAATTCATTGAATTCTTTTACCATGTTTATAATTGTTCTCTTGAATTCTGTTTCTTGGGTTATTTTAGGGGCTTCTAATTGTCCACCTCCTCTCTAGGCCTGTTGGTACTTGGTGGGGACACATTATTTGGATTTTTCATGTTATTAGATTTTTCTCTGTGACTTTGGTATGTGGATTTCTTTTGTTGTTTCTGATTCTTGTGTGAGACTCAAGCCTCTTTTGTTGACTTTGATCTGTTTCTGTTTGTATGCTTGATGTGCCTTTGTTCTTTTCTTAATGGTATAAAAAGGTGGTTGGTTTAGGCTTCAAGTTCTCACTTTTTATTTAAATTGTAGCAGCCTGATGGCTTTAGTACAGCTTCTTAGAAGTTCCCACAGAGGCCCACTATGGGTAGGATCAGATGTTCTCAGGCTTCCTCCTAAGTTCTGGGTCCTTTTAGTCAGCAGGCACCTTACAATTTGGGATTCTTGCTAGGAAAATGTAGGCTTCAGTCACAGTCTGTCAAGGAGGGGTCTGGTCTCAGGAATTATAGGCAAGCTTGGGTGGGTGGACTGTAAGGTAGAAGGCTGGTCTCAGTTGTGTAAAGGCAGCCTTTGAAGGCTCTAGGGAACAAGAGTGAAGAAGTGATTTCATCTGGGTGCAAAGAATCAGGAACCAAGATCTGGGCCAAGAGTGTAGTCCAGGGTTCTGTGGTGCCAAGAGTAAAAATGGGCCTGTGTCCATGGCAAGAAGGAGAACAGAATGTAGGTGCTGAGTGATTGAATCATACTGTGGGACTCAAGGTGCTGTGGGCAGGTTCAGTCTTACCAGGAAAGGAAGCTGGTCTCAGGATTCCCAGGCATGTTCCAGAGGTGGGGACAGCCAGGGTAGAAGGTTTGTCTCAGGTGTGCAAAGTCAAGTTGGGGGTATGAGCAGGCTGTGAAGGCTCTAGGAAACTAGACTGAAGAACTGGCTTGGCCTCGGTATAAAGGATCTGGAAACAGTGGGTGGATCTGTGTCAAGAGTGTAGCCTAGAGGTCCGGGGTGCCAAATGCAGAAATTGGCCTGTGCCCACAGTTAGGAGAACAGGATGTGGGAATTCTTCAGTTTTTTTCCATGAACATCTTAAAGATTTATATATACATATATGTGTGTGTGTGTGTGTGTGTATGTGTGTGTGTGTGTGTGTGTGCTTTACATCCTTGATTAGATTTATTTCAATAATTTTATGATTTTTGAGGCTATCATGAATGGAATCATTTTCCTGATTTCTTTCTTGGTTTATTTGGTTTATTTGTTGTTGGAATATAGGAAGGTTACTGATTTGGGTTGTTAATTTTATATCCTGCTATTGTGCTGAATGTATTTATCAGCACTGGGAGTTTTCTGATGGCATCTTTAGTGTCTTTTAATTATAGAATCATATAATCTGAAGTGAAGGATACTTTGATTTCTTCCGTTCCAAACTGTAGTCACTTGTTTCCTACACTGATCTTATCATTCTTTCTAAGACTTCAAGTACTGTATTGATCAGATATGCAAAGGTGGACATCCTTGTTGTGCTCTTGAGTTTAGTGGGGATGTTTTGAGAATTCTTCAGTTAGTATGATGTTATTTCTGGACTTGTGGCATATTACCTTTATTATGTTGAGATGTTTTCCCTGTATCCTTAGATTCTCTATGACTTTTATCATGAAAATATGTTTCATTTTTTTCAAAGATCTTTTCTGCATCTAATGAGAAGACCATATGTTATCTGACCTTGAGATTGTTTATATGGTTAATTACATTTACTTATTTACTTAGGTTGAACAGTCACTGCATGTGTGAGATGCAGCCAACTTTATTAATGTGAATAATATTGTAGGTGTATTCCTAAATTTGGTTGTGAATATTTTGTGAGAATTTTTGCATCTATGTCCATCAGAATTTGGCCTGAATTTTTGTTCGTTTGTTTGTTTTTCTTATTGGGTCTTTGTTTGGCTTTGGTATTTCAGGAATACTTGTTCATAGAAAGAAGTTTTCAGTGTTCCTTCAATTTTACTTTAAGGACTAAATTGAGGAATGTGGCTGCCATTAGCCGTGACTACCCTTCCCCTCTTCTGGTGCTGGGTCTGTCTCCAGGCACTGCTCCTCCACTGGCATGGGCGTCGCCTGCCGGCGCTCTCCGTTTGCGTGGTGCTAATCTCCTGGGAACCGCCTTCTGGGCACAGCCTCTGATCACAGGGGCGCCACCTGGAGCACAAGGGCATTGCCTTCTGGGCACCACCTCCCATCTCGCAGCTGTGGTGGAGCCGCCCTTCGCGCCTCCCTGCGGCCGTGAGCTGTGGTCGCTCTTCCCCTCTCTTGGGGTGCTGAGGCAGCTCTTCTGCTCTCCTGTCGCTGTGGCAGCTCTTCTGCATGCCCAGAGCTGCCTCTCATCGTTGCTACTTCTGCCTCGTCCTGGACCCCAGGGCTGGTGAGAGGACTGTGTCGGCAGAGCCACATTCAGGCATAGCAGACCAGGTTCATTGATGCAGATCTAGTTTATTGTAGAAGGGCACAAGCTTATATAGGGGTAGGGGTCCAATCAAGAAGTTACAAATCAGATCATCGGCAGGGCTGTGTCCTATCATGACATGTCGAGCCAGACACCTCGTTAGCATAATGGGTTTCAGGTTACTTAGGTTCCAGTTTCCTTATGGGGCCTGGTTTCCTGGGAATCACTTGACCCAGGCTAAGTGTTGCAATTTGGGATCTCAAGGGTGGTGATTAGGGAGTGGCCAGCTCTAGGCATCAGTATCATGATCTGCCAATGGGAACAAATGTCACAAGGTGTTTCCTTGTGGCTCCAGCACTCAGGCCCCTTACCTCAGGCCTGCTGTATGGCTGTCAATAAGATTTTCAATATAGGCTCACGCCTGTCTCCTACAGGGGAACATTGGTATTATTTCTTCATTGAAAGTCTGGTAGAGTTCAGCACTATGTCTGTTGCGTCATGGGTACTTTTAAGATCATAGGTTTTAATTATTTCATAAATCATGTTGGTCGATTTGGGTTGGTTTGTATTAATTCTGTCATTGTAACTTTGGTACATGTATATTTAGCATTGTAATATATCTTTGTGTATTTTTTATTTAATGGGTATTAAGTTACTTTTCCTTTCTATTTGAACTAATTTTAGTGTTATATTATTTCTATATTGTCCAACATTACAATAGTGTCCTTAGTTCCATGTGCTTGAAGTATCTTTTTTCACCATTTTATCTTAAGAAGGCCACAATAATTGTTGAAGAAGTGTGTTTCATAGAGGCAGAAAATCAGTGGATCATGTTTTATAATCTAATAATTTAGCCCTTGTTTTAATACAGAGGTATTCAAACCATTATTACTCATATATTGATTCCTGTTATGCTGATGTTGTTGTGCTGTTTCCTCAGACCGATTGTAACCGACTACTCTGGCATACTTTGTATATTCATTGTGCCCTCTTCAGAGTGTTTAATATTTTCTTCAGTCCATAGTATTCTATAGAATATTACCTGTAGAGCTGTTTTCATGGCCATAGTTTACTTAAATCACTTTTTATTGCATAAAAGTTTCCTTCTATTATAACTGCTAATTTTTTCTGGATATAGTACTGTGACCTGATCTTTATTCTTTTCCAGGGTATAGTAGTATGGGCTGGAATCTCTGTCATTTCATACCTTATAGGACTTTCATTTATGGTCTTTTGGCTTTTATATTCTCCACTGAATATTAGCTGAATATTAACTTTATATTTGACTTGATTTTTATCTTCTGCAGCTTCCAATGTATTTTCTTTGTTCTCTTTGTTTAGTATTTTGACTATATTATATGATGTGTTGAGTTTATTTTTGGTTCTGTCGACTTAGGATTCTGTATACCTCTAGTATCTTATAGGAATCTCTTTCAGCAGATTTGTGATTTTTTTCCTGTTTTTATTAAAAATCTTTTCTGTAACCCTGATCTGGGTTTCTTCCATTTCTTCTATGAATGAAACTTGTAGTTTTGGCCTTCTTACAGTGTCCAGATGTCTTATGTATTCCATGCCTAAGTTTTTATTATATTTGACATTTTCTTTGAGTGATCCAGTGTCTCAGTCTTCATTACCTTATATTATATTTTCTATTTCCTAAATCTCCTTTTTATTTCTTGCCTCTAAGCCATTTGTTTCAGTTCCTGAGTTTTCTATTTCCAGTATGATTTCATTTTCATTTTTCTTCAGAGATTCTTTTGTTAAGTTATAATTCCATGTTTTAATTATTTTATTTATTAATCATTGTACTTTCTGTGTTTTTACAACTTTCATGGTCTTCATTTAGACTTTTTTATTTCTTATTTGAGTTCCTTGAAATAATTTATGATTACTATTTTGATATCATTTTTGTCATCCTTTAGTTTGCCCTTTTCAGGAAACACTAAGATGCTGGTGTTAATTTCTGGAGGGGAAATATTCTTTTGGTGAATCATGCTATCCATATGGGTTAATGAGATTTAGGCACCTGGACTTGTGTTGACGTTGGTGGCTCTTAGTGTGTGTAAATGAGCTCCTGTTTGTTGAAAGCTTGTGTCTTTTCTCATTCTCCAATCTGTCAAGTAATATCAGAGCTTAGCAGTGACTGGTGTTCGCTCTTTGGGAGCAATTTATGTTGATGTGACATTGTCATGTTAGTAGTGGACTCACTTAAGCTAACTATAGATGGAATTTTTCAATGGCAGTTCCAGGGTTGATAAATGGTTCTGAAATACGAGGGTGGGCTTTGAAGTTGGAGGGTGAACAGGTAGGCTGGAATGGCAAGAAAAAAACAAACCAAATTCAGCAAACAATTAGAAATAAAAGTTAATCAGATCAGAAATTAATGAAGTTGAAAAAAATAAAAAATACAAAGAATCAATGAATCTGATGTCATTCTTTTAAAAGATAAACAAGATAGAGACAACTTTAGTCAGTTAGCCAAAAGAATTACACAACTGACATTAAACAAAATTAGAAATAAAAGGGTAAATATCTCCACAGACAACAAAATGATTCAGAACAAGATAATGAAATACTTGAAACATCTATTCTATAGTAAATTTGAAAACCTAAAAGAAATTGACTAAAAGGTCCAGAAGATTTTGAAGGAATACTTTAAAAACTTATACTCTATTAAATTCAAAAACCTAAAAGAAATGGATGGATATCTAAAATCCTGGGAATCATGAAAGTTAAACCAAGAAGAGATCAACAGTTTAAATAGGCCATGAACATATAAGGAAATCGAAACCGTTATACAAAACCTCCTGACTAAAAAATGCCCAGGCCGAGATTGATTTACAGCAGAATTTTACCAGACACTTAAAGAAGACATTAAACCAATACCACTTAAATGATTCAAAATGATAGAAACAGAGGGAGAACTCCCAAGTCCCATCTATGAAGCCAGCAGCACTCTAATACCCAAACCAGGTAAAGACACAACCAAAAAGTAAAACTATGGATCCATATCCTTAATGAACATAGATGCAAAAATTCTCAGCAAAATCCTTGCAAACCGCATACAGATGTGCATCAAAAAGATCATTCAGCATGGTCAAGAAGACTTAATTCCAGAGATGCAGGGATGGTTCAATATATGCAAGTCAATAAACATCATCAGTAATATAAATGATATAAATGGACTCAATGAAAAAAACCACATGGGCATTTAAATAGATGCAGAAAAGGCTTTTTGACAAAATTCAGCATGAATTTATGAGAAAAGTTCTAAAAGTAATTGAGCTAGAAGGAACATACCTCAACATAATTAAAACTATATACAACAAACCCACAGCCAACAACAGTAATCTTTCTATATCCCAATAACAAGCAATTGAAAAAAACAGTACAGGGAAACATACAAACAGACAAACAAAATCTTGGAATAAACCTGACCAAAGACATCAAAGATAGCTACACCAAAACATTTTAAATCTTAAAGAGATTGAGGAAGACACCAGAAGATGGAAGGACCTCCCATGCTCATGGATTGGAAGAATTAATATTGTGAAAATGACCATCATACCAAAAGCAATATATAGATTAGATTCAATGCAATCTCAGTCAAAATACCCATGACGTACTTCACAGAATTAGAGAAAAAATCCTTAAATTTGTATGGAAGCACAAATGACCCTGAGCACAATGAACAACTCTATAGAAATTTTAAATTCACTGATACCACAAAAAATAAATCAGAGGAGATCACCAGATTAAACAATTCCATAAAAAGTAAGATAATCAAAACAGTAATACAAAGACTCCTGACTGACAAAAGCTCAGTTCCAGTTGGATTCAAAGCAGAATTTCATCAGACATTCAGAAAAGATCTGCAACCAATAGTACTTAAATTTTCCAGAAAGATAGAAACTGAGGGAAACCTCCCAAATTCCATATATGACATCAATATTACTCTGTTAAAAAAAAAAAAAAACAGGAAAAGATACAGCAGCAAAAGAGAAAGCTGTACACCCACATCCATAATGAACGTAGATGCAAAAGTTATCAACAAAACACTTGATAATTACATACAGGCACACATCAAAAAGACAACCCATGATGATCAAGTTGGCTTTATTCCAGAGATGAAGGGATGGTTCAATCTATGTAAGTCAATAAACAAAATAAATGCAACATGTAGATTCAATACAACACCCATGGAAATCCCTGTGACATTCTTCACATATATAAAAATCCATCCTAAAACTCATATGGAAACAAAACAGTATCCGTAAAGTCAAAACAATCCTGAGCACAATGTGCAATGCCAGGGGGATTACCATATCAGATATCAAACTATGTTGTAGAGCTATAGTTATAAAAACAAGATGGTACTGGCAGAAAAACATATTTGTAAATCTATGAAACACAACAGAACACCCAAACATGAGTGCATGCAAGTACAGCAACCTAATATTTGACAAAGTTGCCAAGAACACATACTGGATAAAAACCATCAACTCCAACAAATGGTGCTGGCAAAATTGGATTTTCACTTGTAGAAAAATAAAATTAGACCCATACCTAGCACCCTGTACAAAAGTCAACTCCAGGTGGATCAGACTTCAGTGTAATCCTGAAACTGAAACTTTTAGAAGAAAACATAGGCATTACCTTATGAGATACAGGTACAGGAAACTACTTTCTAAATCATACCTCAATCAGGCATGAATTAATTTCAACAATCAAAACATGGGATTTCATTAAGATTAAAATATCTGCACAATAATGGAAACAACCCATCATTTGAAGAGATAGCCTATACAGTGGGAGAAAATATTCACCAGCTCTGTATATAACAGAAGATAAATAATCATAATGTACAAAGATGTCAAAAAGAAAGAAGAAAACAACCCAATTAAAAATGGGCAACAGAAGAAATAAATATGATGAAGAAATATCTTCTAAAACGTTTATCATCCTAGTAATTAGGCAAATGCATATCCAAACTACTTTAAGATTTCTTCTACCCCTGACACATAATGGCTAAGTTTAAGAGAACAAATGACAACACATCCTGGCATAGATGCAGGGAAAGGGAACAGTCAATCACTGTTTGTAGCAATGCAAACTTGTTCAGTCACTGTGGAAATCAGTATAGAGAACTCTTAAAAAACTAAAAGTACTTCTACCATACCATCTTATTATATCAGCTTTTGGCACTTTCCCAAAAGGCTCATCCTCCTATGGATATACGTGCACAGCCATGTCTGTTGCTACTCATTTCACAATAGTTAAGGGAAAAAAAAACTTAAATGTTTCTCAGGTGATGAATGGATAATGAAAATGAGATACATGTACAAAATGGAGTTCTACTCACTGATAAATAAAAAGAAATCATAAAATTTTCTTGTAAATGGATGGAACTAGTAGCTATTTCTGTAAGTGAAGTAACACACTCAGAAAAACAAGCAGCCTATGTTCTTACTCATTTGGGATATTAGCTCCAAACTGTTATGCAAGTGTATGTCCTGATATAACCACTGTAGCCAGGAAAATGGAATGGAGCTTTGGAAGTAAAGGGGAAGAAGGAACTGGAATGTGGGTGATAATGTGGTATAGGATGTGACAGGTGTTACTGAGGGGGGTGGATGAGGAAAAGGGGAGCTTTAACTGGAAAAGAAGTAGGGAGGTTTATACAGGGGGGGGACAGGAGAGATAAAGAATGCTTAGAAGGTACGAAAAACTAGAGGTGAGTGTATTAGTTTCAAAGTCCTGCTGAAAACTACACATATAAAAGATAGATGAGTGCATGTGTAGTGCTGAAAACTCTATAACAGCCAACACGTTGCCAAGAAAGAGAAACCTCTTTTCATGTGGCTGGTTGATGCAGTGCAAGAGAATTCAAAACAACACAGGCTATTGCCACAGCCTTTGATTGCCTCCCAGAATTTGTAGGTAAGACCCTATTTCTGAAGATGGGCCATACCTTGGACACAGGACTTGGAGCACATGAGCTGGAATTGAAGCATTCTCTTTGAAGAGTAAGTTCCATGGTATCAGGATACTATGCAACCTGCCAGTGAGTAAACACAACAGTGGTCGTACCCAGCTTTAAATTCTAATAAACAACAATGTCTGGCCCAGCAAACTATAGCTATTGTTGCAGTAGTGCCACTTTTATCTAGGGGGTAATCAATAGTTATATATTTTAAATTAAGGCCTGCTCAGTGGGAGCGAACTAATTTTGGTACTGTAATCTTAGCCAAATACACTTGTCTGGAGATGTCATAGATCACAGAGAAAAATAAAATACCTACTTTCTTCAAATCCCTAGAACAACATAATTTGTTATTTATTCTAAATATACATTCTCAGATTCACAGAGAAGTGTTCTCACTATTCATGAAAGAAGCTTCTTTCTGTAAAAGATGGAGACTATTCAGAGTTGCACATTTGGTCAAATACAGAGAATAGGTCACTGTCAAATAGTCCTAAGAGAAGCATGTTTTTCAATTCTCACCAGAGGGGTTTTCTTATGCAGCAGATGGTGATTAGCACAGAAACCCACGAACAACTGGCCAGTGTGCAGAGAACAAGAGGCATCAGAGTGTCCCCCTCTTGAAAGGAACCTACTTCAAACATCTGCCTCCCAAGACTCAGGAATCATTGCAGAATAGGTGGAAAGATTATATGAGATGGAAGTTAAGGATGACTACAAGGAAACAGAGCTTTCCAGACAGCTGGTCAGTTATTCATAAGATCTCACAGCAATGGTGATAGCATGCAAAAGTTACATGCAAGATCAAACCAGACAAAATCCCAGCATAGACATTGTGAATTGGGTAAGAAATGCCAACTCAATCTAAAGAAATTTTGGCAACTGATGTATTCTGGGATGGGCAGTGACATTCTCTTACAGAAATGAGAATCTTGGTAGACACTGAAAGACATCTGGGCTCACAAATTCAAGTCTATAGGTGCATGCGTGCGCACGCGTGCGCACACACACACACACGCACACACACACACACATATATATATATATGTTTATGTAACAATAAAAATTAAAAGAGGAGATCAGGAAATTGGAGTTAGGACATACATACATAAATATATAAAGCAATAAAAAGCAAAGATGTTAAGAAATTGAGAAGGAGTAGGGGGAACATGAGAGATGTTGGAGGTTCAAAGAAAGGGATTGGAAATCATGTAAATACAGTACTCACATATGAAATTTTCAGAAAATAAAACTTTAAATTAAAAAACTCCCAAGTATGTAAGAAACAAATTCTATCACAGAAAACAATACGAAATTAAGTGAACATGTAACCTTAGTTGCTATGAAACAATTAGAAGAAATAGCCTGTATGTCCAATAGCAGATAGATGGCTAAAATTTATGTGGCATCTGTATAAAATGGAGTATTAATCTTTAAATCCAGGCATGGTGTTTTATTATTGTGATCCAAACCCTGGGGGGCTGGGCCAAGAAGATGGTGAATTTAAGGCCAACTCGATATACATTGGTAGTTCTGTGGCAGCCTACGTTATATAGAAAAGTTGACTTGAAAAAAGTTGATTTATAAAACATTAAAAACTATGGAAATTTGGTTTCATAAAAATTAAAATCATCTGTAGTGTCAATTTAGTGGTAAATTTTTAATAATTTCCTTACTTCTTCAAACATTTTCTATAATTATGTGACCATATTCATAATGGCTTACTTTGAAGTGCTTTCTGTTATATTTCATATTTATGGGTACACACATATAGTCCCACCACTCAGGGGACAGAAGCAGGCAGATCATTGTGAGAAAAAAGTCAGCTTGGTCTGGGTAGAGATTTCCAGGCTATCTGGGGCAACAGGGAGACCCTGTCTCAAAAAGACCAAAAAAAAAAAAAAGAAAAGAAAAGAAAAGAAAACCTCATATTTGTTCCCTCTCACAGTTCTGTGCTGCTGAAGAACTAACATTTGGATTGGGCATATAGCTCAGCTGGTAGATTACATACATATAATGCACAAAGTTCTTGACTTGATCTCTCACATTGTATGAAATCAGGCATGGTTGTACATTCTTCTTATCTTAGCATTTTGGAGGTGGAGGCAGAAGGATCAGGAGTCTATGGATAAACTCAGATATAGGGTGAGTTTGAGACAAGCCTGGACTAACGATGTTGAACACTTTGAGCTGTTTCTTAACCATCTTTATTTCTTCCTTTGAGAACTTC
Organism: Nannospalax galili; assembly: GCF_000622305.1. Taxonomy (NCBI): domain Eukaryota; kingdom Metazoa; phylum Chordata; class Mammalia; order Rodentia; family Spalacidae; genus Nannospalax; species Nannospalax galili. The sequence goes on from NW_008331140.1 coordinate 3,691,708, forward strand.
TCTGTTTAGATCTTTAGCCTTTCTTTTAATTGGATCATTTGGTTTCTCAATTCTTTGTTTTTTGAGTTCTTTATATATTTTGGATGTTAAACCTCTGTCAGATGTGTCACTGATGAAGATTTTTTTCCCATTCTGTGAGTTTTCTCTTCACTTTGTTTCTTTTGCTGTACAGAATCTTTTTAGTTTAATGTTGTCCCATTTATTGATTGTTGACCTTAATTCCTGAGCAACTTCTGTCTGATTTAGAAAATCCTTTTCTACACCCATATCCTGTAAGTTACTGCCAATATTTTCTTGTAGTAGTTTCAGGGTTTCCAATTTCACATTGAGGTTTTTGATCCATTTGGAGTTGACTTTTGTGTAAGGCCAAAGATAAGGATCTAGTTTCATTCTTCTACAGGTGGAGATCCAGTTTTGTCAGCACCAATTGTTGAACATGCTGTCTTTCTGCCATTATGTGTTCTTGGCAGCTTTGTCAAATATCAGGTGGCTGAAATTGCATGTACTCAGGTTTGGATCTTCAATGGTGTTCCATTGATCTATGTGTCTGTTTTTGTGCCACTACCATGCTGTTTTTATGACTATGGCTCTGTAGTATACTTTGAGATCTGGTACAGTAATTCCCCCCAGCTTTACTCTTTGTGCTCAGGGTTGCTTTGGCTATCCGGGTTCTTTTGTGCCTTCATATGAATTTAAGAATACATGTTTCTAATTCTGTGAAGTATGTCACGGGGATTTTGATTGGGATTGCATTGAATCTACATATTACTTTTGTTAGGATGGTCATTTTAACAATATTAATTCTTCCAATCCATAAATATGGGAGGTCTTTCCATCTCCTGGTGTCATCCTCAATCTCTTTCTTTAACAATTTAAAATTTCATTGTAGACTTCAGCTGTGCCTGACTGCTAAACATCTTCACAATTGGGCTTGTTGATGGTTGTGCTCCATCATTAAAGGATACCCTCAGTTGAGTATCCAGCCACTCTTCCAAGCCAAAAAGTCCAATTTTGGAAGACAAAAGAAAAATGAGGAAGAACACAATACAGGGATGCTTTTGGATGCCCTTGTTAAGAAACTTCAATGGACTTTCATATAAACATTTGAAAATTGCCCTGTTCTGACTTTTTTCTAGTTCCCTGTCTAGAACTTTAATGCTAATTACTCTTGCCTTTACTTCTCCATCACATTTCATATTCATGATTCAAGGACTTTCTTCACCCCTTAGAGACAGGAGTTATGCAATTTGGGAGTCTTTTAGATAGGCCCACTGAAGGGGTACTTCAATTGCCTTACCCTGCTTCTCTGATCAGCATGGAAGAACCTAGAGCTGTAGGCATCCCTATTCCCATATTGGCAATCTGGGTATCCCCTTCAGAGGATAGCGTGATTAGAATAGGAGGTAGGAATTGGCTCAGCAGTTAGGGTAAAAAGACCCTAAAGAAATGTAGCCAGTTTCTTGGCTAAAAGTCAAAATGTACTTGGACCTGTTAGCAACATACTATGTTTCAAAGGCCAAGAATTTCCAAAGTATTTGGGAGCTTGTATCTAATCCTTAAAAGATTTTAGGGTCACCTCTTTAGAGGAGGGAATGTTGGAAGAGAGGGAATGGGCATGGATTTGATCAAAACACTTTATATTCATGTATGAAATTCTCAATAAAGTTTTTGTAAAAGTTAAAAAAAAAGAATATTTTCTCCAACATGTATTTTCTGGTCTCCTACATTGTTTTGCCCCTGCCTTTACCATTTAGTATGTATTCAAAGGGATTCCCAGGGGGTCAGCTGAATTATTTATTGGTATAAGATTGTTCATAAACTTCCTTAATCATTTCATTTTCATATTTTATCACTGGATATGAATATGTCACTATTACAGTTTGATAAGTAAATTTGTTCACACATTCAGGTAACATTCATTCTCCTCTCATGTCTTGTGATGTGGCATATTCTTGGAAATGCACACAATATATCTGATTTTTCTGCTTCTCTCTGCTAAACTTATTTTTAAAACCATTTTTCATATTGCTGATTTCTTCATAGATGTAGGAATGTTCTGCCTTCAACACCTTCTTTGTGTCAAGAATGTCCTTAAGCATGAAATTCTCCAAATCTCTATTTCACACAAAGTCAGTATCCCCAAGCAGAGAGCCATAAATCTCCATGCTTCAGTCCTTATTTTTAAATTGCTTTTAATCATGTATATTAAACTAGAATAAAGAAGGATAATTGTCTCATTACAGCATTTGTTAGATCCCTGTTCTATGAGTGATTATGAGGAGGAGGGAGGTTGAAAGCTACATTTTTAACCTTTATTTGCATATAGTTTATATTTAATGAAAATATTATGTAGAATGAATACAGCCTGAGTATACTCATGACGCTGTTCCTAGGAAAAATCTTTTATGTTACAAATGGTGCTAACTTGGAGAAGAGAAACCAAATATACTATAATATATCGCCTCTGCCTAAAATAGAGCTGCTGAAATACATGGACATATGTGTAAGAAAATTAGGCAGCATCCTTACCTTTATCTTATCTTTTTGCATAGATCTTTCATATCACAAATCTAAGTGTGAAGAGAAGAGGCAGTAATAACAGAATGTGTTATATCTCAAATGCCACACTCTCACTGTTCGTATTGAATTATTGAAATGAGTAGATTTTCTTTCTTCTTCCAGCCCCTATTTTTGAGACATGGATCTAACCTATAGCCAAGGCTGATCTTGAACTTGTTTGTAGTTCTAGCTGTCCTTGAACTGAGGTCAAAATTCTCTCAGCTACCACAATGAAAACATACATGTGAACCAACATGCCAGGCTGAAAATAGAATTTTTTGAATACATTTTTCTCTATTTACTATACAATGCTATAGTATTTTCTTGTCTTTTAAAAGATTAATTTTGTTTTTCTTTCTGGTATTTTCCCTTATTTTCTGTACTTAGATTTGAACCTAATTTTACCTGGTCTCTCAAATATGCTAATTAGGTACTTTATTAATGAGCTATATCTCTAGTACTCAATTTTTTATTTTTATTTTGAGTCAGGTTTTCACTGAGCTGCTCAGGCTGTCCTAAAATTCATTTTTGTAACCTAGAAATGCATTGGCATTGAAAACTTCTTGCCTTGTTCTGCCAAGTAGTTTGTATTAAAGGCCTGAACAGTCAAGCGAGAACTTGAGTACTTCCAACTCCTTTAACTTTTTAACCCAAACAAATGTTTTATGAATGATATTTAGATGGTTCTATTTTTAAAATATCATAATTTTTTAATTATTACGCATTTCAAAACTGACATTATTAATGTTAAAGAAGATTACACACTCATTATTTTAAAATTTCTGTCTTTTGTATGAGATTTTCTATACAATAAATTGATAAAATTGACCACAAGCAGGCAAGCCAAATTTTATGATGTTGAAAAATACATTCTGTTTTGAGTTTACTATTTTCTGTTATGATTTTAAATAATTAAGTATGGTATATTTTCCCTATAACAAGCTAATGGCTTTCTAGCTACCAGTCTAATAATGAAGTTTTAGTGCAGACTACATTTTTATTACTTTTATGACTTATGAAATATTTATTCCACTTTCTACAGTGTAGTAAACAACCTGTGACTGTGATATTTCCACTATATTTTCTTCTAAAATATTTCAAATAACAAATAAGAACTGGACATATAGAGCTGCTGTTGAAATGCTAAAAATCTACCAACATCATATGCATCATGTTATTTCACTATAACCCTTCCCAAGCTCATAGTATAAAATACATGTCTCAGAACACTACATTTATCTAAGCAATAAATAACAAACCAGTCCCCCTTACATCAGATTCTCTCCATTTAAACATGAAATCAGCCTTCTTGATATTTATTGAAATTACTTGGGGAACCATAAGGCTAATATTATGTAGCTATAAGAGTTAAATTAATTAAGAAAGTGGTAATATTTACTTAGATATTATATATTATTTATAATGAATATATCCCACAAAATGAGAAACATTTTCAAGTACCTTGAACATAATTCAGATTTGATGAAACTTCTCATTGTTTGCTATTCTCTTCTTGCTCATTTTTACAGAGAAATCACGAAGTTACACTATATAAAGTTGATCCTTTATGAATAATGTGTACTATTTTTAGTGAATTTCTTTCTGATCTAAATTAAAAGGCAAAATATAAACAAAGGAGAGATATCACAATGTCTTTTGTGTTGAACAGTTGAAAATTTAAATACTGAGTATGTCATCCCTCCAATTTCAAGCTTCAACAGCAATGCCTCTTTAGATTGAAATGTTTATAAATTAATCATCTACTAATGTGAATATTATCTCATTTATATTCCTGTAATCTCCATGAACTTTAATGCACCATGCATATAATTACCCTTCCAACACATGGTACTCATGCTGTGTTCTTCACATACAATTATAATTATGTTCATTGTACTCCAGTTGTCCATAGGCATTGCAAATATTATTAATTAATGAATGCCATCTTTATCTAAGATATTTTGTCTCAATAGTAATAATTATTTTAGCCAATACCTTTATGTAAGTGTTCTAAATCATATCTTTGAACATTATATAGTTACCAGAATGTAATTTTGTATTCTTTGGTTTCAGCTTGGGTTACATAACATAATTAAGTCAGGGGGTGATAAATGTATATGCTGTAAAAGAGGTTTGAATTTTTCATATAGAGTTAGCTTTGAAATTTTGACCTTATAGTAACATTGTGGAAATGTGCTTCTTTATTGAGACATGGGCAGTAAAAATGAACTGAAAACCACCTCTCAGATCCTTTACAACCAATTCACACACCCTTTTCAGGACCATAGCAGAAGAGGGGGCAGAGAGATTGTAAGAATCTGGTGGTGGATGATCACAAAGAAAGTCTTCCAGGAGTCTGGGAGATTGTTCATATGAACTTACAGCAATGGTGACAGCACGCACAAGACCCATCGAAACTCAAACCAGACAAAATCCAAGCGTAGAGGTGGGGAAAAGGGTAAGAAACCCAAACCTTCGCTGAAGAAGTATTAGGAGCTGATCATTACTGGGCGAGACAGAGTTGGTCTTGTTTAAGTGAATGATGCTAGATACATTGATCAAGCTTTAGAGAGAGTTGATCTTCTTTAAGGAAGTGATGCTAGATACATTGATCAGGCTTTCGAGAATGAACTCACACGGAGGGACATGTGGAGACACAAATGACTCCATAGGCCTTAACATATGTTAAGAGAATGCATGGAATCTGGTGGAGGAGGTCATGGAGGCAGTTGCAGATAGGGGAAGGGGACCTAAATGTGATTAAACTGTACTGCATGATATGCACAAAACTATGTATATTTTAAAAAATGAACGTCAGGGAGACCCTGTCTCAAAAAGAAAAAAAATAAAAGAGTGAACGTGCTCATTGATTTCAACTAAGTGTCCAGGCTGAGAAAGGGATAGGTACTGGAAAGGACCTCAGAATTCTAGCAACTTAATGATATATTGGTATAAAAGCTTGTAGTGCAGTTTACACTGAAAGAAAGTATGCACAGATTCTAAAACTTGAGCTTCGAATTGGTATGTGTAGCTACAATAGCATAATTACATAAGAAGGGATTCAAATTAATGTCTGACTATTAGGCAAAAATAATAGCCTAAGAAAATTGTGCAATTGGCATTTATGCCCAGCCTTAAAAAACAGTTTGAGTCAAAAATGATTCATCTTTTAAATCAAAGAGATTTTGAAATTATTCACAACATCATTATGATAACAGCAAACAAATGCACCTTATCTTCTCACTTTCTCAAACTCTCTACTTCAAAGAATGTGACCACAATTTTCAGTGTTCCTCAAAGGTATAATTATCTTTTTTTCATTAGATTTCTTCCTGCACAGTACTAAATCTAGAATTCATAGCTAGTCATTCAAGAAAGCTAGAATTATTTGTTTTCCAGTATCTTGTGCAATATGTTGCCAGTTTTCAGTCAGATACTGTGGCATGTGAACCAATATGCAAAGCAGAGTATTTGTACACTCTTTCCTCCCTAAAATGTGAAATTAAAAAAAATCTGCACCATGAATCTCAGTGAGACAAAAATATCAAAATAAGAAGATGAACTGTGGCCTTTGTGAAATCATTAAATGAACATGTATTCATACTTTTGGAGTTACAAAAATTAAAACTAAAAGTGCAATGTTAAACATATTCAATGATTAATTACTAAAAATTCATATTGGAAAATGTATGCATAATCAGTGATTTCCACATGATTGAAAATAAATTCAACCACAAATGAATATTCTGAGAGGGAATAAACAATAAAACTGTTATACCAAGGGAAGTAACAGAGATTCTGAAAAACAAGAGACATATGTTCTCCCTCATTGTCTATCTTAGCATCATTCCTATTTATGTGAATATTTATTATGTTGTTACCTCAGGAGAGAGGAAAATGAAAAGTAACCATGAAGGTAAAGGGAAAGAAAGAACCAGAGAGAAGGGGATACTAGGAAACAAATGTTAGCAAAGGGAAAAAAGGGAAAAAGATGGGGTATTCAGCTGGGAAGGGAGGAGGGATGGACATACAAAGAACCATGGGAGAAAAGAGGAAGAAGGAACTCAAGAGAGGGAATAATAGGAATAAACAATGAAAAACACAAAAAAATCCCCAAATTTCACTGTACAATAATCAAGCAATCAGTTATGGTGTAACAGCTAACATTATTATACAAAATCGATTAGGTCTTTACTCCATTTTCAAAAGAGAGATTCTGAAATGAACATTGCCCCCCAAGGAGGAAAAAAAAAACATAGAGCTGATTTGCTGTATGTAAATTAGACTAAACATAAATTTACATAAAATTTCACCCAATAGCTATAGAACACACATTGATCTCATTGGCACATTGAGTGATGGAAAAGTGTGTTAGAACACCAAACAAATCTAAACAAATATAAAAAGAAAATCAGAATCACATAACTTTTTTGAATACAATGAAAGAAACTTTAGAAACTATAGAATTTCCATGTGGCTAACTGAACAACAGGTCCTTAAGTAAATCAAAAGAGAAATTTAAAAATTTTTTCATGAATGAAACATAAATGTAATCTGAAATTTAGGAATTGTAAAGGTAGTAGTGATAAGGAAGTTTACATTAACACATACCCACAGCAACAATATGTATATTTTAAATAAGCAACCTAATGAAGTTTCAATAAAAATAGAAATCGAAGATCAATCTAAATGCACAATTATTAGAAGGAGAAAAATGTAATGATCACAACACACATATATAAGGGGGAAAATTTGATGTATAATAAGTCGACTTTTGAAAAGTAAACAAAATAGACTAATCATAAACTGAATAAGGAAAAAGATAAAAGAACCCAAATTACCCAATGTGAAAATTAAAAAGAACATATTATGCCTGCTACAACAGAAACATAAACAATAATAGAAGCTAGTAGTCAATTTTATACCAGTGAATTAGAAAACTGAGAGAAAGTGGATTTATATGCAATGTTTATATTAATATATACAAAATCTAAACAGACATAATTATTTAGGTTGAATCAATAATGAAAGTTCACTATCAGAGAATGTAGTTCATTTTACTTTGTAATTTTATCAAACATTTAAGGAACTACTGATTTCAATTTTTTTAAAACTGTTCCAAAAATTGAAAGGGAGTAAGTTTTCCCAAATTTCCTCTTGGAAGCCAGATTCTCCTTGGCAATAGCATTAAAAATTGAAAGAGAAATATATCAACAAGTAAGTATCTCTAATGAATACACATGTACAAATCTCAATACTACACAAGAAAATTGAATTCAATGTAATTATCAATCCAAGATACACATAATCAATTACAATTTATCCCAGTGAGTCAAGGATAGCACATGATGTGTGAATCAATAATTATGAGACACAAACAAGAGGACCAAAATCATGGAATTATCTCTGTATGGTGAAAAATTATTACATTACAGCATCCTACCATTACAGTTCTAAAAAAATTAGGGAGAGAAGGAATATACCTCCACAATATAATGGTTATACATAACAAATACAGAACTAATGTCATACTCAATGATTAAAAACTATTTTTCTAAGACCTGTAACTTAAGAATTCTAGTCTCATTATTATTTGTTATAGATCAGGTGTCTCCATCAGAGTATTTAAATAAGAAAACAAATAAAAAGGTTGTATATATCAAAGAAGGAAGTCATTTTTGTCCATTTCCAAAGAATGTGATTTTACATATTGAAAACATAGACTATTAAAATAATAATGGAAATGATTAAATTCAGTGAAGTTATAAGATCTAAAATAACATATAATTGCTCTGGTACTTCTGTATACATGAATAACACTGTGCAGAGTATTTATCCAAATATTTCCTTTCACAGAAGCTACAAAAATTAAAATTACTAGGAATAAATTTCACCAATGAAGTGAAAGCATCTACAATCTAAACAATAAAACTGTTTAAAAAGATGATCCTTATTACGGACTCTCAAGTTGCCCCAGGAATCCCAAATTCCAGAGATTCAGGGAGATAGTCTATGTGCCCTTTTGGCCCTCTTTTAATAAGGCCACTCCAAAGCCCCACCACTGCTTACCAGGGATGACCACTTCCACCTGGCACCTCTCCTTCCTTTGACATTTGGCATATCCTAATCAGTTCCCCATAAGGACTCTCCAGTCACTCCATATGGCCCAGAGACCCAGGTAGGCTCAATATGACTTGTTGTCAGCTTCTTTTCATTGGAGTCACATTCAAAACACTAAGCTGTTTGCCAAACACCTCCAACTCCTCCTGGATCCTCTGCCATCCTTTGGGACTATCCTAAACCCTGTAAGTTGCCTAATAAAACACACAATTTATTCTGACACTGAGACACAAGGTCAGCTCACATTGTCCAGGGAAACTTGTTTCAATCTGCCTGAGGAAATCTTGCTGAAACTCTACTGTCATTTGTTAAGTAGAGTACCTAGAATAATGCTGTAGGCATTAGAATCAAATAGATGGAGGAAAACAACATACAGCACTGCTCTTAATTAGCCTCCTTCTGAACATTATAAACACCTCTCCTGAAAAAAGAAAGGTGGCTTGAGCTAAAAGAATGAAATACTCAAACAACAAACTAAAACCACATGTAAAAATCCCATTGCAGAAATAAAAACACCACAAAGAAGCAAAAAACAAAATATCTCCTCTACAATCTAGAAATTCCATTGTAATGGAACTTAATGAAAATGACCTGGAAGAACATTTGGAGAAAAAATAGAGAAGAGTGATTGTAGCTATGGTGAAAAAACAAAACAAAAGAAAAACATAAAAAAATCCCTCAAAGATGAAAATAAAAAGAAATTAAATGACTGAAATGAGGAAGTCAATCCAACTAATGCAAACAGCTTGAAGAATTGAAGAAAAATCAAATTAAATGATGCCAAAATTGTAAAAATCAATAAACTACCTTTCCTCATTGGCCCCCTCTTGGGCATTGGGTCCTTTCCACTACCCCTGCTACAGAGCAGGAAACTAGCCTGGTGAATCAGTAAAATACTGCCCACTGTGTCATTACTTCTGTGCCTTCGGACAAGTCACATTGTGCTGCTCAATGTTTCATATCTATTTTGCTTATCTAGTCAGAGCCCATATACTTGATCCCCATCATCATGGCTTGGGCCTAGGCCACTTCACATTGCTGTAGATCTGCAGACAAGTCAGTCTGGAACCATTAGTTCCTCCAATAAAATATCAAAAGTGAGAACCTGAAGCACAAACCAAATAACTATGCATAACTGTTCAGAAAGCAACCAAGCTTAAAGTCAACAATTAAAACAGAAAGAAAGAAAAAATAAAAACTTCAACTCAACAAAGGCAGGGTAGAATTTCATATCAAACATACAACCAACAAAAGAAATACATACACCCATGTCAAAATGCAAACAACAACAAATACTGTTAATAATGAAGACAATTTGTCCCTACCCAATCCAAATATACCTAAAAATATATTGTACAATAATACCTTAATAACTACCAAGCAGACACATAGTTGAAAAGAGTAATCATAAGCATGATCAAATAATTCAATGACATTAGCTAATGTATCTTCTTTTATACTTCATCTTTGCATTCCAATGCATTAGATGGAGGTCTCAGAGGTTGTCAACTCTACTGAACAACCATCGAATGTATACTGGAGGTGACTGAGCCAAAAGAGCACATAGGGTAGAGGTATTTGTTCAAAGGTCATGGGGTCAAAAGATTGGGAGTAGGGTGGTTTTGTATTGTTTATTTACGCAACTGATGATGGTTGTAACATCTAGAATATTGTGAGAATATAATTATGACTATAATAAGCCAGATACACCCTGCTACTTCCTGATCCTTTGCACCAAAACCAACCCAATTCTTCAGTCTAGTTCCCTGGGCCCTCACGACTTGTCCCCACCCTAACTTTTATTTGTACACCTGAGACTAGCATTCTCCCCTGGCTATCCACACCCACAAACTGCCTAGGATTCCTGACACCAGCTTCCTACATTGGTAAGTTTGACTCTACCCACTGTGCCTTGACTCCTACATCCTAATTCATTCTTCTAGCTCCCACATCCTGTTCTCCTTCTAGCTGTGGGCACAGACCTATTTCTTCTCTTGGCACCCCAGACCTCTGGGCTACGGTCTTGGCCTAGATCCCCCCACTGCATCCTTAGCCTTTGAACTCAGATCAACACAATTCTTCAGTCTCATTCCCTAGAGCCTTCAAATCCTGTCTCCACCCTAAGGTGCCTTTGTACACCTGAGACCAGGCTTCTAACCTGTCTTTCCCCAACAACAGCTTGACTGGGATTCCTGAGACCAACCTCCTTCCCTCACTAGCAAGCCTCCAAGATTGTACTGTTCCTGCTGACTAGAGGGACCCAGACCTTAGGAGGAAGCCTGAGAGCATCTGACCCTCATCTGACTTGGGCCTCTTTGGGAACTACTGAGCAGCTGGACTAAAGCCATCTGGCTCTTGAAATATAAAATCAAAAGAGAGAACCTGAAGCCTAAATACCCTATAAGAAAACAACAAAGATACATAAGGTACACATACACAAACAGAACTAAACTCAACAAAAGAAGGCTTAACTCTCACAGAAAAATCAGAAACTACAAAAGAAATCCATATACCAAAGTCACAGTGAAAAAATAACATGAAAAACCCAAAGAATATGTCCCCATCAAGTACCAACCATCATATAGAGGAGGTGTACAATGGACAACACAGGACATGGAATTAAAAATTACAATTATAAATATGATAAAAGAATCCAATTAATTTAAAGTACACACAAACAAAGAAATTAAAGAACTGAAAGAAGATAGGGATAAATTTCTGAATGAATTCACAGAAGTATTAGAAATATTGAACAATATGCAGGCTGAAATGAATAAAGAAGGAAGTGAAGTACAAATGACAGGAGAACCCTCACCAGTAAAACAAATGAAATGGAAAACATAATGCCAAGATTGGAAGATAAAATTGATGAATTAGACCACTCAAAGATTATGAAAAAAATTAAGAAAATATAGGAACGGAATATGTAGGAAATGTGAGACACCATGAAAAGACCAAGTTTATGCATCACAGGCATAGAGAAGGAGAAAAATCTCAGGATAATGGTATGGACAAGAACTTCAATAGCATTGTAGAAGAAATTTCCCCAAATTAAAGAAAAACATGCCCATACAAATACAAGAAGCATATAGAACACTAAATAGACAGGACCAGAAAAGGAATTCCCTACTGGACTTGCCCTGGGGAACACCTGGGGACACTAACCACACAGTGGACCTTAACAAGGATGAGAGAGTATATAGGCTCCAGTGAGGGGTACTATAGGCTCCAGTGGGGGGATTGGGAGGGTGCCAATGGAAATGGGGGTATAAATATGATTAAGATTGTTTGAGTTGTTCTGTATGAAGTAAACAAAAAATTCAATAAAAACAAAATTAAAAAATCAGAAAGAACAGAAATAAATGACTTAATAATTCTGCAACTAAAGACTGGAAAAGCAAGAGCAAACCAATCAACACAGTGGATGAGAAGAAACTTAAAAGTCAGAACAGAAATCAATGAAATAGAAGCAAAGTAAATAATACAAGAATCAATGAATCTAATAACTGGTTCTTTAAAAAGATGAACAAGAAAGACAGAACCTTAGTCCACTGAAACCATAAGAAGTAAAGAGAAAATCTAAATCAACAAAATCACATGAAAGGGGATACATCACAACAGACAGCTAAAATATCCATAACATTATAAGGGAATTTAAAAAAAAAAAAAAAACCTATACTGTATTAAATTAGAAAATCCAGAAAAAACATGAATTTCTAAATTCAGTGGAAGGTAAGAGATCATCAGGAACTTAAAAAGACTCATAATAAATAAGGATTGTTAAAAAACAGTCTCCTGACAACAATAAGAAATTCCAAGCCCAGAAGTTTTCACTGCAGAATTTTCCCAATCATTCACAAAGTTCTAAAAATAATATTACATAAAGCATTCAAAAGGATATAGAGTGAGAACTCCTAAAATCCTTCTTTTATGTCAGTATTATATTAAAATCAGATAAAGACACACACTCAAAGGAAACTATAGGTCCATAACTCTAATGAACATATATGCAAAATTCTCTACAAAATACAATTCACATACAGATACACATATACCATGATCAAGTTGGGTTGTATCCAGAGCTTAAGGGATTGATCAACATATAAATATCTATCTATCCATATATATATATATTATATATGACAAATATATATGACATATATATGTGTCAAATAGATCATATAAAAAGATTAAATAAAGAAATAATGTGATCATTTCAATATATGCATAAAATTCTTTTGGCGACCTCCAAGATATATTCCTGATAATGATCCTATAAGGAATTCAACTGGTGGTAGCAGACCTCAACATAATTAAGGCCATATACAACAAACTCAAAGCCAATACCATTACAAATGGAGCAGAACTTGAAGCATTTTCATTAAAATCAGGAACCAGAAAAGACTGTAAAGTAGCCCCACTCCTTTTCAGTATAGTGCATGAGAATCTAGGTAGACAAATAAGATATTAGAAGAAAATTAAAGGAGTACTAATTTGAAAGGAAGAGGTTAAATTTTCCCTAGATGCAAATGATAAAGTATTTTATGTTTGAGATCTGAAAAATTCTATCAGAAAACTTTGAGAAATGATCACCACTTTCAGCAAAATGGCAGGATGTAAAAATCAAGTTAAAAAATCAGTAGCCTTTCTATATACCAACAACAAGCAATCAAAGAAAGAGTTCATGGAAACACTCCCATTTAAAAGAGTCTCAAAATATAAGATGCTTATTAATAACCAAATTTAAAACATTAAATGTCTCTATAATGAAAATTTTAAATCTTTATGAAAGACAGTGAGGAAAACACAGGGAGATTGCAAGACCCTCTGTGCTCATGCATTGGTAGAATTAGTAATATGAAAAGACCATCACTCAAAATCAATGTATAGATTCAGTGGAATCCTAATCAAACTCCTTATGGCTTTCTTCACAGAAATAGAAAATCCATCCTTAAATTCATATGGAAGCATAAAATCCCAGATAGCCAAAACAATCCTGAGCAAAAAGAAAAATGCTGGGTGATTACCATACTAGATATGAACCCAGAACAATAGTCATAAAACAACACTGTATTGGAAATAAAAGAGACATGTGGAAAAATGAAACAAAAATGAAGACCTAAATATTAGTGAAGAAAATTTCAGCTATATATCTGACAAAGGTGTCAAGAATACACACTGAATGAAAGATGTCTTCAACAAACAATGCTGGCAAAACTGGATCTCCACATTTTGAAGAATCAAATTAGACGAGCATTTGTCTCCCCTCCATACTGTCTCTCTCTCTCTTTTTTTTTTTTGGCTTGAGGTCTTGCAGATCTTGTATTGTTGTCTCAAATATTGTGAGTTCATACATACACCTGCTTGTGTCCAAAACCATAGTTTACATGTATCCATCCTCCATCTCTTGCTCTTACAGGCATTCTGCCCATTCCTCTACTGTGATCCCTGAGCCCTTTGAGGAGAGGATTGGTATAAATTTCTCATTTATGGCTGAGCATTCCACAGTCTCTTATTCTTCTCATGTTGAATAGTTGAGTGTCTATGTGTTCATTGACATATACTACATGAGGAACTTTCTCTGGGGAGACTTGAGAGAAACACTTTTTATATTTAGATCATTATATCCCTAGTAGTTGGGTTAATACTATGTTCATTTAGCAGAATAATGGAAGTAGGGTTTCCCCTCTGGCCTGTAATCTGTCTATTCATGGGTTCTTTGCCCCAATAACAGTGTCAGGTATAGTTTTAATCTTGTGGAATAGACCTTAAATGCAATCAGAAGTGATTGGTTACTTTCATAACATTTGTGGCATACTTGCACCAGAAGGTATATCATACCAGTTTCCTCATTATTGTAGCTCATAAGGTTCAAAGCTGGATTAAGGTTGATGATTATATTGTTGATTACTTTTCTCTTCCATTAGTATGAATAACTCTTTATATCACTATGAAAACTACTCAGTAGTAATGAAACTTCAAGGTCAGAGTTCAGCACCAGGTTGATTTCCTTAATCATCTTGAATGAGGTAACCCAGACCTTGAAAGAAAAAAAAAATTTGACTCTTTAGATATGTTCTCCATTTTGAAAACCCATAAAGAACAAGAAACTAGTAAGGAGCCATGTTGGGTGCTTTCAAGGGAGGTGGGATAGAATACAGTGGTATAAAGTGAGGAAAGGGGGAATTATGGAACAGGAAGGGTAAATAGTGTGGGGGATGGAAGAATAGTGGAGAAGATGGAGTATGGGAAGGAGAAACAAATACGAAAGGTCTTTTGAAAAGTCATCTAGATACCTACTATTGAGGAATTTCTTTAAAAAAGAAGCAAATTTGGTCTTCTTTAAGGAGCGATACTAGATAGGCCAACCAGGCTCAAGTGAATGGACTCACACCAAGGGACCTCTGGGGACAAATGCTTTAATCAAAGGCCTTAACCCATATGACAGAATACATGAAACCCAGTGGGAGGGCTGTGGGGAGGGTACAGATAAGGCAGGGTTTCTAAATATGATAAAGATATATTGGATGACATGGACAAAAATACAACTATATGTAATACAAAATACATATAATTATATAAATTATATGTGTATATACAGTGTGTAATTATATATAATATAACATAAAAAGAGCTTAAGGGGAGTTGCCCTTAATGAAGCACAATGCACCTATTACTCTTCATAGGCTTTTGGAGTAGTTGAACATAGAGGTTACATATGCCCTCAGACAATGCTAACGATTGCCATTTCTCTTGGCTGCCCTCCAGAACTTGACACTGAGAAATTATTGCTGAAGACAGATGATTCTTTAAAGGGTTTGCTACATAGAACATTTCTCCCATTATACATTTGAATAAACAAATGATGTAGTAGCATGGTGTGAGGGTTTATGCTATCACCTGAAGACAAAGGTACTTGTTAAAACAAACACTCATTTTTATAATACTAGGTAAAAAATTAGTCATATTCTCTCATTAGAACATATTCAGTTAAGTTTGTTCAGCTTGGGGAAATTTATTTTACTTTATAATGAAAATCTCATTTTGATGAACAAATAATAACTACATACTTCTATTCCTATTTAATGTTATTATATTTATAAATCTGTAACACTTTTCTTACTTCTCATTTTTATTATTTAAATTTTTATTGAGCTTTTGTACATTCCTTACAATAGTTCTTAATCCAATTAAGACCCCTTTCCCCCTGCCATTACAACCATATGCTCCCACACCTGGCCTCATATATTCTACCAACATGTTAAGTCCCATCTGGTCAAGCTTTTTACCTGGATGTCCTTCAGTGCAAATTCATCTACTGGAGTCTATTCTGTCTATCGAGAGATATTAAGGAAATTTTACTCTCTCTTTCCCAGCAGCAATCAGTTTCTAATAGTTCTCAGGTTAGAGATGGTGTGACACCCATTTCCTTTGCACCACACTGGGTCCTTGTCTGACTGAGTCGGCATGGGTCTGGTGCTTCATGTCACCACTGATACAAGTTCACATGAGCAAGCTTCTGGTGCCTGTAATGCCTCTGTGTGTGCCCAGTTTTGGAACTCTGCAGTAGTATCCATCTGTTGCAAACAAACAAACAAAAAACAAAACAGAAAAACCAAAACATCTTTGAAGAGTGGTGTACTGCACTGTGTACTTGTCTACAAATATATGGATCCATATTTAGCATATACTAAGTAATTTCATTTGTCTAGACTTATGACAGAGATAGGCTTTCCTCTATGATTTATTACCTCTTTGGCCATGTATATTTGGCTATAATTAGAGTGCCACCCATGCTTTAATCCCATTGAGAGGCATTTAAGTCCAATTTGATAGCTGTTGATTACCTCCTACATAATAGTACCAACAGAGGAAGTTTGCTATGCCAGTCACTATGTTTATTTGGCTTTAGGACTGGGTTTGAGCACTGATTGATTTTTCTCCCTTAGTAGCTTGCATAGTAACTATCAGAGCTAGTCTTCAGGGAAAAGACTTCCAAGTCAGTTGCTGCTTCATTTCTCCAAGATCTGTGGAAAATTATGACCTGTATTCAGAAGTAGGGGCTTATCTTCCAGTTCTGGGAGATAATCAAGGGCTCTGGCAATAGTCTCTGTTATTTTAAGAGTCTGTTGGACCGCTCTGACCAAACACTCAAAGGGAAGTGTCTCTTGTCTGATACTGTGCACCTTGCCATATAGCCCCAAGGTATACACATACAATAATGCTCAGACAACGTACATGTATTTCTCAAGGACAAGTCTCTCTGTCTGCCCATGCAACGCATTATCCATTCATCTCTCCTATCTCCCCCTACAACCTTCCTCCTCCCTCACCAGTCTGAGCACCCCCATTATCCTCACCTACCTACATATCCTACATATAATATCCACCTCCCCCATCTCCTATCTCCTGAGTTCCTTCCTCCCTGACCCCCATGGTTCTGTGGCATACCGCTCCCTCCCTACTCCTAGCAGAACACTTTTACTTTCCTCACCTCCCCCTCTAACTCCTGTTCCCTTATATCCCCCCTCTTTTCAGCTATTTCTATTGCATTACCTCAGTGCTTCTTTTCCAGTTTCCTGGCTTCAGCTGTTACATCAGGATATATACTTAAATATAAGGGATTGTTATTACCATCCACAAATGAGGGGCATGTACATTGCTTGCTTGTCTGAGTTTGTGATACTTCACTTAGTTATAAGTCTCTAGTTTCATTCATTTGCCTGCAAATTTCACAATTTTATCTTTTCTAACTGCTAAGTAGATCTCCATTGTTTAAATCTACTACATTTTCATTATCCATTTATCAGTTGAAGGACATTTATGTTGTTTCCAGTTCTTAGCCATTGTGAAAAGAGCAGCAACACACATAGGTGCACAGCTATCTCAATAGTAGGATGAATCCTTTGGGTATATGCCAAGGAGTGGTATAAATGGATCATATGGTAGATTTGTTTTGTTTGTTTGTTTGTTTTTAGGACTTACCTACACTGCTTTCCATTGTTGTTGCTCAAGTTTGCAATCCCAACAACAGTGAATAAGCATTCCTCATTCTCTGTTCTCCACCTCCAGTCTAGCACTTGGCATCTTTTGTTCTCTTGATCTTAGCCAATCTGAATCAGGTAAGATGGAATATTAAAGTGGTTTTTATCTGCATTATCTGTAATTATTAAGGATGCTGGGCACTTTTAAAGGTGTTACTTAATAATTTTTGTTTCTTCATTTGAGATCTCTCTGTTTAGATCCATAGTCCATCTTTTCTTATGCCATATATATTCTTGTTTCTTTCGGGTTTTTTTTTTAAATTCTTTGTATATTCTTGATATCAACCCTCTGTCAGATGTGTGGCATGTGAAGATTTTTCTCTCACTCAGTAGACATCTTCACTTCCTTATTTTTGTTTTGTTTTGTTTTGTTTCTGTACACCTTTGTAGCTTATTCAGGTTCCAATCCCACTTATTCATTGTTGACCTTAATACCTGAGCAGCTGATGTCCAATTTAGAAAATCCTTTCCTACAACTATATTTATAAGGAACTGCCTATGTTTTCTTCTAGCAATTTCAGAGTTTCAGATTTTACCTAGAGCTTTTTGATCCATTTGGAGTTTACTTTTCTGCTCGTTGAAAGATAAGGGTTCAATTTCAGTCTTCTACAAGTTGAGATCCAATTTTGCCAGCACCATTTTTGAAGATGTTGTCTTTTCTCTATTGTGTGTTCTTTGAAACTTTGCCAAATATCAGGTGACTGAAATTTTATGGATTCATGTTTGGGTCTTCAATTGCATTTCATTGATCTATGTGTCTATTTTAGTGCCAGTACCATGCTGTTTTCATGAATATAGCTCTGTAATATTATCTGAGATCTGGTATGATGGGTTTTCTAGCATGGTTCTTTTGTTCAAGATTGCTTTGGATATTCAGGATCTTTTGAGATTCCATGTGAATTTGAATTCTTGGGTAGCTTTTATTAAAATCTCTGTGAAGAATGTCATGGGTATTTTGATTGGCATTGTATTGACCATATAGATAGCTTTTGGTAAGATGGCCATTTTCACAATATTAATTCTACCAATCTGCTAACATGGTAGGTACTTCCATCTCCTGGTGTCTTTCCCTATCTCTTTTTTTTAAAGATTTGAATTTTTCATTGTACAGATCTTTAATGTCTTTGTTTAGAATTATTCCTAAGTATATTTATGTGTGGTTATTGTGAATAGTAGGGATTCTTTTAACACATTTTCTGATTGCTTCTTATTGGTATACAGAAAGGCTACTGATTTTTTTTTTTTTTGTCTTTTTGAGACATGGTCTCCCTGTAGCTCCAGCTGTCCTGGAACTCACTATGTAGACCAGGCTGGCCTTGAACTCACAGAGATCTGCCTGCCTTTGCCTCCCAAGTGCTGGGATTAAAGGCATGCGCCACCATGTCTGGCTGATTTTTTAAGTTGATTTTTTAACCTGCCACTGTACAGAAACTATTAATCATTTCTAGTATTTTTCTAGTAGAATCTGTGGGATCTCCTTTGTATAATGTCATATTGTCTGCAAATATTGACATTTGACCTCTTCTTTTCCTATTAGGACTGCCTTCTCTTGTCTTATTCCTCTTGGAAGAGTTTCAAGAGCTATATTCGAAATGAGTGGAGATAGTGGATAGCCATGTTGTCCTGATTTTAATGGGAATGCTTCCAGTTCTTCCCCATTTAGAATTATGTTGATCATGGTTTGTTACACATAGCTTTAATTATGTTGAGGACTGTTCAATCCAATCCAATTCCTTCTAGGACTTTTAATATAAATATATGTTGGGATTTGTCAAAGGCCTTCCATGCATCTGTTGAGTTGATCTGAGTGCAAGGGATCAGGACCCAGTGGGCAGGTCTGGATTAACAGGGTAGTCCAGAGATCTGGGGTGCAAAGATCAAAATCAGACCCATGCCAAGGCTGGGGAACAGTGTGTGGGGACTAGGAATCTGAAGTTACTAAACTACAACACTTTTTTAAAACCAGGATTAACTGGTAGCTCCAGCTTGCCTGGAACTGGCTTTGTAGACCAAACTGCCCTAGATCCAACAGAGGTCTGCTTCTGCCCCTGGAGTGCTGGAATTAAAAGCATTTTTCACCACTCACTATTGAAAGTCTATAAAACTTTTACAATGCAAAATGCACATACTTACTGAACCAAGATATCTTGAAAGGTGGCATATTAATCTGCAAGTTTAAAAAAGTCACCAAGCAATATACACATTGAAATTTTAAAGTATCATAGTCTAAAGGAACAGTAAAGTATTGCAAATATAAAGATGAGATGGATTCAGAAGAAGCTGGCTTCCTTGAAGCAGATGACGTTTAAAGAGCAGTCTCTACTTAATAGTTGACTAATGATCTCTAAAACTAACAAAGTAAATGATGCTGAATTATATACTTTAAATTTTTTAACAGTATATCTTAAAAAATGATAGAGGCTATATGAAATGGTGGTTAAAATAAGTGTTTTGTTCTTTCCACATACAGTATATGGTTACATCAATACATCAAGTTGTGTTCTTCAAAACACAGGATTTATTTTGTCAATTACACTTCAGTAAGAATGAAACATACTTCAAAATCGAATGCTTATAAGGTAGATTGCTTGAAAACTACATAAACTCATTAAGGGAAAAATCCATCAAATTCTTCCCTTTAGTGTATACTTGAAGTATATTATTTTAACTCTTCATATGAGCAATGTCTAGTGTTTAATGTAGATTTCACACTATATAATCAACTTAAATTCCACATAAATCATTTCTCTGAATAATAATATAGTATTAAAACTTTTCTAAATTCCTAGGCCCTTAGTTAGTCTTGTCAGCTCCAGTTTTTGAGCTGATGATTAAATTCACCTCGTTTTAGTGCCCTCTCCTGTCTGTATGTATCCACCCTAACAATTTTAGGCCCAGATACCATAAGAGAAAGCCACTAAACCTTGATGTTTCTGACACTATTCAATACACTAGAGCCTAGAAAATTTAAGGATCATTAATCATCTTGCCTTACTTAAGCCAGCTACTGTGCCTTTACTTTGCTATTACCTTTCCTGAAGACACACTTCTGTGTGGTGATCTAAGAGACTTCTCTTTGGAGATATAAAGTAATAAAGATTTCTGCATTTCATTTATTCAAGGGTCAGTGTGTTTTTTCTTTCCATCAAAGTTTTTAACAATTCATAAAGCCAGAGACAAACCTTAATATTTTCATATGGGTAGATGAACATCAGTCGTTTTAGTGTTAGCAATATCTTTACGTTAGTGATCCTAAAATTAACTCTAAAGACAAAAGTTCTAGGAAAAAAATTTTGGTGTTGTCAGTAAACATAGCTAAACAACATTTATTCTAATGCTATGATTCACTATTGTAATATATCCAGAATAAATAATATCCTGTTAATTTTAATATAATGTGCAAGTAATCTTAATTGGCACCAATCACAGACAAGGAGTTTCCCCTCTGAAACTGTATAATGTAAGATGTACCAAAAGATGCTGCATCTATCCAAATATATCTTTTATATTTACCTTTTTAGGAAATTATTATCACTGATTTTCTTAGTTGCTTTTTGTCCCTGTGATAAAATATTCAACAATAACTACTTAAAGAAAATGATTTCACTTTGGCTCATAATTTCAGATTACAGTCCATGTTGACTGTGAAGTCACAGGCTCATGAACTTGAAGAAGCTGCTTATTATCTTATATTGAAACTCCAGAAGCAGAGGACAGTAAATGCTTATGTCAGCTCATCTTCTCCTTTGTAAATTCAAGTCAGAATAGCATCACAAGAAACATCCCACTCATAGTGAGCAGGTTTTCTCACCTCAGATAATTTATGATAATCTACCACAAGTCTGCCAAGAGTTCCATTCCCAGATGAATCTAAACCTCATCAATTTGACAATGTATATTAACCATCGCATTGATCATAGTGATCACATTGAATAGTGGGACATCTATAGTATCCCCTTCAAAGCTAAGAAAACATAGAAAATGTGAATGTAAGAGAATGTAGAAAGTAGAGGAATGTGGGATGGTGGAGAATGCTAACTTTCAGGCTTAACATGACTTTGACTCTCTTCAAATCAGACAACTCTGATTATCTTCCCAAAATCAGGCCCATCATCACCCTGTCAAGGAATGGGGAGGAAATCATGAAGTCTCAGCCCCCACATTCTTGTACTTGTATAGAGTTAATGGTTGATGGGGAAAAGAAAGACATTTTCTTCCACGGTATAACCAAATGTAAAGTGCTCAGGCTCCACTTATAAATAAACTCTCATGCTCCTGGAAGCAATCTGAATGCAAGCAATTGGATCACAACAAAGACATGAAAGTAGAAGATGAACTTGTTGAGAAAAGAAAGGGATTAGCTACCATGAGTGAGAGGAGACAAGAGAGTTTCTTGGAGGTGAATATGACCAAAACATATTATGTATACATATGAAAATTCTAAAATTAACTCACTTTATGTATAATCAATGTTGAATAATAAATTTATTTTAAATTTTCAATTTCTCTAATTACATTCAATAAGTACTAGATTTCAAGCTTACATTTGGATAAAAGAGATTGAAGAAAGAATAAGATGTAAGGCTGTTTTACTGAATTCCAAGTGCAATAGAGGATGTAAATGTACAATTAATTTTAGCTTTCTAAGAATAATGAGAACATAGAGAATGGCCAGAGTCCATGACATTTTTAGCCTAAATTTTAGATGAAGGAAACCAAAGGGAATAATTGAAATATTTCACCTAGAGATATATATTAAAAAGCCTAAATTTGTCAGACTTCAAATCACAATACCATACTTTCTTACTCATATGATAAAACATGAAAAGCATAAGATATTTTACATTTTCCTCAAATGATAAGGCATTTGAACTTTAAAAACATTGTTTATTGCTGAAAGTGTAAGAATTCACCGAACCTATAAAATTTTATTGATTAGATGGAGACAGAAAGTTTTCTCTTCCAGAATTTCACCAAGTATATGAAAGCAAAATTTTTAAGTGATCTCTACTAAATTGTTGTGATTATTGAATACTTTGGGGGTTTGATGCATATGACTCAAAATTTACTTATTTTAAATAATTTTTTGAGCATTTCATACATAATTCATTTTTATACAACAGGTTTTGTACTGCCAACTTTAGGATGCAGTAATATTACGAAGAATTTGTTCATTCAGGTTTACACTTTTATGACAAATTGATATTATATAAAAACCAGTGCTTCTTATCATACAACTGGCAAAACATATGTTTTAAGTCCTATGTATATTCTGATATTTCTTAGTTTATGAACAAACATTATGTAATACTTCAGACCTCATTACATGGGGAAATATCTTTATCAAACTGATAAAGTGAAAACAGATCAATTAAGCAGTAGAAGTGTTAATTTAGATACCCAAGGATGTAAAGCCATTGATGGTTATTTTTATGTTCCACTTGACTGAGTTAATAAATGTCCAGTTAACTGGTAATTATCATTTCTGGTAGTGAGTGTAATTCTTCAAGATATTACAATTTGACTAACATGCTGAAGAAATAAGCTCTGCCTTAATGTGATTATGCGTTACACTTTACACTGAGGGCTCAGGTAATATGAAGATGATTTTTTGCAGTGTTATTATTTCCTATAATATGAACATCTCTTACTACATTTGGAATAAGAATTCCAGTTTCTTAGACTTTCAGACTCTGGATCTTCCATTTCTGATTCTATGTTTTACTTAAATGACTTGTACCACTGACATTCCTGGTTCTCTAACATTTAGATGTTTTATCATGGGACTTTATGGCTCCATAATCACCTAATTAAATTTGTATTTCTTTGCATCCAAAGGTCTTAGCTGGATCAGCTTCTCAAACTTTGCTGCATGCAACATACATTGCTCTCTTTAGTTGGTACCACACCCTGCATGCAGGTCTTCTTAGCAGATGCCTCACAATTCTGGCACCAGGAATGCCTTCTTGGGATCTCCAGTTCCAACCAGGCTTCACCTTCACAACTTCATAGGGTGGACTATCAGGCCCTTCTTCATGCAGGGGGAATGCTGCTGCACTTTACCTGGCCTTGGCAGCTCTCTGAAACTGCAGAGGAAGAACTGATGGCCCCTTCATTCTTGCATCATTCATGCCTCTAAAGCCAACACCAAGTGAAGGACACTGCCAAGTTTGACTGGAAGTTTTGAGTGGACTCCAACCTGCTTTATCCATTTTAGAAGCTTTTCTCTTCAGTGGCTCCTGAAGCATTTTCCTTTCACAAACTGGAGGATTAACTGGGTGTGTTCTTGCCCTGGAGGTACTCTCTCCATTGTTTAAGTACAAATCTCTAGGCCTCTCCTTAATCACTTTAATCTCCTTATCAAAGGGATCCTCTCCAGCACATACCTGGACACCAACATTTACCTTCCTAATGGACATTTTCAGTCCAAACTGTACATTATATGTTTCTTTCTGCCGTATTTGCTCTTTCTCTGTGATCTATACAATATTTTCCATTAATAGCCATGCCACCATTTCTATATTAGGCTGTCTTGAAATTTCTTCTGCCAGAGAAATTAGTCTATTGCTTTTCAAAATAGTCTCAGGCAAGCTCCAACTAGACTCTTTGACAAAATATTCCAATTGCTGCTTAAGGTCCTTATTTATCCCTGGAACTACATTGTCCATAAAGTTAGGCATCACCATATCTGTCAAAGTTTGTCATATTTAAATAAGAAGGTTGGAGATTTTCACATGAGCCAATGTACCACATCAGTTTCATGTAGGTTTAAAAATACTAGCGACCTAGTACAGAATAAAAAAAAAAAAAAAACAGTTGTTACTGACAGGGCAATTATTATTCTCTGAACAATATAATAGTAATTTGATGTCCAACCAATTTTTAAGAATGAAGATCTAAGAAAATAGGCTGATTTTGAGAGAATAGAAAAGCAAATGCAAAAGTAAATACCATCACTGTCAAAACAGGTTGCGGTCAATACTATTTAGGATCTGAGAGTTTAAGGAGATTGATGAAGTGAACGAGGCATGAGGGAATGAAAATACCACTACTGCCGTAAACATTTATTTGTCATATGTAAGAAATGATACAATGACTTTGAGGAGGAAAGATAGTCTTTTACAGGGATGGGACTCTTGGTAGGTTAACCAGGCTCCAGTGGATGAACTCACACTGAAGGACATTTGGGGATACAAATTAGACTCTATCTATCTATCTATCTATCTATCTATCTATCTATCATCTATCTATCTATCATCTATTTATCTATCTATCATCTGTCATCTATCTATCTATAGAATGCATTAAATTTGGCAGGAAGCAGTAAAGGGAGGTGTGGATATAGATATAAGATGAAATCTAAACATCATCAAACTTTAGTGTATGAAAGTTACGAAAATTCCATAAAAATAAAATAAAAATAATATTGTAACCCCCCCCCTCAGACCCATGTACTCTATATGATCCCAGGGTCACAGACTCCTAAACCAGACTGACAAAACCAACATGATAACATGATACATTCTATTCAGGTTTTTGTCTAGTTTATGACGTCTGGGAAAGGGTTATTTACAAAGTCATGATTGCCCATAGGCCCTGATTTTACATCTTGGGTAAGCTTTGAGACCTGCCACCAACCAGCAGCCTTCCAGCTGTCCTCCTGCCCCACTCTCCCCCTTTTCCCTGTATCCTGAGAGCTTCCCAGCATTCTCAGCATCTGTCCTTAGATTCTCCACCCCATTGCAATTGAAGCTGACTAACTGGGTGGGAGGAGAGAATGTCTTGGAGGACACATCTACCCAACAAATAAAATATTTAAAAGAATTGGTACAAAGTACAGAGCTGTAAAAAAAGATTAATGCAATATTATAGTCAGGTAACATTCATTCAGTCAAATAAAATAGTTCTTCAAAAAGGGCTTGTATCTCATCAGTATAAGCAAAACTCCATCTTATTCTTACATGCAATATTCCCTCCTCCAAATGATTATTCAAAATCTTTTATTAAATGCCAATTAAGAGCATACTTATTTGATTATCTTAACAGGAGAATTTTCCTCCTAATTCCCAAAACGGTGTGTTAAGTGTCCTAAAAATGGGGAAAAGTCCCTAATCAGGTACAACGATCCTGTTTTTCAATGACTGACCAGTGACACTTGTTTCATTTTGACGTGTTCTAACTGCAACCAGTTTTTCTTTAATTTACAGCAACTTCACAAAAGACACTTTTAGCTATGTTTAAAAAAATGGGATGAATTCTGAATATTTCTAGCATTTGGATACTCACAAGCATAGATCTAACTGCATATTACTATGCAACCAGAGATAACAACATAAAAATAGCACACAAGAAAACAGGAAGTTTGCATATTGAAAACATCTCAGCTCAGCAGTGTTCAATATAGCAAGGTGACCTTGTAATGTTGATGGTATTTGATGAGAAAGAACACTTAGAATCAATTAATATTGATTCACAAAAATTTTGACAAGTAAAAATATCTACTGCTTTCAGCAATTTGATGGAAATTGGCTGGTATTCTTTAGGGCTTGTCAGACTCAAAAACACCTACAAGGTATATTTAGAAAGGGCATATAGTTATAATGTCAGAACTTTTAATTTTTTCCAATACACTTGCAATTAAATATTTGCATGACCATTTCTACAGCATTGAAAAAGGAATATCAGAACTGGTTGAATGAGACTTTTAAAATGCTATGCTAATTAAAATATGATTTGTTATGTATTAAAACATATATAAATGATAAGCTCAGAGAGGGGTTTGACAAAAGTCAAGATGTGGGGTGATGAGGTAAAACTATTATAGATGAAAGAGGAACAGATATGAGTAAGGTGTACTTATGATAAGACAAACACGATAGAGACTATCGAATATGACTCCATTTCTAGGTTAAAATGCCAACTTCCTCAATTTAAGTCTCAGGTTTCTGATCTTAAAAAATAGGGACAAAAATTCATCTTTTCAAAGCAGTACAACAAGTACATAATTAGATCATGTAGGTAAAAGCATCTAGCATATGGTTTGGCATTTGGAAAACTCCCAAAGCATGTGAATTTTTATCTTCCCTGCTTATCTCCCATAGAAGTGAACACCGCCAGATGGAGAGAATTAATTGGAAGAGAAGATATGAAAAGCACAAAAACTCAATAAAGAATTCAAAGAAAAAAGGCAAACTGGAAGTTGTATACTATAAAAACTGTTTGAAAACAAAATTGCTCTTTTAGGAAGCAAGTCACCAATTTATAAGTGAACTATCTATAAAAATTACAATGTAGTATCAGAAATGTTCATTAACCAAAGATTTTCAGAAATAATTATGGGATGTAAGGAGTGGTAATTTATACAAAAAGATCATGACTCAACAACTGAAAATAACAAGGGTCTCAATTTAAAATGGAGAGTGAGTAAAGATAGTCTTCTGAGGATGTGGCACTTAAATTGTGGTAGGAAAATAAGTAGTATTCTTAAAAGTAAATTAGAGAAACAAAAATAAAACAAGGTATAGTCCCTCCAGTAGAAAAGACACATAATGTTCAAATGTGGGACAGTATTTAATTCACAAGGCTGGAGAAGTGAACACACCATTGTGATGGAAGGGATTTGAATAAAGTATTGATATATTCCAATTTGACATGAGAATGTCACTTGGGATGAAGTGAAGCAATGAATTTTAAGAAAGTCACAAGTGAAATTGAGGAAACCAATTAGAGACTGTTTTAGTATTCTCAGGATTGAGGTTGTGATAATATGCATTACACTAGTAGATGAGTAAGCTAAGGCATATTTTAATGGTATCTATGAAATTTGATAATAAATTATATGTGCATGGTAATAGGGGATAGTATATAGAATTTGGGCTTAAGAAGCAAAATAAAATGTGAGAAATTGATGAACAAAAATATTTTAGGTGGATAATCAATACTTATCTGGATTGTTTTTTATATATGAGAGATCCACATGGTAATGGCAGCTCTTAACAGATGTATGCATATATCTGGATATATCTGGGAGTCAATAAAACAGTGTTCTGATAATTCTGATGATGAGTAATGACTGCTATGATGTTTATAATATATAAAGTATATTACTATGGTCAAATGTGCATTATTTACCCATGTGGTATTAAAATATATTTTAGCTTTCTTTCAACAAATATGAAAGTTTTTTAACATTTGAATTATAAATGAGATTTAGAAAACAGTGTTCTGTAAAATTTATTTAATGTAGAAGCTATGGAAATTGAAAAAATTCACCCAGCTATCATTTCATATTGATATTTATTTCATTTTTGAAAGTGTGTTAATATCTTAATTTTTTCCCTATCGTACAGTAACATCTACACATGAATTTAAATGTGCCATATATCTTTCCTCAAACATTGCCAATAAAAGACATGGGGTAATAATACTCTCTTATGAATAGAAGCTTAAAAAGAATCCTTAACTTCACATTATGGAAAATAAACAAAGTATCTTTATCCTCTTAGTCTGCACATAGTAGAATCCCTTTAAAGGGGTTCTTAGTTTTTGGTAGAATGTACACTGTCTAAGCCCATTGCTTCTTAGATATCTTGAGAAACAGAGGAGCTATATCCCTCTAGAATTGTAAAGAAAGCCTTTACTACCCTGGAGAGAAATTTATTGAACTCAAAAGGAAACTATATTACACAGAAACAAGGCCAGACAAGTAGTGTTTAGGGTGGATTTGGGCCCCTATTTAATGAGCAAATACATAAAGCACTAAGCAGTCAACATTCTTTTAAAATACATTGGGCAAAGAAAGCACGATAATGCACATGGAGCATTTCTTGACCAGAAAAGCAAGACATTATGCGCTGTGAAAACACAAATAAGAAATTTAGACTTATGGTTTCTCAGGATTTTTTTTAACTGTAAAATAAGATTTCAATAATTAACTAAGTATATTCCAAAGTTAGAATTTACTGACCTATATCAGTCTGCTAGATTCTGTTGTTCAGAAATGTGTCTCTCTATGCACTTAATATGAATTAAAGACTCCCTAGGCTTCACAGACATTTTTATGTCTGAAAATGTTCCACTCATTCGATTATCATATTTTCTGAAGCGAACTATTTGCTCGTTCTAGACAATTGACTACTGGATTTAACAGTACACTAATTTTATGATATTTCTTTTATGAAAAGGAGTCTGACCACTTTAATAACATGATAAAGATGTTAATCAAATAGATTTTGATGATTCCATAATCCTTCTTAAAATAATTAAAATGTTGATTGTCCAGAAGTCAGTGATGCCGAACTAATTCAATGGGTGTTACCAGAGCAATCACTGTGGCACTTGTTTGAGAAAATTAAAAATTGGTTCATTAGAGCCGACCTTAATTTTAGTAAGAATTCCTAAGATCAGTAATAGCAGTGTCCATCCAGATATTTATTCCTCCAGAAGGCAACATTATAGTTGATAGAAGCTGGAGTTTTGCTTGCTTGCATTTGTTGTTGACATTTTAAATATCTGAACTATTCCACATTCAAATCTCACTCAAATATAAAAATAAGAAGCTTCCTAAGCATCTTATTCAATCCTATGAAAGAAAAATAACCATTTATAGTCACATAGAACCTTGACACTTCAAGATTAAAATGTAGCAACTGAACACATGATTTAGCTTCTATTTATTTTAACCACTAAGTTTGAAATTAAGAAGAATAAATGTAAAATTAATAATGCATTATTTCTGGTTATAAATGTATTCTTTCTGGTTAGACAATACAAATAAGCTAAAATATAAAGTATTATAACAATTTTAATTCATAAATTATCATATAACATTTGTTTAAAGAAAATGATGCTATATGTTTACTATGTGTTCACTAAATTATTTATGTATAATGTTTAATTGAATACTCACAAGAATGTTATGAGATGATGGAACATTAACACAATTCTTCCTCCATGGGAATTCATTCATTTGAATAATATTTACTAACCGTCGTTAAGAAATCAACCATCTTTCAAGATTCTGGTACTATTCTTGAATAAAGGTAACAAATTAAAACCAGTGACAATATAACAGTTTAATCAAGTAAGAAATGGATAAACATGATACAGACAAAAAGGTAAGAATAAGTCCTCTTAAGAAGTATTTTCCTGAAACCTGAAGAATGAGATCTAAAAAAGACTCAAGTATGGTACAGAACACAAAGAGCAAAACAATCTCAAGAAAAGTGTTTTTAGAGCATAGTGAGGAAAAGAAAGAAGACATTAAGGATGAAATGGCTAATGGATACAAAACACAAGAACTTGTGGCATTTATTAATGATTACAAAATCCATAAAAATTAAGTGTAGGATGAATAAATATACCATATATATATATGGAAGAATGAATCACTATAAGGTTAAAATACAAAGACACAAAGAAGAAGACATTTTAAGAAGTTTTTGAGAAGTCGGTGGGAATTATTGATTAGGTATACAATGCTGTTAGTATTAGAGTTGGAAAGAAATGAAGACATATAGAGCATATTTTGAAGTAAGACAGAAAGTTTAGCTCATCATTTGTTGACTGTCATATATGTGTATCCAGGTTTTTACTGTTGTGAATAAAGCTTTCTTTGGCATTATTTGCAATAAAATATAAAATAAATAGAAATAATCTTTAAATATACATTTCCTAGTAATGAACTGAATGGATGGAGCTTTGTAAAGTAAAGACAAGTGGCAAGCATGGTTTTTGGGCTGCTAATGTGAAGAAATTAGTGAAACAGAAGGTTTCACAGAAGGATCCAGAAAGAATGCAATTGATTATGAGAAAACAGTTTGGTGTAAGAAAAAAAATTCCTGTATGATTAAGTTCAATAATAGACCTGACATTCATAAAAAGCATGATAAGTTTATTATATTTTTAATTAAAATTAGAAACTATTTAGGAAGGATGGAGGAGAAAAAATTGATTGATGGTTTATACATAGACTACAGTAAAAGTTTCTTGTATCCTACTGCACAGTAAGGTGAGTAAAAAATATAGCAAAATTTTACCACACATTTTAAGGAACGAGAAGAACTGTGAAACATGACCAGAAAACAAATAAATTGTAAATGTTTATTGAAAACATTAACTTAACTTATTTAAGCATTACAAAAAATGTTCACGCATGAAACTTTAACATGGACTACTATTAACTATTGAAATTTTATGAAATTATTGGTTAGTTAACATAATTTTAATTCAGAAGTATTGATGGTATAGCAATCTGACTAAAATGTAGAAATGTAAAGTTCTAACATGTATGAGAAAAAACACACATAATAATTGAAGATCAGTCAAACCATTTAAGAGCTTATATCACCATGGAACCAACAAGAGAAGTCCTTATTTAAGAAAGATCATCTCTTTTCCTCAATCCATATTTTTATTGAATATTTGTGCATTTCATATATTACATCTTAACAATCTTTACAACCCCCTCCCTATCCACAAGCCCATAGTACCCCCACCAGATTTCATGCATTCTGTCATATATGTTAAAGCCTATCATGTCAAGGTTTTGTACCCAGATGTCTCTCAGTGCAAGGTCATCCACTGGAGTGTATTCAGCCTATTTAGAGTCTCTTCCTTAAAGAAGATCAATTCTCTCTCACACAACAGTAATCAGGTGTCAATAGTTCTTTGGCTAAGTTTGGAGCCTGCTGTCCATTTCACCAGTTCCATGCTGTGTTTTTGTCTGAGTTTTCATGGGTCATGTGCATGCTGACATCATTGCTCTGACATCATATGAGGAGAGGTCTTCATGATTATGTCTCCTTATGACCATGCACCAATCCAGTCTCTTACAATCTTTCAGTACCCTCTTCCACAGTAGTCCCTTAACCATAGTTGGGTGAGTTTAATATAGGAGTCCTATCCAGGGAAACTCTCTTTGCAAACTCTTGTTTTCTACATCTTGGCCAGTTGCAGATTTCTGTGTGTATTGCACTCTTTTTAGTGAGGAAACTTCACTGGTGAGACTTAAGGGATGCGTTAGTACTTTATCCATCCCCTGTTCTGCTATGTTCCATGAGCCTTAGGTGTAGAGGTTCAGTAGATGAGTTTCTTAGGGCTGGGCATTACTCAGGCACTTTTTCACAGTGTGTGAGCTGTAATAGTCTCCACCTGTTGGAAAAAAAAAGTGTCTTTGATGAGTGGTGAATGGTATACTTGTCTGTAAATATAAGTATCCATATTTATTACATTGTAAGAATATACATTTGTCTAGAGATATGACAGCATTAGGGTTTTATCTAAGATCTATGACATCTCCAGTCATGTGTATTTGGCTATGTTTCCTATACCACAAATGAGTTTGCACCCATTTATTGAGCTTTAAGTCCAATTAGGTAGCTGTTGATTACCCCCAAAATAAAAGTGCCACTATTGCACCAATACAGTTTGCTGTGCACATCATTTTGTAGTTTTTAGGCTTTAAAGCTGGAGTCAAGGTTTATCTGAGAATATTTGGTTCTTTACCCAAGCCTTATCTACATAGCACATGATAATTAAAAGTATCAGACTGGTGGAACTAACCTTATTGGATGTTTAACAGCCTATACTAATGTGGTCAGAGGGACTTAAAGAACAGTTTTTGCCCCTTGCCTTCCAATGTCAACCATGTTCCAGGGGACTATCGAACATCTCTCAAAACATCCTACAAATGTAGTGAGTCACCTGTCCTCTTGTTTGTGGAGGACATGGAGACCCCACGAGATGGACTTGAATCAGTGTCCAGTCTACAAAGAGGAGGGTCAACTTAGAGGAAACGTCTCATTCATGATTCCAAGTAAAGCCACAGTCAAGTAGGGCCTTTGACTTATCTTTACATTTGACTTATCTTCCAGTCTACAAAGAGGAGGGTCAACTTAGAGGAAACATCTCATTGAGGCTTCCAAGTGAATATCTCTCAAAACATCCTATAAATGTAGTGAGTCACCTGTCTTCTTGTTTTGGGAGGACATGGAGGTCCCACGAGATGGATTTGAATCAGTGTCCAGTCTACAAAGAGGAGGGTCAACTTCGATGAAACATCTCATTCATGCTTCCAAGTGAAGCCACAGTCAAGCAGGACCTTTGACTTATCTTCACATAGATTGAACTTTTAAAAGAAAGGAACCAGTGGCTCCTCCAAACCCCATGTGACCCCTGAGGAACAGATCATCAAATGACCTTAAATGTAAAAATAAATTTATTTTGGGGCCAACTGTATGGTCTTAAACATCCAAAGGAAAGTATAACCAAAGAGTAAAGTTGTCAGTATACTTCTTTAAGAGATCAAGAGAATATGCTTCCCAGATATTAAGCTTAAGTTTACATAAAAAGTTATCTAGACAATTATTTCTCATTGATGATTTTGTTCCTAACCAGAAAGAGCTGCTCACATGTAAGACTTCAAATCTTGGTCTCTAATACTGTAGTGCCCACCTGTAGCTAAGGAGGACAACCAACTATTGTTCTAAAATGATCGATAAATTGGTTTTCTCCCCCTATTTAAAAGCCTTTTAGAGGGAACTGACACTGATTCTAACTATTCCAACAGCTATAAATTTTCTGAAAGCAAATCCTGAATCCATCACTCTAGAGTCCAGCCTTGGAAGACAAAAGAAAAATGAGGATGAACCCAATAGAGGGATGATTTTGAAAGCCCTTGTCAAGAAATTCCAATGGACTCTCATATGAACATTTGAAAATTACCCTGTTCTGACTTTTTTCTAGTTCCCTGTCTAGAACCTGTAATGCTAAGTACTCTTGCCTTTACTTCTCCTTCACATCTCCTGTTCACGATTCAAGGACTTTCTTTTCCACTTAGAGATGAGTTATGCAATTTGGGAGTCTTTTATATAGGCCCACTAAAGGGGCACTCCAATTGCCACACCCTGCGTCCCTGTTCAGTATGGAAGAAGCCAGAGTGGTCTGCATCCCTATTCCCTATTCCCAATTTGGATAACCCCTGCAGAGGATGGTGTGATAAGAATAGGAGGCAGGAATTGGCTAAGCATTTAGGGTAAAAAGACCCCCCCCCCAAAATGGCCAGTTTCTTGGATAAAAGTCAAAATGTCCTTGGGACTGTTAGCAACATAATCTATTCCAAAGGAACAGATTATATTTAATCCTTAAAGATTTTAGTGTTACCTCTTCAGAGGGGGGAATGTTAGAGTGCCCAAAAGCCCCATAAAAAATAAAAAAAAAGAAAGAAGAAAAAAAAGAAAAATGTGATGGGGAGATATGGGAGGTGTTGGAAGGGAGGGAGTGGGCATGGGTTTGGTCAAAACACCTTATATGTGTGTATGAAATTCTCAATAACATTTTTGTAAAAGTTAAAAAAAAAAATAA
>NW_008331140.1:3725824-3729859 GCF_000622305.1 Nannospalax galili
TAAAAAATAAATAAATGAAAGAAAAAGAAAAAAAAGTAATGGGGAGATATGGGAGGTGTTGGAAGCGAGGGTGTGGGCATGGCTTTGATCAAAATACCTTATATGCATGTATGAAATTCTCAATAAAGTTTTTGTACAAGTTTAAAAAAAAGCTGGAGTTCAATCATTGATTGATGTTACCCCTTAGCAGCTTTCATTGCATCCTCTAAAACCATGAGAACTAGCCTTCATAGTGCTGGCTTCCAGGTCAGTTTCAGCTCCATTTCTCAGAGGTCTGTGTCTGATGTGCTATCTTCAGCAATAGGGTCTTATCTTCAAGTTCTAGGAGGCAATCAAGAGCTGTGGCAAAATCCTGTTTAATTTTGGGAGTCTATTGGACTAACCTGGCCAACAACTCAAAACGAGGTTTTTCTTGTCTGACACTGTTTTTTGTTACATAGCCTTCAACTATACACATGGATTCATGTTGAGATATTTTATTTTATGTGTAATTTTCAGTAAACTTTTTATCTATTATGTTGCTCTCTGGTTTTATGCAGCAGCTAAATATTATTTAACCCTCCTCCCTCTGTCTCTCTCTCTCTCTCTCTCTCTCTCTCTCTCTCTCTCTCTCTCTGTCTAACCCTCCCTCTTCTCTCTCCAGTTAAAGTGCCCCCATTTTTCCCATTTCACCCTTAATAATATCGGTCTCATATAATGCCCCCTCTCTTAAGATCCTTCTTCCCCTTTACCAAAAGATTCCTCATATAACACTCCCTCTTCCTTCTCAGGTAAACATCCATGGAGAGGGAGTGGATGTGAATTTGATAAAAACACATCAGATTCATGTGCGAACTTCTCAATAAAATTTTTTTAAGTTAAAGATAGTTTGAACTTAGTTATTTGGAGTTGGACATAAATCATCCAATTACAGTGCTTTCTAAAATACCACATGTATTCTAGATATAAAGCCAACCAAACAAAATAGCCAGCAAAATATTTGGTGGGTTATGTAGTGTTACTGCATTTTGATTTCTGCATAAATTTGAATAAATCTGAAAACAACAACAAAAATACTCATATTTTCCCAATTCCCCCTTAGCAACATCTGTTTCCTACTATCCCCCCCCTCTCTTGGGCTCTTCTTACCCCTTACCTCTGTGAGTCTTTTTCATTTTCTTTGCTTCTGTGGTTTCATTGGGATATATAATCACATATAAGGATGTGGTGTGAAGATCCAGAAATGAGAGGGAACATACATCACTTTTTTTTCTGAGTCTATGATATATCACTTAGCATAAGAGTTTCTAGCTTCATCGATTTACCTGAAAATTTCATGATTTCACCTTTTTTTAAACTGATGAGTAGAACTCTATTTTGTAAATATATCACA
This sequence comes from Nannospalax galili, assembly GCF_000622305.1. Classification (NCBI taxonomy): domain Eukaryota; kingdom Metazoa; phylum Chordata; class Mammalia; order Rodentia; family Spalacidae; genus Nannospalax; species Nannospalax galili. The sequence continues at coordinate 3,727,197 of NW_008331140.1, forward strand.
TTTTCTTTATCCACTTGTCATTTGATGGACACTTAGTTTGCTTTCATTACTTAGCTATTGTGAAAAAAGCAGAGACAAACATGGATATACATGTTTCTCTACAGTATGAAGAATCCTTTGGGTATATGCCAAGGAGTCATATAGCAGGATCATATGGTAGAATGATTTTTAGTTATAGAGTTCTCCACACTGCTTCACACAAGTTTTCAGTTCAACCAGCAGTGAATGAATGTTCCCCTTTTGTCCCGACCCGCAGGACAGTCAACGTGGGTATCTGGAGGGAGGAGAGGGGACGGAAAGGGACAAGAGATGCGAAGAATGGAGACAAGACAGAATTTCTGATCAAGTCTCATTTAATGAACATCTACACAAGGTTTTTATAGTGAGGAGAGGGGGAAGTTGGCAGGGACAAATCCATTGAAGTAGAGCAATTCAATTAACAGAAAGATTATCACAATAACACCACACCAATTGATCACAGAGTAAATTCCATAGTAACACCACAGTTCTATATAGCAAGTTATAAATCAATTAAGAGGTTACACTTGTATGATTACAGAGTAATACCAAAGTTTCTTAGCAATTACATGAGAAAATGAGGGAATCTCTCAAGCGGTAAGTGCCCAGGTTAGAACAACATGTTTGTGAGAGGCTTTCAAGTATAGTCATCTGGTTAATCTCAAACCAGACCAGCCTTGATGTCTGAAAAACGGCTTTGCCAGGAATCAGGTCTTGCTATTTCCTGGGGTAGGGGCCTACGGCTCCCGACACCCTTTCTCCCCATCCTTGCAAGCATTTTATGTCCTTTGTTGTCTTGATCCAGTATGACTTGGATCAGACATTCTGATTTGCATTTCCCTAATTACTAAGAATATTAAAATGTTTCTTAGCTTTTTTATTGCTTTGTTTGTGAACTTTCTCTTCAGGTTCTTTGCCCTACTTTTCTTTGGAGCATTTCTTTCTTTCTTTCCTTTCTCTTTCTTTCTTTCTTTCTTACTTTCTTTCTTTCTTATTTCATTCTTTGTGTAGTCTGGATATTAATCATCTGCTGAATATGAAGCTGGTGAAGATTTTTTCTAACTCAGTGCATCTCATCTTCACTTCCTTGGTTATTTCTTTTGCTTTACAGAAGTTTTTTTTTTTTACTTTAATGAGGTAACCCTTGTTGAGTGTTGACCTTAATTCCTGAGCACCTGATTTCTGATTTAGAACTCAGTGGGTCTCATCTTCACTTCCTTGGTTGTTTCTTTTATTGCACTGAGTTTTTTACTTTAATGAGGTCATACTTTTTGAGTGTTGACCTTAATTCCTGAGCAACTGATATCTGATTTACAAAGTCCCTTTCTATACTTATATTTTGTTGAATACCTCCTATGTTTTCTTAGAACAGTTTCAGACTTTGATGTTTCATATTGAGGTCTTTGGTCCATCTGGAGGTGACTTTTGTGTAGGGTGAAAAATAAGTGTCTAATTTAAATGTTCTAAGGTAGATATCCTGTTTTGTCAACACCATTTTTTGAAGATGCTGTTTTTCCTTAATTATGTGTTGTTGACACCTTTGTCAAGTATAAGGTGTTTAAAATTGTATTCATTCATGTTTGACCTTCTATTTTGTTCCATTGATCTATGAGTCTAGTTTTGTTCCAGTGCCATGCAGGTTTTTTTTTTTTTTTTTATGCTATAGATGTCTAATATAGTTTGAGAACTGGTATGGTGATCCTCCTAGCATTGTCCTTTTTCTCACTATTGCTTTGGCTATCTGGGGTCTTTTGTAATTCCTATGAATTTGGGGATTTTTTTTTCTAGTTCGGTGAAAAATTCATGTGAACTTCAATTGACATTACTCTTAATCTACACATTGGTTTTGAGGATGGTCATTTTCACAATATTAATTCTACAAATCTATGAGCACAAGAAGTTTTTCTATCTCCTGGTTTCTTCCTCTATTTCTTAGATCTAGTGTCTTCCCTGGAATCCAGGTGTGACACAAGGGATGCTAAGCCCTGATTCTTGATATTATGCCATATCATGACTCAATTCAGACTGAGATAAGGTCTAAGGAAAGAATGTGCTATCTCAACAAGCTCATGAGCTTGGGCCTGGTGGTGCATGCATACTTTAGTCCCAGCAGAAGCAGGCAGATCTGAGATCAATGCCAGCTGGGGCTACAGGGAGATCCTGTCTCAGAAAATTGAAACAGGCCAGGCGTGGTAGCACACGCCTTTAATCCCAGCACTAGGGAGGCAGAGGCAGACGGATCTTTGTGAGTTCGAGGCCAGCCTGGTCTACATAGTGAGTCCCAGGACAGCTGGGGCAACAGGGAGACCCTGTCTCAAAAAGACAAAAAAAAAAAACAATTGAAACTGGTCATTAATACTAGTTTAAAAGTGTAGTGACCCTTGTGTTACATGTTTGTGCTTTCCCTTCTAAGAACTCAATTTTCTTTTTAAAAGAGTCCCAAGTCTTCGAAGACCAAGATATTTCTGATTTTCATAAAATTAAGCTGCTCAAGATTGTAATCTTCATTTTCCTAATAAACCAGTTTTTTTTTTGTTTATTAGAAGAAGCATTTCATTACAACAGCGTTAACCTATTCAATAACATTTTTCTGAGCTAGGGTACATCTCTTTCAAAATTGGCTGTACATTTTTAGATTCAATTTG
>NW_008331140.1:3730600-3744213 GCF_000622305.1 Nannospalax galili
TTTACCAGTTCCATCTATGTGAAGATAAGTCAAAGGTCCTGCTCGACCATTGTTGGCTTCTCTTGGAAGCATGGAGGAAATGATTCCTCCATGTTGACCCTCCTCTTTATAGACTGGACACTGTCTTAATAAACCAGTTTTTTAACTTAAAAAAATTCATTGTAGATATCTTTATTTTCTGTAGTTAGGTTTATTCAAAATATTTTAGTTTCTTGAGGTTACCATGAATGTGACGATTTCCACAAAAACTTTCTTCTATTTCTTAATGCTGGTACATAGAATGGGGAATGATTTTTGCAAATTAATTTTGTAACCCCCCACTTTGCTGAAAGCACTGATAATTTCTAGCTCTTTTCTGGTGTAATTTTTTGGATCTCTTCATAGAAAATCATATTATCTGCAAATAGAGGTAATTTGACCTCTACTTTTCCAATTAGTACTCTTCTAAATTCCTTCTCTTGTGTTGTTGCTCTAACAAGAGTTTCAAGCACTATATTGATAACAAGTGGAGATAGTGGACATCCTTGTCTAGTTCTTGATTTTGATGGGCATGATTCCATGTTCTCTCCATTTAGAATGATAATGGCCTTGAAATTTTTATACAGTTTTAATTATGTTGAGGTATGTTCCCTCCAGTCCAATTCCCTATTGGAATTTTAGTATATAAATACATGTCCAATTTTGTGAAAGACCTTTTCTGCATCTATTGAGATGACCATGTGATTTTTGTCTTTGAGTCCCTTTCTATGATTTATGGCATTTATTGTGTTAGGTGTATTGAGTCATCCCTGTATCTCTGAAATAAGCCAACTTGATCTTGGTGAATGAACTTTTTGATATGTGTCTGTATGTGGTTTCTGAGTATTTTGCAAGAATTTTTGCATCTATATTCATTAAGGAATATGCCTAAAGAAGGCCTGCAAGCAATACTCCTTAAATTAGTCAAAAAGATAGGAACAGAGGGAGAATTTTAAAACTCTTTCTATGTGTCCAGTATTTTTCTAAAGCAAAATCAGGTAAAACACAACAATAACAAAAAAGAAAACCATTTCTCACAAATTGAGACTGGCAGTTAAAGGAAAAAAATATCACTAAAGAAAACTAGTAAATTTCTTCAGACCACTTAGCATAAATCAGGAAACTAAACAATTTCTTGCACAACATAATAAAGTGACGGCAGTAATAAACTAAGAGTTTCAGTATTATATAAAAAACTAAATCAGAAACAAAATTCAAGGAATAATGTCATTAAAATGAGTAGAAACAACATATAGATATCTAATAAAGTTTTATCATAGTTTTCAATGAAGTTTTAAAACATGCTTATTAAAATTAAATTTCTTTGCAAATGTTAGTTTCTTAAGGACTCTGATTGTATAAGAATGTTTGTAATTTGCATGGAATACAGTATTGCCATCTAGTGAAATGTCACCAAATATAACCAAATAGGAAAAAAATAATGCGGTCTATTTCGGTAGGATGTTTGCAGTAGTGTGTATAACATATTAATACATGCTGCCTAGATTTGTCAGTCTAATATTTAAATGAAAAAAAACTGTTTATGAATGAGAATTGAGCTCTCATTCATGAAAAAAATTATTCTTGAGTTCTGATTGCCTGATCATATAAATATAGTTTAAGGCATACTCACAGTATGCCCAGATATTAGACAAAGGCACAGGCTAAATGCTCATCCTAGCGCCATCTTTTGTTAGTCTTATGACATTTGGCAATGTCTTTGCTTTGAACAGAAATTACAATTCTGCTATTTATCCCATGTTAAAAATTGGAAAATTGAAGACATATTCCACCACAATTTCCAATGCAAGAGGCATAATTGAAGTATGGGTATTTTTAATTTGATAATGTCCAGGGAATCTGGTACAAACTTACAAGAAATAATTACTACTTTGTAAATACCTTCCATGTTTCCTGTTGATTTAATGTTTGACACTAATTACTTATAAGAAAAATTTCTTATTGGTTACTTAGATATTTAGGCAGCTTTTCAAAATCCATCCCACAAATCTAGCCTGCAGCTAAGAGAGAGAATCCCGCTATTGGTTCAAGTAAAAATGAAACGATAGTTAAATTTCATATCTCCTTCTCTGTCTCTTTCTCAAGAGCTCATATGTGAGGGACCACACAATGATTATAACTAATACAACAATATCAAAATGCCTAAAAGATCACTCTGGATCCATCACCCTGGAGTCAAGCATTGGAGGCCAAAGGAAAAAATATGAGGATGAACTCAATGGATGAATGATCTTGGTAGGCCTTAAGAGTCTAAAGGGCTTTGATTTGAACAGTTAAAAGAAAGAGATCTACTGGTCTAGCTTCTCCTGGTTCCTTGTCTAAGGCTTCTAAGGCTTTTACTTCTCCCTCACATCTCTATCAAGCATTTCCTTTCCTTGCTACACATGGCTGTTATACAAATGGTATTAGTTATGCCTTTTTGAAGTCCACTATATATCTCACTGGAAGGGTATCTCAATGGTCACATCCAATAACTTCATGCAGAAAGAACAAACCTGATTCTCTCATTGCTCCAACTCTGTAAATGGCAGTTGCGGTTATCTTTTCAGGGTAGAGGAAATGATGAGGACAAGAGGTAAAAGCTGGACAAGTATTTCAGGGCACGAACTATGAAAGCAGCAGGTCCAGAAAAGCCCTAGATTCTCTGATTAGAATTGAAAGATAGGAGCTCTGGTATCTCATCACCTTCTAAATCAGCACCCTTGCCTAGAGCCTATACATGACAATGGGAACTAAACCTTCAATCTAGATATTAATCCTTTCTGGTGAAAATCTGTATCTCTAGATTTTCAAAAGAGAATTGGTTGATATTTGTTCTCTAATTTCAGCCCATATCCTAAATGATTTTAAGATTATCTCTTCATAGGGGCATATAGTATGGTAAAGAACAGAATCTACCATGAGGTTGAGGTACCATTTCTCCTTCATTTAGAGCTAATCCAGTTGGGCAAGTAGATGTCCTGGCTAAAGGACCACCACTAGAAAGGTAGGGTCACTTTAAAATAATGTCATTTTCCTTCCCAGAATTCTCATCCCCTAGTGTAGTTTCTACCATTCCAAGATTTTCAGTTGATCCAGCCAATTTTCTGAATCGTGATTCAGAGGGGCATAGCTATTCATTTTTCTTCTCTTCTGTCATTTCCTTTTGAATGCTGCCCAAACCTTTATTATGCTCTTAAACTTCCTGGTACTTTGGGTTCCTTGCTCTTTCTCTGAAGCTACTTTCCCAGTCGTGCAACTGACTGACACCATTATGTTTAAATTCATTCTGGCTTATCTCAAATGTGTTGATTTTTTGCCATGTCTTGTACATTCATCTCTTCTGGACAATTTTGCAGCTTGATTTCCTTCACTATTTGTTTCATGTAAACTATAATAAATTATCCACAAGCTTAAAAATATGTCTATATTCATAGAAACGTAAGTGATCAATTAGTGTACTGATTTTCATTCATAATAAACAAAAAGCAAATTAGAGCAACAATGAATTACATTTTTCCTTTGATAGTCAGATATTAGGTGATTATAGAATATCTAATGGAAGCAAGGTAAAAATTCTTAATTATTATTTACAGATATTTAAATTTATGCAGTCACTCTGTAAAACTTAAAATCTACAAAAATGTTAAATCAGTTGCACTGATTGACTTGGAAAAATTTTGGTCTGAAATTCATTTTATGCTTATAGTATCGTATGTACAGCATATTTTATATGTGGATGATACATGATGTGACTTTGTAATATAGTATGCAATAGAAGAAAAAAATTCAACAATGAGATATCATCTACAACTTCTTAGTACTTCCATACTACAGAATACTATGTAAAAATGGCACACACTGTCCTTACGTATGCTGACATTTTATGAAGTTATTCTTATTTTTTATAAGGTGTGCACTTTTATTATACTGGTCTCAAGTCAGAGTGCAGACAATTCCTAGCTGCCTCATACCTCAACCCACTCCAAGGAAGACCAAAAGCCTTCATACAATAAGTTAGGGGAACAAAAAGACGGGGCTCAAGTTGGCTGACCATTCAAAAATAAAAACAAAAACAAAAAAGTATTAAGGCAGATGATTTTCAAAAAACTGCGGTGCATAATTTATACAAAAGTGATGTTATTGTCTCCCCTGCATGTTTTCAGGCAATGGGATACACCATCCTCCTTTTAGGAATGGTGGTGGCTTTAGGGAGGGACTTCCTCTAACCAGGGATGCTTGGAATGATTTTTTAAAATGTACAATCAAGTCCTAGCCACATTGTAGAACTTGGAAATGCTTGATATAACAACTATTTTTAAATCCTGAGTCCAAAGCTCCAAAATAAAATTTAAAAAATACTTGTTTTTAAATAAAAAATAAATAAATAAAGCCATGTGAATGTTGTCTCTTTTCTTTTTCTGGACAAGCTAGATTTTTGTTAAGAAAGGATGTAACAGCTCACTCAGTTAAGTACCAGTCTGTCTCCAAGCATTTGCAGTGGATGATGGAAGGGCAAGACTCATTGTCCTCTTGTTTACTGATCCACATCTGCTGGAAGGTGGACAGTGAGGCCAGGATGGAGCCACCGATCCAACTGGAGTACTTGCGCTCAGGAGGAGCAATGATCTTGATCTTCATAGTGCTGGGAGCTGGAACAGTGATCTCCTTCTGTATCCTGTCTGCAATTTCAGAGAATGTGGTGGTGTACCAGAAAACACCATATTGGCATAGAAGTCCTCGTGGCCGTCAGCGTCACAATTCATGGTGGAATTGAAGGTAAGTTTCATGAATACTGCAGGATTCCATGACCAAGAAGGAAGGCTAGAAGATCGCTTTAGGCAGCGGAAGTGTACATTGCCAATGGTGATGACCTGGCCGTCAGGTAACTCATAGCTCTTCTCCAGGGAGAAGGAGGAGGCAACAGTGGCCGTCTCTTGCTCGAAGTCCAGGACAATGTAGCACAGCTTCTCCTTGATGTCACACAAGATTTTCTGCTCCGTTGTGGTGGTGAAGCTGTAACCAAGCTCAGTCAGGATCTTCATGAGGTAGTCTGTTAGGACCCAGCCAGCCAGGTACAGACACAGGATGACATGGAGGGGAGAGCATAGTCCTCATAGATGGGCATGGTGTGGGTGACCATGTATGTCGCTGGAGCCCATCATAACGGCAGTGGTACAGCCAGAGGCATGCAGGGACAGCATAGCCTGGAAGGCTCTGTACACAGCTAGTGTGTTGAAGGTCTCAAACATGATCAGGGTCATCTTTTCACAGTTGGCTTTGAGGTTTAGAAGAACCTTGGTGAGCAGCACGGGGTGCTCCTTGAGGGCCATACTCACCTCGATGTCATCCCAGTTGGTGACAGTGTCGTGCTCGATGGAGTACTCCAGGATCAGGATGCCTCTCTTTTTCTGGGCCTCATAGCCCACGTAAGAATGCTTGTGGCCCATGCCCATCATCAAGCTCTGATGCCGTGGGCAGCCCACGACAGACAGGAAGATGGCCTGGGGAGCATTCTTGCCCGCAAAAACGGTTTTGCAGCTTCCTGAGCCGTTTGACTACCAGCACAGGTATATCACCATCTATGGCGAACTGGGTGGACTGTGTGGACCAGAGGAAAAGCAGATACGAGAGATCTAGGCACTCAGAGTGGACACGGGACAGTAAAAATTATTCTTATTTTATATCTATTTGCTCTGTCAATTTTTAATAATAGACAAAACAAAAGCAACCTAATATTTTTACAATATTAATAAAATCAATTGTATATCATATATTCTGACATAAAACTTCTGCTTTTCTTTAAAGCTACTGGTTTGTTTACAAAATTTCCTCTCACTTTACTGATCATGAACAAATCTGACAATTTCTACAAGATTCTGAATTAGAATTCTGCTGTACTATTCATTCCTCCTAAGTTTTATGCACCAACATCAAGTATTGTTCCATCTTCTTTCAGCGATAAATTTTCAATATGCATTTTTTAAATTATAGTAAATTCACAAATTTTAATTAAGTAAGTAAATAAAGAAGGAAAACAAATAAGAACAAAGTTATTAAAATACTAAATTCTTAATTTATAGCAGTGCCTTGTAATACTGTATGTTGCCTAACACATGATATTTTTCTTTAAACATTTAAAATATTCTGTTTTCTGCTACTTAAAATTATGTTGTTTGCCAATGATTTTCTTGAGACTCTAAAAATACTAGAATTTTTTTATTTGACATGTTTATATAGCCAATTTTTATCTAACGCTGACTTCAATAACAATAGATGTTTTCCATTAAGATAACTATTTATATGATTATGAAACTGTCACTCTGCAAACTAAGGTTTTCAAATAGATGTTGGTAACAAAGAAATTAATGCACAGATACTTGTTTGCTTTCTGAACTAATTTTAATTTCTAAATTATTCATTTCATGTAGAAACTGAGTATTAATATCTTATACACAAATGCATATCTCAAAATGAAATGAAAAATTATGATTGAGTCATCTAAGAAAAATGATGACTCATTTTGTTGCTGGAAGTACACTGGTACATTCTGTAGACCTATTCTCAAGTGTATTTAAAGATGAACTGAACCATAATAGAGCTTGTTTCGTTTTACTAAGTTGCATTTATTTACCAAGGAACAAAAATATAGTATCTATCAATCTATCTATTTATCTATCTATCTATCTATCACCTATCTATATATCTATCATCTATCTATATATATATGCTATAAGTATATATGTACTTACTAGTATATATATACTATATCATGTCTCTCTATATATGTATATATTTAACTTGAAAGCAAAAACTAGCAGAGTTGTACTGCAACTTGAATCTCTTTCATGTGGGCATACATATATCACTCTGTGTGTGCATTTAATGTTCAAATTAGTTACAAACATTAGTTACTTGCAATGTACTTCAAGCTTAATAAACTTTATTTTTAGTGTAATCATGTGGTGCATTAAGGCACTTTCAGTGTACATTGAAGTCTGGCTGTGAGAATGTCAACCAGGATAAATAAATATAAATCAATAAAAATTTGGTGTGTATTCAAGGAACATTCCTGTGGACAGAAATCTGTGTAGGATACTGAGAATGGAAACACACTAAAAGGCATTGGATGAAAGAGCCTTACTAGTCTGAAGAACAGGATTGATATTATTGCCATGATAATATATTTTGAACAACAAAATAGAAGATTAGGGAAATATGTATTATATGTCTCCTAATTAACATGGGCAAGTTGGTAAAGAGGGAAGATACTGAAAACAATCAAGACTTTTAATCCCTTGAAACCATTATAAATTTCACATTTTTCTCAAAGCTTAGGACTTAGGGTATTTTGTATGGCTATGTAGTTTATGCAGAGTAAAATGTAAATATCCTTAGTGCACAGTTGACACACAAACATGTGCTTGAATAAATATATAAAACCTAGAACCACCCCCAGAAAGTTCTCTAAATCTATATTCAGTCAAATCCCTCCCACAGTGACAATCACTGTTCTTATTTGCATAACCATGTATTAGTTTAACTTGCTTTTCAATAACTTCATGTATATGTAACTTTCTTTCTTATCAATCTTCTATCACACGTGTCTTTTTAAAAAATATTTTTTACTTTGCTAAACTTAAAGAAACTGTATTCAGAATTTCATATATGCATATAAGGTGTTTTGATCAAATCCACGCCCACTTCTTCCCCTTCAACACCTACCAATATCTCCCCATCACTTTTTTCTGACAGCTTTGAGTACTCTTTCTTTCTTTTTTCTTCCTTCCTTCCTTCTTTCCTTCCTTCTTTCCTTCCTTCCTTCCTTCTTTCTTTCTTTCTTTCTTTCTTTCTTTTCTTTCTTTTCAAATGGGGCTTTTTGCTACTCTAACATTCCCCCCTCTGAAAAGGTAAGACCAAAATCTTTTAGGGATTACATAAGAGCTCCCAAATACTTTTGACATTTTTGGCCTTAGGAACACAATGTGTTGCTAAGAGGCCCAAGGACATTTTAACTTTTAGCCAAGAAACTGGCTACTTTTCTTTGGGGTCTTTTTTACCTTCATTGCCTACCCAATTCCTACCTCCTATTCTTATCACACCATCCTCTGAAGAGGTTATCAAAATTGCCAATAGAGAAACAGGACATGCTGAAGAAGCCAGAGGTGAGGCAATTAGGGTAGCGCTTCAGTGGGTCTATCTGAAAAGCTCCCAAATTGAATACCTCTTTTGTGTAGGGAGAAAACAAAGTCCTTGACTGGTGAATAGGGGATGTGAAGGAGAAGTTAGCATTACAAGTTCTAGACAGAGAACCAGAAAAAAGTCAGAACAAGGAGAATCTCAAATGTTTATATCAGAGTCCATTGAGATTTCTTGACAAGACCTTCCAAAAGCATTGCTCTATTTGGTTTCTTCTCATTTTCCTTTTGTCCGCCAAGTCTGGACTAGAGAGTGATGGACTCAGGTTTTGTTTTCAGGCACTTTGATACCTGAGTGGATAGAATCAGTGTCAGTTCCCTCTCAAAGGCTTCTAGATGGGGGAGAAAACAGATTAAACCATCATTTTAGAAGAATAATAGGTTATCTCCCTTAGCTACAGGTGAGCACTACAGTATTGCTAGTCATCTTATTGATATATGTGCAGTTATGCCTCTAACAGTGTATTTAGGTCATCAAATTATTATCTTAATAAGATTAAATCTATCCTGAGATATAGAGTACATAAAGTCCCTGCATAAAAAGTCCAGGTAGAAAACCATTTAAAATAACATTTTAATTTTTAGTTATTTCCTCCTGCCCCCTGCCAGTCTTGGAACAAGGAAGGCCCCAATTCCTCCACCTCAGATTTCTGAACTAGTTTACTAACTCAGACTAGCTAAATACCTGATTATAGATTGTTAAGTTTTTACTCAGGTGTCCCTGACACTGCCATCTTCCCTGGCTCCTGAGCAGCTGGACAGACCTGCCCAGCCAGGACTCTGGTAAGACAGATCATACCTACTGCACCACTACTCTATTCCTCTCACCAATCCCCATCTTGTCCCCTGCCAGCCATTGGTCCAAGCGTGTTCCAATTCCTTCACCACAGATCACTGAATTCACTTTCTAACCTTGACTAACTTAACTTCTTAATATAAACTCCAATGGTTCCTGATCTGCCTGACACAGACCAGCCCTCCTACTAACCTGACCAGCCTACATACTACCCTCTCTCACCATACACCCAGACCAGCCTACTACCCAGAAAGAATCTGAAACACACATCAATCTATTTTCCGTATCTAAACAAAAAACAGCCAAAATACATTATATAAAAAGAACCAAAATTAAGTTAAACCAAATCAGAGTAGAAAATCCTATTGGACACATAACCAACATAGAACATCCACATACCCGAAAGACAGTGCAAATGACATAAATATGAAAAACCAAGGGAACATGTCCCCAACAAAACCCCAGTAGTCCTACCAAAGTTCACGGAAATGAGAGCCACCCTGTGGAATCCCACAATGCAGAATTTAAATGAACAATCATAAACATGGTCAAAGAAATTAAAGAACACATAAACAACTAAAATAAAGAGGAAAGGCATAAACTTGTAATGGAAGCCCAAGAAAGATCAGAAATAATTCTTCACTTGAACAATGAATTCCCAGAACAGTGAAAAAAAATCCAAATGAAAATGAACATGGGATTGAAAAACTCAGTAAAACAATTAGAAACAACAGGAGAACATCTCACAAGTAGAATGAAAGAAAAGGAAAACAGAATATAGGATGGTAGGATGATAAAGTTGAAGATTTGAACTCCTTAAGAAAAGGCAATTCAAGAAGCACATAGAATACCAATTAGAAATGACCAGAACAGACACTTCAAACAGCATACCATAGTAAAATCATTAAATGTACAGAACAAAGAGAGGGTACTGAAAGCCGTTAGAAAAAAACAAGTTAATATAAAGGAAAGCCCATCAGAACTACAGCTGGATTCTGAATACAATCTATGAAAGTCAGAAGTGCCTGGACCAAGTATTCTCACTTCTAAATGACCATGGATGCCAACCCCAAATACTTTATCCAGCAAAACTATCTATCATGGTCAAAGGGAAATGGAAAGTTTTTCATGACATGCATAGGTTGAAAGAATACTTAACCACCAAACCAGCTCTACAGAGAATACTCAAAGCAATACCAAGACCCAAAGAAAGGAATGAGCATGCCCAAGAGGCTATAGAAACAAGACAAAGAATAATGGAAACACAAAAGGCCACAAACACAAATAAATTAAAATGACATTTTCCAATGCACATTTTTCAATAATGACACTAAATGTCAATGGCTTCAACTCTCCTATCAAAAGATATAGGCTAGTGGAATGGATCAAGAATGGAAAGCCATATTTTTGTTGTATTAAAAAAAAACTCACTTCAAGGATAGACAGTATCTTAGGGTGAAAGGTTGAAAAAACATTATTATAAGTAAATGGCTCTGAGAAGCAAGAAGGTTTTGCAACTCTAATATCTGACAAAATTGACATCAAATTAAAACAATCAGAAGAGATAAAGAGGGTTACTTCATTATAATCAAAGGAACAATCGACTGAAAAGATATTAAAATCATGAACATATAGGCACCAAACTTTGGAACATCCAATTTCATAAAAATAATACTCCAGGACTATAAAACTGTGCTTAATCCCATCTCAGGAACAGTAGATGATTTAATACTCCACTATCTTCAATAAGTATGTCAACTGGATAAAGAATAAACAGAGAAATATCTGAATCAAATAATGTACTTTAAATGGACCGAGCAGACATCTACTGAATATTCCACATAAGCAACAAAGAATACGCTTTCTACTCAGCAGCTCATGCAAGTTTTTCTAAAATTGACCATATTCTGGGACACAAAATACAAAATACAAAAAAATGAAATAATGTCAGGTGTTCTATCAGACCACAGTGCAATACAGCTTAAAATCAACAGAAAAAGAAGATATACTAACTACAGGAGCTCATAGAGATTAAACAACACACTCCTGAATGACAAATGAGTCAAAGACAAATTAAGAAAGAAAGAAAGTATTCCTGGAACAAAATGAACATGAGAATACAACACAACAAAACCTCTAGGACTGATTAAAGCAGTCCTAAGATGGAAGTTTATGGCTCTGAGTGCCTACATTTAAAAATCAGAAAGAGCACATGTAAATGACTACAGAGTAACCTCAAGAGCCTGGAAAGGCAAGAAGAATCCAACCCCAAACAGAGTAGATGAGAAGAAATTAAAAAAAAAATCAGAGCAGAAATCAATGAAGTAGAAATGAAGAATACAAAAATCAATGACTCTAAGAGCTGGTTCACTGAAAGGTTAACCAAGATAGACAGGCCCTTAGCTCACCTAACCAAAAGAAAACACAAATTCGAGGCTACAAAATCAGAGACGAAATTGGAAAAAATCACAGCAGAAACCATAAAAATACAGAACACTCTAAGGGAAAAATTTAAAAATCTGTATTCCATTAAATTAAAAATATAGAAGAAATGGATGAATGTTTAAGATCAAGGACACAATCAAAGTTAAACAAGAAGAGATCAACAGCTTAGACACATAACAAATAAGGAAATTGAAAAAGTAACACAAATCCTCCTGACTAAAAAATGTCCAGGTCCAGATGAATTCACAGCAGAATTCTTCCAGATATTCAAAGAATAACAGAACTACAACCAATACTGCTGAAGGTATTCAAAAAGATAGAAATAGAAAGAGAAGCCTCAAAATCCTACTGTGAAGCCAGTATCACTCTAATACCAAAACCAGTTAAAGATATAACAGAAAAAGAAATCTATAGACCCATATCCTTAATGAACATAGATGCAAAGATACTTAACAAAAACTCATAAATCACATAGAGACACACATCAAAAAGACACACCATGGTTAAGTCTACTTTGTTTCAGAGAAGCAGGGATGGTTCAGTACATGTAAGACAATAAAGATAAGAAAACATATAAATGGACTTAAAAACAAAAAGCACATGGCCATCTCAATAGATGAAAAAAGGCCTTTGACAAAATCCAACATGCATTCATGTTAAAAGTTCTAGAAGGAATTTGTTTGGAGGGAACACATCCCAACATAATTACAGTTATATACAAATATACCCATAGCTAACATCATTCTTAATGGAGAAAAACTGGAACCATTCTCAATAAAATCACGAAGCAAAAATAGATATTAAATGAAAATCCCAGTGCCAGAGTTGGGTGGCTCTCCTATGAGCTGTTGGCCATAGGGGTCCTAGAGGCCCCCAAAACAATAAAGGCCATTGCCAATAATGTTGGTTATATATGGGAAGTGGACAGTAAAACCCTACTGATGGAGACACCACATGATATAAACACAAGAGAGGAGGATCTCAAGCTTGGACTAAGCTGGAAACCTCATGCCACTGGGTGGTTGGCTTTCATAGTGCCAGAAGGTGATATGCAGATGACTGAGGGAGAACTAGCCCCTATAATTCTGGTAAACAACGGACTCCACATGCTCACAATCAATGTGCAAAACAAGATGTTTCAGCTGGTGCAATAGTGGTGCATCTAGTGTATGTGCAATCATTAACTTTTCTATTGGGTATAATACCTGCTCCTAGGGTGGAACACACATCTGTTACTATAGACCTGGCCAACCCCTGTGGCAGGGGAGGATAAAGGCCCCAGTGGGGAAGCCACTGCAATTGTTTTGTTAGATGGATGTGATGCAGCTGCTAAAGTACCTTCCAAACATTTGTGTTTATGCCCATAGGTTAACTTGTTAGGGCATACACAGTTAAGATATTCTTGCTTCTTTCTGTTTTCATTTTTATACTAGATGGGATCCCACTGAAATGGGATAACAGCCCATGGAAATCAGATGATGCAGAGATCCAAAATCTCAGTCCCTTGCCACCAGGGGAGGAAGATCATCCCACATCTATCACCCCTCCAATGCTCAGTGACCTTTGTGGAAGAGGTGGGCAGAAAGAATGTAAGGTCCAGAGGAAGGGCTGGAGTGTTACCTGGAAGTGTCCTCGGACCATTATCCAGGCAAGCTATACTCACACATCCTTCCCACGATTCTCAAGGAGTCTATGGGGGAGTCAGTTACCACTCCAACCCAATCAGTTGACCTTAGCTGCATGTGGGAAAGGATCTAAGGTTATATAAGCCAAGAAGGCCATAAGGCACCTCTCATCATTTTGTGAGGCTGTCAGGAAGTCACAGGACCTATATATGAATGTTGACTTTACAGCAGAGCCATAAACGGGTGGAGTGGCACCCACTCTATGCACTCTTAAAAAGTCCAATAAACTCATTAGGATAAAAAAAAAAAAACAGAGCTAATGGAAACCTGCATGATTCAACCAAAGTTGACCCCATGCTGGCAAACACTTTGGTCTTTGATTACTTATTTCTCTTTCCCCCACCTTAAACTTCATTGTCTAAATATTTTTCTGTAACCTTCTTCAAGCCTTTTATGGAAGAAGTGTATTAAAAATTGCTTCTATTTGGAATAAAAGACAAAGAAAAAAGAAAATACACAGGTTAATAATAA
>NW_008331140.1:3744322-3747179 GCF_000622305.1 Nannospalax galili
GGCAAATGATCTAAAATGGCTAAAAATGGCAAAACTACTGTGGAGTGTTCTAAGAAGTTAAAGATTTCTTCCAGTTTGTGTAGAAATATGAAATGAACAAAATAAAAGGAGATGAAAGGAGATACATAAAGAATGGAAATAGAAGAGAAGTGATAGATGAAAGAAGAAAGAATAATCCAAAGTCATGAGAAAAGAGCAAGAGATTAAAGACTAAAATGGCTAAAAATGGCAAAACTACTGTGGAGTGTTCTAAGAAGTTAAAGATTTCTTCCAGTTTGTGTAGAAATATGAAATGAACAAAATAAAAGGAGATGAAAGGAGATACATAAAGAATGGAAATAGAAGAGAAGTGATAGATGAAAGAAGAAAGAATAATCCAAAGTCATGAGAAAAGAGCAAGAGATTAAAGAAAGGAGGAAAAAGATTCACCAATAATGAAAGAGATAAAAAAAAAATTGATGAATGTAGGAAGGAAAATAAAAATAGAATCTTAAGAGTATTTAAAAGTAAGGGACCTGGGGAGATGGGTCAGCAGGATTCCTTGTAAGTGCCAAGTAGATATGGCAGCCCTCTTCAAATCCCAGCATTCATGAGATGGAGCTAAGGGATTCCTAGAGCAAGATGACTAGCTAGACAAGCTGAATCAGTGCTTGTGGTTCAACCAATAAAGCCTACCTCACTATGCAAGTTGGATAGTGATGGAAGAAGACTCTCTACATCAACCTCTGGTCTTTATGCATACACAAACCACCACATATGCACACACATATACATACACAAGCATGCAATACAAATCCATACATGGCAAATTCTAAATACAAAAAGATACTGAGGAGGAAAGGAAGGAAACAAAGTGAATAAAAGGAAAGAAGAAACTGAGAAAAAGAACATTTTGCCCCAACATATAAAAATGCACAAACAGAAATTAGAAGAATGTATGAAAGGGCATAATAAATAAAAACATAAACATTAAAAATGCAATAAATTAAAAATCCTGCCAAACATGTAGCTTTTAAAAAAAGCAACAATAAATAAATGGGACAGAGAATCACAAGGGAAAATAAAGGGGAAAAAAGAGAAAAAAAATCATAAACCAGGTAAGGCTTTCCACTATCTTTCTTTTCAATAGAGTGCTTGAAACTCTTGCAAGAGCAATAAGACAAGAGAAAGTCATTAAAGGAGTGCTGCTTGGAAAAGAAGAGGTCAAATTATCTCAATTTGAAGAAAATATGGTTTTATATATAAGACATCCCAAACATCTGACCAAAAATTGTTAGAAATTATTAATATTTTCAATAGAGGAAGGTTAGAAATCAGCCTACAAAAATCATTAGCTTTTCTATATATCAATAGCAAACAATAAGACAAAGCATTCAAAAAAAAACCCTCCTATTAACAATAGCTTCAAAAAAATATTTTGGAATAAACCTAACCAAAGACAGCAAAAATCTCTACAATGAAAATTTCAAATCTCTAAAGAGACAGAAGACATTGGAGATGGAAAGACCTACTATGCTCATGGAGTGGTAGAACTATTATTTTGAAAATGACCATGTTACCAAAAGCAATTTATAGATTCAGTGAAATGGCAATCAAAATACCCATGACATTTGGCACAGATATTGAAAAAATTATCCCAAATTTCATGTAGAATCACAAAAGACCCTGGATAGCCAACGTACTCTTGGGAAAAAGAATAACACTGGGCGTATCACCATACCAGATCTCAGATTAAATTGCAGAGTAATATTAATCAAAACTGCATGACACTGGCACAAAATTAGACATGTAGATCAGTGGAATAAAATAGAAAACCAAAGAACATGAAACGAAGGAAAGGTAGCATCTTCAACAAATGGTGCTAGCAAAACTGAATCTCCACCTGCCAAAGAATGAGTTAGACTATTATCTTTCTCACTGCACAAAAGTCAATTCCAAATGTATCAAAGACCTCAATATAAAACCTAAACTCAGAAACTGCTAGAAGAAAGCATAGGAAGTACCCTCCAAGATATACTCATAGGAAAGGACTTTCTAAATTGGACACCAGCTGCTCAGGCTTTAAGGTCAATAATCAATAAGTAGGACTTCATTAAACTACAAAGATTCTGTGCACCAAAAGAAACAACCAAGGAAGGGAAGAGGAAACCCAGTGACTGGGAGAAAATCTTTACCAGTTACACATCTGGTACAGTATTGATATCCAGACTATACAAAGAACTCAAAAAACACAGAAGAAAATAAACAACCCAATAGAAGTATAGGCTACAGATCTGAACAGAGAGTTCTCAAACAAAGAAATAAAGATGGCTAAGAAGAACCTTAAAAAGTGCTCAAGATCCTTAGTCATTACCAAAATACAGATAAAAAGCACTCTAAGATTCCATCTTACCCCATTCAGACTTGCTAAGATCAAGAGAATGAAATACTCCACATTCTGGAGAGGATGTGTAGAAAGAGGAATGCTCACTCACTGTTGGTGGGCATGCGAACTCGTGTGACCACTATGGAAAGCAGTGGAGAGAACTCTCAAAAAACTACAAATGAACTTACCATATGATCCAGTTATACCACTCCTTGGCAAATACCCAAAGAACTCATCCTACTGAAGAGATACTTGTACGGCCATGTTTATTGCTGCTCTCTTCATAATAGTTAAGATATGGAAACAACCTAAATGTCACTCTACTGATGAATTGATAATAAAAACATAGCACATTTACACAAAGGCAATATATTCAGCCATAAGAAAAGATGAAATTATGAAATTTGCAAATAACTGGAAAGAATGAGTGAGCATTATATTAAGTGAAGTAACACAAATGCAGAAAAGCAACTGTCCTATGTTCTCCCTCAT
>NW_008331140.1:3747226-3817251 GCF_000622305.1 Nannospalax galili
TATATATATATATATGATGCAATGTGAGGAATCAGGAAAATGGAAAGTATACATGGAGGCAAATGACAAGAAAGAACCCAAAGGAAGGGGATAATAGAGAACAGATGTTACCAGGGGGAGATGGGGAGAGTGGGAGTATTTGGCCGGGAGGAGAGGAAGAAGGGACATGCAAGTGGACAAGGTGTGGAGGAAAGGGGATTTAGGAGAGGGGAGATGGGTGAGCAAAGGTTATTGGGGGCAGAATGGACATAATGGGGAATGGGGTCACTGGGACTAAGGAGCAAGAAGGGAGTCTGAATGGGAGGAACAAGGGTAGAGATGAAAGAATCTTAGGTATTTAGGAAATCGAGAGGAAAATGTAACATCCCTAATACCCCATGAAAAATGCCCATAGAGTGTCTGAAGATTAGTGTGTATGTATACCTGGAAAATGCTTTGCAAAGAACACAGTTCCAGACAAAGGGGACATCCCTTTGAATGGTTGGTGAGAGTGGTCCAGGAGACTCCCAAAATAACACAGGCTATTGTCTGTTCTTGGTTAAATCCCAGAACTAGCAGATAAGACCCTACTGCTGAAGATGGGACATGCTTCAGTGTCAGGACTTAGAGCAATGAAGCAGAAACTGACCTGGAGTCCTTCTACCTAAAGTTTAACTATCATAATTCTAGAGGAAAATATGCAAAATGTCAAGGGAGAAAAACAATTGATGGCCCAACCAAGCCCTAAACCCTAATTATGACTAGGATAGCAAACTACCTCTATCAGTGCACTAGTGGCACTGTAATTTGGAGGGCAACCAACAGCTATTTAATTGGACTTAAAGACCTCTCAATGAGGGTGAACTCATGAGTGGTACTGTAAACTCATTCAAATATGCATGGCAGGAGAGATCACTTATCTTAGAAAAAAACAAAATTTTTCATATCTCTAGACGAATTTCTTGCCATGTCCTAAATTTGCATCCTTATATTTACATAAAGCATATCATATACCACTTATCAAAGAAGTTCCTTTTTGCAACAGATGGTGGCTACTGCAGAATTCCACAGCTCCTCAAGCACAGAGAATATATGTCTGAGAGATCCCCAGTACCAGGTGACACATCTACAGTTGAACTTCTACACCTAGTGTTCATGGAACATAGTGGAAGAGGGGGTAGGGAGAAGATCAAGACATCCCTCAACTCTCACCAGTAAAGCTTCCTTGTACAATAGAGTGTGATGCACACAGAAGGCCACAACTGTCCAAGTTATAAGAAGAAGAGACTGAAGATTATGTATCACTGGATGGGACTCCTTTATTGAACCTCACCATACCCATGGCTCAGGTACCATTGAGGAAGAGGGGGTGGAAAGATTTTAAGAGCCAGGGCTGGTTAGTGAAAACAGGAAAACAGAGGATTTCAGTTCACTGGAAAACCTGTACATGTGGACTTGTTTCAATGATAGCATAGAGCACAGGACCCATGCCAATGTAATTAAACAAGGATTGACTGGGGAGGAGGGACATGTGAGACAGGATGGCCCTAGACTGAGAACTATTGGAGACTGGCTGATGCTGGATGAGGGAGAGTATGCCTTACATATAATCTCCAGATAGGCTGACTAGACTCCCATGAACAAATTTACACTGAAGGACATCTGGGTACAAATTCTTGACTAAATGGGACTTGATTTGTATGGCAGAATACATGAGGTCTTCATGGAGGGAATAAGGGGGACTGTATGAGGGAGTGGGCCAAATTTGATTAAGAACTCATAAAAAACTACAGAAGGTCAATAAATATTTTTTTAAATCCAGATTTTCCTCTCCTTTTCAATGAGCATGGCACATTTTCCAAAACTATTGAAGGGCAAACATTGGGAAGAAGAAAGTCAGCAGGTGTGGGGGAAGAAAAACAATGGTAATGGGGATGAATATTAGCACAATACACTCTATGTATTTATGAAATTTTTTTAAAAAAACAATAAAAAATAATAGTTTTTTTAAAAAGGAGGAAGGTAGGGACTGAGAATGCAGGGGACTGCCTGAGAGCACCCAGATCCTGCCTCCACATCCTGGTGTGCTTCCATTAATTGCTCTGTACCCATTCCCCAACTTAGGATTTTGTGATCCCCCTCCCAAGTCCCCAGGGCAGACCTGTCTTTGCTTGGCTAAGGCTGGGATCCTAGCAGACAGCCTGAGAAGACGGGCTCCGACCTCCTTTGTTGTAGTAGCTGTGATCACAGCACACTGCCAGAGAGTGCTGGGTTCTGGTCTCCCTCTGGCATAGGGGTTGAGAATACAGCAGACTAACTGAGAGTCCCAAAATAGCACCCCCCAGGAAATTTTCCAAATTTTCTCTGAGTTCCTGCTAATAGTGGTCCAAACATCAGAAGGAAACCTGAGTGTACCTCTCTGGAACCTGACTTGGGTTTCTGTGAGCTCTCCTGAATAGGTGAACTGAAGCCATAAGTTCCCTCCAAAATAAAACCTGAGAGAACCTGAAACCTGTACCAAGCAGCTTTACATAACCAATAAGGAAAGGACCTAGGCAAACCAATAATACAAACAGAAGCATACTTCAATTTAATTCTCATATCAGAATCATAAATGACAAAAGAAATTCACATGCTGAAATCACAATGAAAGAATATTAAAATGGAAAGCCAAAACACTATGTCCCCACCAAACTCCACCAGACCTGTAGAAGAGTTCAAGGAAAACCACTTAGAGATAACCCAGGACACTGAATTTAAAAGAACAATCACAAATATGATCAAGGAATTTAACAAATTTAAAGAACACATGAACAAACAAATGAAAGAACTAAATTGAAGAATAAAAAAGGAGACATAAACGTCTGACTGAATTTGCAATTCACAAAGAAACATTGAAGAAAACTCAGGCTGAAATGAAGAAGGAAGTGCAAAACTCAGTAAGGCAACTATAAACAATTGGGGAAACCCACACCTCTAAAATGAATCAAATGGAAAACAAAATCAAGACTGAAGGATAAAGTTGAAGAATTGAACCAGTCCAGCAAAGGTAATGGAAATTTTTTTTTAAAAAACACAGGAATGGAACATGCAAGAGATGTGGGACACCATGAAAAAAAACAATTCTACATATCCTAGAAATAGAGGAAGAAGAAGAATTTTAGGTTAATATTATTGACCAAATATTAAACAGGTTTGTAGAAGAGAATTTCCCAAAATTGATGAAAGACATCCCCATACAAATACAAGAAGCACATAAAACACCAAACAGACAGGATCAGAAAAGAAACTCCCCACGAAATATCATAGTAAAAACTCTAAATGTACAGAAGAGAGAAAACTGAAAGCATCAAAATAAAAACAACAAATCTCATACAAAGAAAAGCCCATTAGAATTACAGTTGACTTCCCAGCACAAACTATAAAATCTAGAAGAGCCTGGAATAAGGTATTTCCAGTTCTACATGACAATACCTTCCAGCCCAGAATACATTAGTGAAAATTTATATTATAGTTGAGTGGGAAAGAAAAATCTTCCATGACATGAATAGCCTGAAAGAATACATGTCCACAAAACCAGCCCTTCAAAGAATACTTGAAGCAATACAGAGAGTGGTGGAACAGCTATACCCTGGGGCAATGAAAGAAAATAAATAAAGGTATAGTTGAGGAAACACAAAATTAGAGAACATAAACAATAATCAAAATGATGGCAACCAATACACACCTTTTAATAATAACCTTAAATATCAATGGAATGAACTTCCCAGTCAAAAGACACAGGCTAAGCAAATCGGTTAAGATACAAAATCCATCTCTTTGCTGTCTGCAAGAAACCCACCTCACCTTCAAGGACAGGCACTACCTTAAGGTAAAATGATGGAAAAGAATATTCCAAGCAAATGGCACTAAGAAACAAGCAGGGGTTGCAATTCTAATATCTGACAAAATAGACTTCAAAGTAAAACTAATCAGAAGAGATAAGGATGGTCACTTCATTCTGATCAAAGGAAAAATTAACCAAGAAGATATTACAATACTTCACATATATGCAACAAACTCTGGGGGACCCAATTTCATAAAGACAACACTGCAAGACTTTAAGACACAGATTAACCCCTACTCAGTAATAGAAGGGGACACCAATGCCCTACTGTTTCCATTAGTCAGAGTTAACTGGGAAACGTATAAACAGGGAGATTTCTGAGTTAAGTGATACCATACATCAAATGGACCTAGAAAACATCTTTCAGTTATTCCACCCAAGCACCAAAGAATACACTTTCTACTCAGCACTCCATGAAACATTTTCAAAAATCTATCACCTTCTGGGCCACAAAATAAAACTACAGAAGCACAAAAAATTGAAATAATTCCATGCATTCTATCAGCCCACAATGCAATAAAGTTCCAAATCAACCCCCTAGTCACTACATGAACTCATGGCAGTTAAACAACAAACTCCTAAACAACGAGTGGGTCAAAGGAGAAATTAAGAAAGAAAGAAATAAAAGGGGGCTGGAGAGATGGCTCAGCAGTTAAGAACACTGGTTGTTCTTCCAAGAGACCCAGGTTCAAATCCCAGAACCCACATGGCAGCTGACAACTGTCTGTAGCTCCCTTTCCAGCAAATCCAATGGCCCCTTCTGTCCTCAGTGGGCATTGCATGGCATGGGTGCACTTACTTACATGCAGGAAATACACTCATGCACATAAAATAAAAATAATAAATAAAATACTTTTTAAAAATGAAAGAAAATAATTCCTGGAATTCAACAAAAAGGACCATACAACACAAAACAACCTCTGGGACACTTTAAAAGCAGTCCTAAGAGGGAAGTTTATAGCTCTAAGTGCCTACATTAAAAAATTAGAAAGAACCCAAATAAATGACCTAATGCTGCAACTCAAGATGCTGGAAAGGTAAGAACAAATAAACCCAAACCCATCAGAAGAGAAGAAATAACAAAAATCAAGGCAGAAATAAAAGAAATAGAAACAAAGAAAACAGTACAAAGACCAATGAATGTAAGAGCTGATTCTTTGTAAAGCTAAACAAGATAGAAAAACCCTTAGTCCAGTTAACCAAAAGAAAGAAAGAGCAAACTTAAATAAAAAAATCAGAGATGAAAGGAGAAACATCACAATCAATATTACTTAAATTATTCAAATGATAGAAACAGAGGGAGCACTCCCAAATTCCTTCTATGAAGCCAGCATCACTCTAATACCCAAACTGGGTAATGATACAACCAAAAAAAGAAAACTATAGACCCATATCCTTAATGAACATAGATGCAAAAATTCTGAATAAAATATTTGCAAACTGCCCACAGATGTACAACAAAAGATCATCCACCATGATCAAGTAGGCTTTATTCCAGATATGCAGGGATGGTTCAATATATGCAAGTCAATGAACGTTTCTAATCATAAATGGACACAAAGAAAATAAACAAAACCATATTTTCATCTCAATAAGTGCAGAAAAGGCTTTTGACAAAATTCAACATGCATTTATATTCAAAATCCTAGAGGGAATTGGACTCCAGGGAGCATACATCAACATAATTAAAGCTATATAAAACAAACTCACAGCCAACATCATTCTAAATGGAGAAAAATTGGAAGCAATACCATTAAAATCTGGAACCAGACAAGGATGTCCACAATATCCACTCCTTTACAACACAGTGCTTGAAATTCTTGCTGGATCAATAAGACAGGAGAGGGAAATTTTAAAAGTACTAATTGGAAACGACCTGGTCAAATTATCACTTTTTGCAGATGATATGATAAGTGATCCCAAAAGTTTCACCAGAAAACTCCTAGAACTGATCAACAGTCTCAGTATAGTGGCAGGTTATAAAATCAACCTACAAAAATCAGAAGGCTTTCTATATAACAATAACAAGCAATTGGAGAAAGAATACCAGGAAATAGCCCCTTTGACAATTGCTGCAAATTATATATATATATATAATCTTGGAATAAAGCTGACCAAAGATACCTAATATCTCTACAATGAGAATTTTAAGTCATTAAAGAACAAGCTTGAAGAAGACCCCAGGAGATGGAAGGACCTCCCATGCTCATGGATTGGAAGAATTAATATTGTGAAACTATATCCTACCAAAAGCAAGATTCAGTGAAATCCCAATCAATATCCCTGTGACATACTTCACAGAATTAGAACAAAACATCCTTATATACATATGGACGCACAAAAGATCCCAGACAGTCAAAAAAAAAATCCCTGAGCACATCTGGGGTAATCAACAGTGAGTGGATTACTATACCAGATCTCAAAGTATGCTACAGAGCTATAGTCATAAAAACATCATGGTACTGCCACAAAATAGACACATAGATCAACGGAACATCATTGAAGACCCAAACCCAAGTACATGAAATTTCAGCCACCTGATATTTGACAAAGGTGCCAAAAACTCACAGTGGAAGAAGGACAGCATCTTCGACAATGGTTCTGGAAAAACTGGATCTCCACCTGCAGAAGAATGAAACTAAATCCTTATCTTTCACCTTGCACAAAAGACAACTCCAAGTGGATCAAACACCTCAATGTGAAACTGGAAACCCTGAAACTATTAGAAGAAAACATTGGCAGTAACGTATAAGATATAGGTGTTGGAAAGGATTTTCTAAATTGTACAGAACTTTCTCAGGAATTAAGGTCAGCAATCAACAAGTGGGACCTCATTAAATTAAAATACTTCTGTATAGCAGAAGAAACAGTCAAAAGAGTGAAGAGAAAACACACAGAATGGGAAAAAGTCTTCACCAGTGACTCATCTGACAGAGATTTAACATCCAGAATATATAGAGAACTTAAAAAACAAAGAATCGAGAAACCAAATGACCCAATTAAAAGATGGGCTAAAGATCTAAACAGAGAGTTCTCAAAGGAAGAAATAAAAACTGCAAAGAAACATCTCAAAAAGTGTTCAACATTATTAGTAATTAGGGAAATGCAAATTAAAATCACCCTAAGGTATCATCTTACCCCAATCAGACTGGCTAGGATCAAGAAAACAAATGACACCAAATGCTGGCCAGGATGTGGAGGAAGGGGAATGCTTATTTACTGCTGGTTGTATTGCAAACTCATGCAACCCATATGGAAAACAGTGTGGAGAACTCTTTAAAAATTAAAAATGAACCTACCATATGGCCTGGTTATACCACTTCTTGGCATATACCCAAAAGACTCATCTTATTGTAGAGATACTTGTACAACTGTGTTTGTTGATTTGAACTTCAATATGCTTCAATTTAATTTATAATTGTGTCAAGATAGGCAATTAAAAAATTCATGCCATAATACCTCTGAAAGTTCTGAACAGTGAGTGCCAACCTGAGGACAACCATAGTCAGGTGCAAGAGACTAGAAGCCAGGTGAGCTCAAGAGGACGAGTTGGAGAGAAAAGATATAGATGTGATATGTGGATGGCCATTTAGACAACAGCTCTGTACCCATTCAGAAGTCAAAGATTTTGCTGTACTGCTGGAAATATGATTGACTCTAGGGGAGAGGTGGGTGGCTTTCCCTGCTCAGAAGTGAAGGAGAAGTAAGTCAATTTATCAAAAAGTCAATAGGAACATGATACCCAGCTGTTGTGTGTACTCAGGGCATACCGGGGATATGAGAAAGCTAACAGTTTGCCCAGGTTAATCCTAACTATAATACCCATGCTTTCAGCATACTCAGCTATGCTTACATGATAATATAACCTGTTCCTCTTTATTGAAATATCTTTCCATGTTCACCAATAGAAAGATTTCATGTCACTCCTTATTTCTGGAAAAAGAAAACGATGTATTCTAATGTTTTGTTTTGTTTTCCTTTTGTAACAAGGTCTGACTTTTGCCCCAGCTGGTCTGGAACTGACTATGTAGAACTACTGGCTACCATATAACAAAATTCTTCCTGTCTTTGTCTCCCACATGCTAGGATTAAAGGCACCTTGCTGGTGATGTGTTCTTAAATGTATCTGCTTTCCTTTTCCTCTCATGACTAGCATAAATTTGCTCTTAAAAATACGGCCTCTTAGTTCTTGTTATTTCTATGAGTTCCATCTCAATAACTACTAAAATGATCAAATCTTTGAGCTAGAACAATGTCCAGTCTGAGTTTGAAAATTTACCAACATGTTAAATGGAATACCGGCCACTCTACAATACATGGTTAGTACGCTCAAGGAATATGCTCATATAAAGTGCTATTTATAGTATTAGTCACCATGACCAAGTATTAAGCCTCATATCTGATTTTTCTACTCTTATACTTGACTATCAGAGGAGCAAAAATATATTTTAAATGAATATTTCTCCTTAAATTTTAAACTACAGTGCAACTAACTACATACAACAACCGCAAAATCTGAGTTCTTCTTGAGCAATGAAGAATTTCCATTCACTTTATAGGAAAAGGATTGAGGAATATAGATCGTAGCCAGAGCAGTTGGTTTGTAGTAAAATGAAGCAATCTGTGATCTAAACAATCTGATTCCTGCATATTACAGGATGATAAAGTAATACTCATTAATTTATACCAGCAATAATCCTTGATAAGGCTTTCATGCTTCTAAGTTCAGTGTACTATTGAGAACTATTGGCTAATTGTGAGTAATGTTGTAATAGTGACATGTTCAAGTATATATGTGTTATTCCAATTTTTGTCTCTTGTGATATTTACTCAGTAGCAGTGCCACTGGATCATATGGTAATACCAGGTTTAGTATTATGAGAATCATTCATATTAGCTTTAATACTGGCTGCACTAATATATTTTCCTACCAATAGTGTAGAAAGTGTTTCTTTTCCAAATTCTCAACAGCACTGGTACTATTTTCTTTTAAAAATCTTTTATTTTATGTATATGAGTGTAGTGCCTGCAAGTATGTAAATGCACCCATGTGGTTCAACTGGATAGAGGTCAGAAGAAGGTGGTGGACACCCTGGAAGTGGAGTTGCAGTTGTTAGCTGCCATGTGGGTGCTGGGAACCAAATCATGTTCTCTGAAAGAGCAATCTGTGCTCTTAACTGCTGAGCCACTCTCCGGCCCCAGTACTATTTTCTTAATGATAGCCACCTGACTGGCATAGGGAAGAGTCCCATTGCTGTTTTATTTTACATTTCCTTGCGGGGCCCTTCCCCACACGCAGCACGATGTGGGCCGAGGAGGGGGAGTGCGCTGCTGCCTCAACCCTCTGTTCCCGAGGAACCACCAGGGCGGCAGGGAGTCTTGTCAAGCAGGAGCTCGTTTGTTAAGCTTTAGGCAAGTGTTTATATACATTTGTGAGCATTGAATGTCCCTCCCTTTACTCCACCCCAGGGTTTGATTGGTCATGGCCACAGGACTTAATTAGCATTTTAGGTTTCAATTTCCCAGAGCTGTCAGGTTCCTATCTCTCCAGGGCTAGGTTTCTATTTTCCAGAACAGTTAGGTTTCCATTTCTTATCACCATTCCCATACAGTCTTTACTTCTCCTGACTGTTAAGTTGTTTTCTATCACCAAGTCCCCATAGCTCCCCCTTTTTTATTTTATTTAGAACCGGGGCCTGTGAAAGAGCTCCAGTAACTGGCCAGACCTTGATTTAGGTAAGCCGGTGTCCTGCCTTGGGTTAGGCTGATGTTTTCAGGGGAGAAGTGGGCAGGCGATCATATTGAATTCTTAACATCATTAATTGTGTTTATTTTTTTTATGAAATTCATAAGCCTATTAACTACATAGGGTTCTATAGTGCAGAGGAGTACAAGGATTATGAGAGGCCCCACGAGAGTAGAAATAAGGGCAGTGAGCCATGGTGAGGCAGTGAACCACTGTTGATACCAGAGCTCCTGTTCTCACTGACGTCTAAGTCCTCTCTTAATTTGTCAAGATTGTCCATAACCACTCCTGAATTATTAGCATAGAAACAGCATTCTTTTTCGAGGGCTTTGCATATACCACCTTGCTGAAGAAACAGGAGATCAAGTCCTCTTTTATTTTGTAAAGCTACTTGAGCTAGAGAGGAAAGAGTCTCCTGGAGAAACCTGACAGCTGTCTTAACTTTATCTAGGCTAGCATCCATATCTGCCCTGATCTGTTGGAGGCCTTTTTGCACCATAATTAAGGATGTAGCTCCAAGGGCCGTTTCCCCAGCTCCAAGGCCAACAAGTGTGGAGACCACAACCATGGAATGCAACTCTTTTTTTTTGTATGTGCATCTCCCGGCCCTGCATTTCCTCAGTGGAGTGATAAATGACATAAGGGAAGAGGAAGACCAGGGCACATATGTCCCCCCGATTGCCGCAACACTGCAAGAGAAAGGCAAGGTGTCAAACCTGATTTTTGGCACAGCCAATAATATGAAGGCTCGGTAGGGATTACCCAGTTACCCCCTGATGAAGTGATGTTTTGACAGCGCCCCCAGGAGTGTCCAGCAGGGTGTCCATGGGTAACACAGGTTATATTTTTACCACATTTAAGAGGCAGGGTGAACCCACCAGTTTTTGTGTTGAGCCCACCCCATCGGCATTGATCACTGTAGTTTTCCATTGTCCCCAGGGCCTCCACCATTGGAGAGCTGGCATCTAGGCACAGCTAGCACGGGTCAACAAGTTTAAGTCTAGAGGCATTGAGAAAAGTGTAAGAAAGCTGCACTGCCTGACGAATGTCCTCATGCCTGGTCCCACTTAAGTCTGGACCAGAATATCCAGGCACAGACGCTTTTGACACCAGGATGTTAGTGTCGAGCATCAGGCTAGTAGTGACATGTGTAGGGCTGGTGGGCCTTGGCAGTGGGAACCAGGCCGGACCCACCATCTCCTGGTAAGGCAGGGGTTCGACAACCCTTCTGATCATCAGTAGGAGGCTAGGTTCGTATCCTGAGACACAGAGTCTTAACCCAAACATCTTTTTAGTTTTTTATCCTTTTTTTGTTTGTTTGTTTTGTAAAGCTGATCTGTATGGAGTTACGATAGTTTGCACATTGCCCATATAATGGGTTTTTAGACAGTTGTCATTGTTTGATCCTACTAACGTGGATAGGTCCTTTACCTTTAATCCAGTACCCCATCCCTGTGCTCTCACATCCCCAGCTTGCACAATAAAAGTCATCCCCCCCCGCAAGTATGTAATTGAGATGTAGTTTTATTGGACCCGGGACAGATGTAGATTATTGTCAGTAGCAATGCATGTCTTTTAAGGACATGCGAGCAACCAGGAGAGTTAGAGGATCACACGAGTGGCAGGGTACATCCCTTACCACTGTCTCCACATTCCGGCCTGGTTTTCCCCTGGCCCATTCATCCGCTCACGTCCCAAGATCCAGCTGTAAGATTGCAGAGGTCAAATTGCAGGTCTGGCCACCATGTAGAAGGGGGGGTGATCTGACTAGTTTTATTGATGGCATCTGATGTGGCCACGTTGATCACCAACCAGGTGACCTTCTGGGGTTGATGTGGATTGTCTAGCCCATAGGCTTGACTCCTCACTTGTAGACAGTTTGGGGTGAGGGCCAACATCAGGAGGATTTGTGCTCCATTTTCTGAGAGAGAGAGAGAGAGAGAGAGAGAGAGAGAGAAAGGCCTTCTCAAGGGCATTTATTCCCTGGTTGACATGTTTAACCTTTTGTTTTTGTTGGCGTTTGTTAGTCATGAAGTTGAGCCACTATAATTTTTTTTTTTAATGGTCATCTTGGTCCCATCTATTGTCCTGTGAGGGAAAATATTTAATGTTTCTAGCAGGTATCCAAATAGGTTTTGTTTCCCCCATGGGGAAGACACATCCATATCCCCTCCCTACGGTTAAGAGTGGTTCTGGTCCTTTTCATTGGGATGTCAAAGGGTCCTTTCATCCGACTTTAACTTGGGGTTTTGAGTCTAATTGCCCCCGTATCTTTGAAATCTTGGAAGGGGGTGATCCTTGGTCAAATTTAAAATATTAATCGTGAAAAGTGCCAGCCCCAACTGTTGATGGGGGCTCACTCCCCCTTTTCATTTTTGTAATTGAATTTTAAGGTTCTGATGGTTGTGTTTTATAATAGCTTCGCCTTGGGGATTGTAAGGAATCCCTGTACTATATTGGATATTTCAAAGCAGGAAAAACTCCTGTAAACTCTTATTTAAAAAACATGGGCCATTATCAGTTTTGATTTTGGGGGGAAGTCCCAATGTAGCAAAGCATTGGAGAAAATGGGATTGAACATATTTAGACTTCTTCCCTGCATGGGCAGTGGCCCAGCAGGCACGTGAAAATGTATCAATAGATACAAAAACATATTTAAGTTTTCCAAAAGGAGCATAATATGTGACATCTGTTTGCCATAAAGAATTAGGTTTGAGTCTCCTGGGGTTTACACCTGGTTGTTGTAGAGGTGGCACCTGTAGAAAGGGTTGACAAGATTTACAGGTTTGTACAATCTTCTTCAGGTCCTTAATGGGAATCTGAGGGAATCTCTCATGGAACCCCAGCCAATTTTCATGTGTGAGGTCATGTAACCCCTGAGTCTGATTCAAGCCCATTGTCATAATTTGGGTGGATGCCATTTTGTCTGTCTCAGCATTGCCCTGGAATAGAAGCCCAGGCAATCCTTGGTGTCCCCTAAGGTGTTGTAGGAAGATAAGGGCTTTTTTTTTTTTTAAGCAGCGTGCAAGTCTGAATCATCAAGGGGATGATAGGGTTCCCATCCAGTCAGATGTGAGAACCTAGCAGTACTGGAAGAAGGTTACCTACGTAGAGGCTATCAGAAAACAAATTTATGGATTTACTTACCTTTGTCAAGGCCAGAGTAACAGTTCTAAGCTCCTTGAACTGAGCTGACAAGGATGAATATATTTTTTTGATGTTTTATTTGTTTTGGGGTATATTATTACTGCAGCTCCAAACCTACCCCCATCAGTGTAAACATTATGGGTTTCCACTAATGGCTCTTTAACAAAGAGCCAGGGGGTTTCCCAGGAGAGGGTGTGAAAGAAGGTTACCCATTTATGAGGGCCATATTGACAGTCCAAATTTTCCAGGAATCCTTCCAAGGCTATGGCCACTTGATTATTATTTTTACAAAGCCATTTAAAATCTTTAAGCCGATAAGGGATAATAATTTTAAGAGGGTCTATGCCATAATGTCTTAGGGCCATATCATGCCTCTTTTCAATCAAGTCAACTAACTGATCCATGGGTGTATAAATCCGTGGCACTCCTCCTAGAGAGGCATGGACCCATTGAAGGGGCTTTTCATCCTTTGTAAGGACAGATGTCATTGAAGTCTTGCCAGGGAGTACCCACAACTCAAGATCTTTACTAGGTGTGTACCGGGCTAGTTGGTCTTGGTCCAGGGCATCCTGGACTTCATGTAAGACATGCAGGTGTTGAGGAGCCAAGTGAATTAGTTCTGAAGGCTGTTTTCCTACTAGCAATTGAAACAGAGGTTTTAAGGTCTCAGTGGAAATAGGTATCCAGGCTCTCAGCCAATTAATTTCTCCTAATAGTCTCTGCAGCTACGTCAGGGTAACAGTGGGCTTGACAGCCAATTGTGGTTTTAAAGGACTTACTGCCTTCAAAGAAAGTATGGTTTTCAGGAATTTAAAGGGAGCAACAGTTTGTACATTATCAGCAGATAAGTGGAGCTCACCTGTCTGTAGATAGTTTTGGGTAACCCCATATAATTGTCTTAATTGTTGGGGTCTCGGGGCTCCCAGGATGATATCATCCATGTAAATATACACAATGGTGTGAGGGAGTAAGATGGTAGGCTCCAAAACGGTCTTTACATAGCTTTGGCAGAATGCTGGGCTATTGGCCATATCTTGGGGTAAAACAGTCCATTTATACCTCTTATCAGGGGTTTTAAAGTTGGTGGAAGGTACAGAGAAAGCAAACTTTTCACAATCCTGGGGTTGTAGAGGGATAGAGAAAAAAACAATCTTTAATGTCTTTAACTATAAGAAACAAATCTGAGGAAATAGCAGAGATCCAAGGCAGCCCCCTTAGGGGTGTACCCACTAGGGTCATTCTAGCATTGATTTTATGCAAATCTTGTAGTATTTTCATTTGCCAGAGGCCTTTTTAATAACAAAAACTGGTGTGTTCCATGGACTTGCAGAAGGCCAGATGTGGCCCAGCTGTAATTGTTCCTGCACAATTTCTTTCAAAGCCTGTAACTTTGTTTCAGGTAGTGGCCACTGCTCCACCTTTACTGGCACCCCTGGGGACTATCAGATACACGGAACCTGAGGGACAGTGGCCTTTAGAATTGGGGGTGAACCCAGGGGATCTTATCGGGCTCGCCCTGATAATTATGAAAGTTTGAGAACTCTTGTTCTTTAGTCTCCTCTAATCTTTTTGGGAGTCTGTTGAACTCTTTTTGTTTTAAGAGGTCTTCATAAAATGCCTTATTATCTGTAATCAACACAGAATTCATTTGACCTAGAAGATCCCGGCCAAGCAAATTCAACTGCAACCTGGTTGCCACTAGGGGCTGGATCTCGCCTCTAGATCCATCTGCATCCCTCCACTCTAGCAGCCCCTGCACCTCCTCGGCTCTAGCAAGCCAGCCCATACCCAAAACTTGTGGGCCAGATTTTAGAGGCCATGTACTAGGTACTTTTTCCTTTCTAAGTATGGTAGGATCTGCCTCAGTATCGATGAGACAGTGAAATCTTTTTCCCCTATGAAGATGTTTATCTTTGGCCTGAGGCCTTTGTAGATGGGAACCGTCCAATTGGTCCGAGTTATTCTCATCTCAGGTCCTCGTTTTGATAACAGGGCTAGAGGCTGCCCCAGGACTAGTTTAAAGGCTTTCCAGTTATATCAAACTTAGATCTGCAATTCTTTTTCCAATGATATCCCTTTCCTCAGCGAGGACAGGGGTTTTATGGCCTGACACCTGTCTGGTCCCCCTGTTTTAGGGTATGTCCCTTTTCCTCAGGGCAGCCTCACTTAAAGTGCCCTCTCTTCCCACAGTTAAAACATTTTCCCCTTCCCCCTTTTTTCAGCCAGTCATCTGGGTGGTTGCAAGGGCCTGCATCATGGCTTCTGCCAATGAAGCAGTTTGCGCCTGTAGTGCATTAGTCAGCGTGTGAATCTCATGAGACTGTGTTCCTGCATCCTGGGAGGCCATAATCAACTGACTCATGGAGTTATTTCTAAGCCCAGAGCAAGCTGCCCAGTGATCCTGATTCATGCCGTCCCACACCACAACTCTCACAAATTTGTCCCGTAAAGGTCCAGGAGGCAATTTCCATATCAAACTGTTCTGCACCCTATTTATGAATACAGGTAGTGGCTCGGAGGGCTTTTGTCTCAATTCTATTACAGGGTCCTTGGTCAGACCCTCATTAAGCTTCCTCCATGCTGACAAGCCTGCGGCCTTTACTTGCTCTCTGTACAAGGGAGGGAGGGCCACTTGCTTCTCCCCAGTTGAATGGCCATCAGAGGTGCTGGACAGCTGCCCACATGTAAAAGGGATCAGGAGATTGGCTGTTTGGTTTTTCTCTGCTATAACCCGGCACTTTTCTTTAAATAGTGCCTGCCATTTAACAAAAAGTGGTCCTGAAAGAACTGCTCTGGTCAGGTCATACAAGTCTCTGGGCATGCACGATTGGTGAGCCAAGCCCTCCAATAGAGTATTGACCCAGGGTGAATTAGGCCCTTCTTGTGCCACAGCCACCCTCAATTCCTTGAGATCCTTGGCCTCCCAGTGGTACCAATCCCTGGGTCTCCCTGGTCCTGGGACCAGGTTAACAGGGAAAGCTTGGCACAGAGATCGGGAGGGCTGTGGGGCTTTGACTGGACATGATTCCGCATGAGTCAGCCATTGTGGTGCTGTAGGCGCCTGAGAGGGCCCTGCATGAATGGCATGTTCCCCTTGCTGGAGGCTGGCTGAGCCCCACTTGGGGATTTGATAATTACCCGGTCGTCAACGGGGGACTGGCTCAGAGCCTTTAGCCTTTCTGACCTCCCCTTGATGGATCTGCTTCCCCTGCTTGGCCTCTTCCACCTATAGGGACAGTTGAGCCTTGAGGTCAGCTGTCATAGTCTTAACTTGGTTTTTTCCTGCCCCAAACTTGCTCCTCTCTTCATCAAACCCGGCCCAGTCCTCCTGATTTTTAATTTCCCCCTCTTCCTCATGGAAAGGGAGGGCACCTCCATCCCTAGCCTCCCCCTCCTGAGTGGGAATGGGTCCCCCAAAGCACCCTTTAAGGGCTGATATAGTGGGATAGAATCCCAAAGGGGGTTCGATCCCAAAGTGCAGTTTCCTTTTCCTGGCCAAGCCCTTAACCCTTTCCCAGGTGTCTGCCAAGAACAGGTTGGCTGCAGGAACCCATGGGGCCAAAAGAGTCACAGTCTCCCATACCTGGTTGGCTACAGAGTCTGAAACGTCTAGCCCTCAGATCTTAAGCATATAATGCAACTCCTTCAGGGCCAGCTCATGCTTCTTAGAAGTTGCATTACCCATACTAAGGGTCTCACTCACCCTGAAAGACCAATTGGCCTCAGGCAGTATCTCTTTCATTTTCCTCACACGGGGAACTAGTTGTGGGGGTCCTTCCCCACATGCAGCAAAATGGGGGCCGAGGAGGAGGAGTGCGCTGCCGCCCTAACCCTCTGTTCCCGAGGAACCACCAAGGAGGCAGGGAGTCTTGTCCAGCAGGAGCTCATTTATTAGGCCTTAGGCAAGTGTTTATATACATTTGTGAGCATTGAGTGTCCCTCCCTTTACTCCATCCCCGGGTTTGATTGGTCATGACCACAGGACTTAATTAGCATTTTAGGTTTCAATTTCCCAGAGCTGTCAGGTTGCTATCTCTCCAGGGCTAGGTTTCTATTTTCCAGAACTGTTAGGTTTTCATTTCTTATCACCATGCCCATATGGTCTTTACTTCTCCTGATTGTTGAGTTGTTTTCTGTCACCAAGTCCCCAAATTTCCTGACGGTGTTAAACGCTTAACATTTTGTAAAAAAAAAAAAAAAAAAAAAAAAAAATTATTATTTTTATTTTATGTGTATGCATGTGTTGCCTACTTGTAGATAAGTGCACCCCTGTTGGGCAATGCCCACGAGGACCGAAGAGGTCGTCAGATCCCCTGAAACTGAAGTTATGGACAGTTGTTAGCTGCCATGTAGGTGCTGGAGAGATGGCTCTGCTGTTAAGAACACTGGTTGTTCTTGCAGAAGATCCGGTTTCAAATCCCATAACACACAAGGCTTAACATTTTAAAAACAGTGTTTTCTATTTGGCAATAGTCTCATAGTGTAGCAGAGGTACTTGGGAGTCCTGGAATTATGGCTGTACACCATCATACATGGGGAGCAATTTTAGTTTCCTCATTTGAAAAGTGTATGTTTAGTTTATTCTCTCATTTCTTGATCAAGATTATTTGTTTTTTAATTGTTAACTTTTTTGAGATCTTTTGTATGATCTAGATATTAATCCTCTGGTGAATGGATAGCTGGAAAAGTTTTCTCTCTTCAACATAGTAATTGTTTACTTTTCATTGCTTTTGAATATATCCAGGTCCATTTGTTACTTGTTGTTAGTGTTTTCTGACTGATTATAGTCCTATTCAGAGAGTTTATTATCATGTTGATATCTTGAAGTGTTGTTCCTATGTTTCCTTACAGTAATTACAGTTTCAGATCTTATATTAAGGTGTCTGACCAATTTTCAAATATTTTCTGTATAATGTGAGAAGTAAAGGTCAGGTTTCATTGTTGTGTGCATATCCCATCTCCCTAATGCCAATTTATTTATTTTTATTTATTTATTTATTTATTTATTTATTTATTTATTTATTTAGACAGTGTCTCACATATCCCCAGTCAGCCTGGAATTCACTATGTAGACCAGGGTGGCTTCCATATCACCGCCATAGTGCTCTCCACCTCTGTCTCCCTAGTACTAGGATAGAAGGTGTTCACCACCAAATCCAGAGTCCTAATACCATTTTAAAGACACTATCTTTTCTTTAAAATATGTTTTTGTCATCTTTCTCAGGGATTAGATGGTTGTAGATATGTGGATTTATTTCTGAGTCATATATTTGCTTCCATTTGACCACATGATTTCTTTCTTTTTTTGAGGGGATGGGGTCAGTATCATTCTGGTTTTGTTATCATAAATCTGTATCACAATTCATGGTTGCACAATGACTTTTTTGTTTGACTTTGCTTTGACTATCTGGGGTCTTTTGTCTTTTCATATAAATTTAGTATTTTTTTCTATTTTTGTCAGAAAATTCTACTAGGGTGCTGATGAAGATTTCATTGTATCTCTATTTTATGAGGAAAAAGCCTTTAACATAACCATTTGGAGGACAATTTAGATTCAAACCATGTACTAAATATAAATTTCACACAACTGAATTTTACTTTATCTTTTCTTTTCTCCTTTCTTTCTTTCTTTCTTTCTTTCTTTCTTTCTTTCTTTCTTTCTTTCTTTCTATATTCTATTGTTCTTCATTTATTTCTATTTTCCAAAAGTTTTTCTTAGTAGAAATCATGGACATACCTTGAGCGAATTCTGACAGGAAAATTCTATAAAAGTTTATATGAAAATGGAGGCATAGATTGTCAGCAGCTGGCTTTGTTTGCATTGATTATTTGTATTGGCTATTTATCATATTAACTTAGGTTAAATATACAGATCATGATGTTTCTAGAGCTATACAACCAGTGTCTCTGGAACATTGTCTTGTGCCTCCATCAACTTTATAAATTAGGGAACCATATAAGTATTTTTGGCTCCTAAACTGAAGTAACCTATTTTTATAGAAATAAATGAAGAACAATAGAATTAGAAAGAAAGAACAAGAAAAGAAAAAGTAAATTCAGTTCTGTGAAATTCATATTTATTATATGGTTTGAATCTAAATTGTCCTCCAAATGGTTATGCTGGAGGCTTGCTTCCTCATATAGCAGTATTTCCAGATGGATAATTTATGTGGTGATTGCATCTTAGATGTTATAATATCATCAGTAGATTATTTCATTGAAGGAATCATAATGGAGCCTTCAGATGTATTTTCTTTTGTTGTAAGTAGTTTGCTTGGAGCATCTCCTTGGTTCTACTCTCTCCTTGCTCTCTCTTGTTCTTTTTGCTTTGTTTCCTAGACATCATGAGATGAGCAGTTTTGCCTCACCACATGATTCTGCCTTATCACAAGATCGGAAATATATTAACAGAGTGAATTTAGACTGAAAACTTAGAGCTTTGAAGAAAGATAAGTTTGACTAAACTTAGGTTGACATTTTAGATATGTTGTCATCCTGATTAAAAGCTAACTCACCCACCTAACCAAAGAAAACAGAGAGGAAACAAAACAAAGCAACATTGGTTGTTTTACAGTTCAAAAATATCTTCATCCCAACTTTCCTTAAAAATCTAGAAAGAACAATTTAATTGAAATTTCAAATATATTTACTTTTCATACTCTGAACCTATTTTTTCATTTATGTTGTATTAATTAAATATAACTTCCTCATGCAGTTCATAGGAGTATTCACTGAATGAGCACATGTAAAGTGCTTACTTGTTCTTTGGCTTATATTAGACACTACAAGTCATCCAGTAAAATACAATTATCAGTCTTTCAAAATGTATCACTTTGGTTATTCCAATCACTATTAATTCTAATGATAAACAGCTTGTAGTGAGTAGTGTATTGTGGAAATACAATCCTATCATAATTATTAAGACAGAAGCATGGGCTGGCATGATGGCTCAGCAGGTAGAGGCACTTGCATACCAGCCAAAGGAACTGAGGTTGTTTCATGGAAGCCACAAAGTAGCAGGTATCCTGTAATTCCAACATTGTGATATGACATAAATGTGCTCTCTCTCTCCCCCTACACTCATATATACATATTAAATAAATAAATTTATTAAAGGCATAAACTTACTACTTCTTTAGTCAAAAATCATAGAAAAACAAACCTCCCCAATAAGGATACAAATGTACAAAACAAAGTAGATTATTCCTGAAAGAGGAAAAGGAAATACCATTTTACTAGATATTGTTCAAAAAGAAACAATATGCATTATAAACTGGCAACTCAATGAAATGTATTTTTTATTTTTTAATTTACTACTTTTAAAACTCTGGTTTTCAAACAGTTTTCGTTGAGTTCAATGCCATACAGTGAGATTTGTATTGGATTTGCTTTAATTCTTCTCTTCTTTTCTGAACTGCAGGTATTTTCATGAGGGTTCTCAAGAATTCTGCTTGAGAAAATGTTGAATGCCTGAGGTAAAACACAATATAATAGACAAACAGACATGAGAACTTCTGGGAAATAATCATTTCTAGTTTGAACATTTCCTGTATTTTACTTAAGAATAATTTTTCAAGTATTGACTTTTTCAGAGATGGTATTGTCAACTTCAAGGTAAAATACAACCAAAGAATCTAAGTTATAATTGTAGAATAGTAGGTAATTCAAAGGAAGCACAGCAAGTTCTCAATAAATAACATAATATCAATATTTGTCAATACCTCAATTTGGATTTTCAGATATTTTGGGCAATAATCTATTAAAGTTTTCTTTGTAAATTGTATTTTAGAATTATACAGAAATAATACATCTTTGAAAAAAATGTTCTGTAACCATCTCCATCTTAAATAAATGCCATATTAGATTCTTATTTCTTCCTAACATTATGAATAATCTATTACAAAAAGAAAAATAACTTAATGACCATTTAGTGAAGAAGACAAAAAAATGTATATTGAAGCTAATAAGATAGAAAATGTGATTTGAGTTCATTGAAGTCTCTAGTGATCATATTCTCTATGGAAAAGATAGAAAATCTTTTGTGTTGTCTATGGCTAATAAAATTGCAAAACTTTTCTCAGGAAAAGCAATGCATCTCGTGAAAGATATGATAATTGTCCGTTATTTCTTAAAGTTTATGTCTATTATTTCATGAATATTAATTATTGATACTACATTAAATAGGAAAATATTATGTTTTCATATTTGGCTACTCAACTCTTATAGAAGTAATAA
Organism: Nannospalax galili; assembly: GCF_000622305.1. Classification (NCBI taxonomy): domain Eukaryota; kingdom Metazoa; phylum Chordata; class Mammalia; order Rodentia; family Spalacidae; genus Nannospalax; species Nannospalax galili. Next base: position 3,768,220 of record NW_008331140.1, read on the forward strand.
AGTGGAATTTTTTGAGATTGTTTTGTAAAAGATTCCGTTAATTTTTATTAGTGCACTACCTAGAGATGGTAACTAATTATCTACATCAATTTTATTTTCACATTTAATTAACATGAAAAATTGTAAGATTATAGCTCTTTCCTGTATAGTTAATCTTAAGAGTAATTAATCACAGGATATAGAATTGTAAATCATAGAATAAATTATTGAAATCATTGAAAAATTTGTTCATTCTTCCCTTTCAGAATAATTTTGTTTTATCCAAGTTACCTCTCCTTTCTAGGTTCTTATTTTATAAATTTCTCTCTACATTTTTATTATAAAGTATCACTTTTACTCAATGTTTTTGAAATTGTCTGTACTAGTAACTCAATTGTTACTTCTTTTAGGTACTTCATGATGCAACATAGGTCTTATAACATGTTATAACTTTTAAACATACACAGAATATTAATCTACCATCATTCATCACATTAAAAGAGAAGAGGCCAACCTTATGGATTTTAAATATTAATCATAGCACTAAACTTGCTGTGATTGTACATGCTGTGTAGGTAACAAAGCTTTAATTTTATTCCTTGCTTAACAGATAGGTTTCTTTTTTCTTAATTTTTTGATTTATTTATTTTTATTTTGTGTTTATGAGTGTTATGCCTGCATGTGTGTAAATGCACCCATGTCATGCAATTCCCATGGAGGACAGAAGAGGTTGTTGGATTCCCTGGAACTTGAGTTACAGATGACTGTTAACCAAAATTTGGGTGCTGGGATTAAAACCTGGGTCTTCTTCAAGAACAGCTAGTCCTCTTAATGCCCCCAGATAGGTTTCTATAGTACAAATTCTTCAGAAGATTCTCAATCTGCTTTAATTCTATATCAAATAATTATAAAATCAATATAAAATAATGGATAAATATAGAATATTTATGTTAGTGACATTTCATGATCAGATACCAAGACATTTATTCAAATGGTTGCTATTTGATAATTAACATGAAGGAGTCATTAATGTATATTTTCTGAGGGTCCAATCTAAGAACAAATATGCATTTGAGTATTAAAAATTTGTGTTATTATGAAGGGAAATGCAAATAATATATACTAATAACAGAATTGTCATGCATAAATTATAGTACTTTATGGTGTTCTTCAAATACATTTTAACTTGTGGAATTCTGTGAATGAAAAATATTTTCTTCACAATCTATAAGTAAATATGTGAGAATTGAAATCTCAAAACTTGATCTTACATATACCAATCGATTGTTAAAATTATATATTATAAACATTTTTCACTTATCCCAGCAGCATGAAATAAGAAAAAGAATCTATGAAAAAACTCATAATTTAATTGAATCCAAAGTGCTAATACAACTTTCAGGTAATTTAGAAGTGAAGGTTATCAGTGATACTTCCTTGGCAATAATTTGTGAAATACCTATCACAGATGCTGTGCAAGAGCATTATGAGTCATTGGTTATGTTACTAAATATGTGTGAATAATTAATGGCTAAATCATAAAATAGATAATAAATTATTATAAAATAATTATAATCAGAGATTCAACATATATATTTAAAATACAGACCCTTGTAATTTTAAAACATTATAAAATGTAATAACCAATATTGTTAAGAAAAATTGTATTATTAAATATAAAAGTTTATCAAACCACATAGGCAAGATGAATTACAGGATAAACTTATTAAAGCATAACAAATTATAAACTTTCACGCAATTTATAAATGAAGGGATAAAAATAGACACCCATTACCTGATGCATGTGTAGCAGAGGCTTGATTTTCTTTTATTTATTTATTTTTTGTGGCGCTACCTTATCTTGTCTCTAAATGACCTTCCAAGTTGCATGATGAAGCACATACATCTTTCTTTCATCTGAAAAATCGTGACAAATATGAGCTATGTTCAACTTTTAGATCCCAAGCAATATGATGTGTACTGTTTGGTGTATGCACGTGAGTGTGCAAGTACATATCCCTATATGGACATATTTGTAGGTCAGAGGAGGGCACTGGGTGTCTTCTACTTCTTCCTGCATTATTGCTTTGAAAAAGGATTTTTCTGGGGCTGGAGAGATGGCTCAGCAGTTAAGAACATTGGTTGCTTTGGCAGAAGACCTGGGTTCAAATCCCAGCACCACATGGCAGCTAACAACTGTCCATAACTCCAGTTCCAGGGGATCTGATGACCTCTTCTGTCCTCCACAGGCATTGCAAGACATAGGTGCACTTACCTACATGCAGGCAATACACTCATACACATAAAATAATAGTAATAATAAATAAAATATGTTTTTAAAAAAAGAAAGAAAAGGTATTTTTCACTGAATCAGAAGCTCACCATTTTTGTTGGGCTGGTTAGCCAGCCAGCTGTCCATATCTACCTGTCTCTGCCTTCCATTGATGGGCTTATTAAGGCACTCATAGCCATGTTGATCTTTTTATATGGATGATGGGGTTTTGAACTCAGGTACTCATGCTTGCTGTGCTAATGCTATTACCCACTGAATGTTTTCCTGAGTCACTTGTTTTGTGCTTTAACTTTAGTAATGATTTTTTCAATGAACAGAAATTTCTAAGTATGACACAACAGCATTGTTTATAGGTGTTTATGTATCTCTTTGGGTGCCAAATTCATTCTTTCATTCTTTTCTTCCAATGTAGACAAATGACACTTATTCATAATACTGCAAGATATATACCCACAAACATGAAACAAAATCTGATGGTTTTTGAAGTCCCATCTATGCAAGGGTATTAAACGGATGGATTTTTCAGTGTTTTCATAGAATGATAAGTTCTGAGAAAATTGATTGCAATACGATAGAAGAGCTGAAAGGTATTTTTCTTTGTATAGCTTGATGAAGTTTGATGTACTTTTTTATGTTCCACAACAGGTACATAATTTAAAGACTACAAGAAAGTACCCATGCAATTATGAGGAGGTATAGCATTCTTGAAATAAAGAAGAATTAGAGCTTGAGTATCTCTAATGGTAAACATAATACAGACCCACATAGGCATATATTTCAACATGTTATTACTTAGTACAGTACAAATATAAAAGTAACACTAACCAGATGGCTGAATTAATATTAGTAGAATGCATGAAACATGTGATCTTCCTTAAACTGAATTAATATGAAAATCAATTTTACTAAAGTGTGTACCTGTGAATATGGTAGGTAACAAGGAAAGGGTGACTTTCATATATAATTATTTTGAGAATATTGTGAAAGAAATCTAGATAATCTTAGTGAACACAATGAAATAAACATGTTCTTCTAAGAAGGAATCAAAAAGTGGGATAAAGCAGAGTGTGCACCTGGTTCTGCACCCTCTAAATTCTCAGGCCTCCTTCTGTTACTGGGATCCTTGCCTGCTCCTCATGCCTACTTTCCCCAAGAGTTGCCCTGCTACACAGTCAACAATACTGATCCAGAACTGTGTAGAATAAATCCTGGAACCACAACTCAAAAGTTGCACCTATCTCAAGATGAAGTGAGACCGTTTATTACAACCCATTTGAATATCAACATAATGTACCTCAAACACAACTCAACTGGGACAGTAACATAAATTGATTAAAAAATTAAAAATGAGCAAATTCCCAGAATCTGAATCTTGGGGGGGTGTCTCTGTTTCTTTATGGTCATACACTACTTGTGGCTCTTGCCATCTTTCCATCCCTTCTTCCATCATTGTCTCTGAGCCCTGGTGGGTGAGAACTAATATGAGTCCTATCCAGATGCATGTACTCTGCATTCTCTTATGCTTTTTGGCCAGTTGTAGCATTCTGTGTTCATTCCCTTCTGTTGCATGAGGAAGCTGTGCTGATGAGAGTTGAGTGATGCATTAGTGATGACAGCATGCATAAGACCCATGCAAACTTCATTATACAAAAACCCAGCATTGAACTGGGGAAATGGGGAGGAGGCCCCAAACTTAGTCAAGAAACAACTGGCAGCTGATCAGTGTTGGGTGAGTAAAAGTTGACATTATTTAAAGGAGTGATTTTAGACAGGCTGAACAGGGTCTAGTGGATGAATTCACAATGAGGGACATGTGGATACACAAACTTTATTTCATAGGCCTTAACATATATGACATAATAAATGAAATCTTGTGGGAAGGTTATGGGTGCAAGCAGACAGAAGAGGAGGTTTAAATATGATTAAGATGTATCATATGAAATGCACAAAAATTCAATAAATAGCCATTGTGAATAAAGTAAACAAAGATACAAATACTCAACAAAGATCAACTACCCATACCGAGAAACAGCACTATATATTTTAGATGCCTATATACCATCAAAGAAACAAAAACATAGATAAACAATGTAATATGTCTTCTCCAGAAATTAGCAGTCCTATCCTAAAGTTTCCTGAGAATTGCAACCAAATGGATGCACAAGAAAATATTTTCAAAGAGTAATTATTAATGTACTCAAGGAAATCAAAGGGAATATGAGTAAAGGAATGAATGAAGACCATGAAAATGCAAACAAGAAGTTACATGAAATAACTAAAGCAATTCAAAATATGAAGGTAGGATTCAGTAAGGACATAGAATCTCTTAATACAAGCCAAACTGAAATAAAACTTGAAACCAAATAGGAACTCAAGAAAAATTTTAGAGAAAAGGAGAGAAAAAGGAGTAGAAGAAATAGACCATAGAATATCATATATGGAAAACAATTTGGGGAAATGTTTTGCTCAACCAAAGAAAATGTCAACTCTAAAAACACAGGCATGCAATATACAAGACATCTGGGACATTGTAAGGCCAAACCTATGAATCAAAGGTATGGAAGAAGGAGAAGAAATCCAGGTCAAAGTCATGCAAAGTATTTTTAATAAAATCATAGAAGTTAACTCTCAAAATCTAGGGAAAGTGATAGCAAAAACATTAAATGTGCATAACATTAGGAAGATATTGAAAGTTGTGCAAAAGACCAAGTGATATGCAAAAGCTGAATCATAATAGCAGTTGATTTTTAATGGTCTATGAAAGACAGAAAAGATTGGACAGTTGTACAAAAAATCATGAAAAAAAAGTGATTCCAGCCCAGACTACTGTACTCTGAAAAACTCTGTTTTAATTATAGAATAAAGAAAATCTTTCTATGGTAAAACACATTTGAGTAATTGATGATCATGAAGCCAGTCCTACAAAGAATACTTGATGGAATACATCAGTCAGAAGAGGTGACTAAACATTCTAGAGAGCAAAAAGAACAGAGAATTATTAAGCAGGTGTAAAAATACAACTCTACAAATCCAACGGGACAGGAATTAATAAACATTAGTCAGGGACTAGAGAAAAGGCAATTAATAGAATTGGCTGTTCTTACAGAGGACAAGGCATCCAATCCCAACATTCACTGGGCAACTGACAATCCCCCCTAAAAAAAGGAGAGGAGGAGGCTTTCTAGGAGGGGTGTTAGAATGCAGTGATGTAAAGAGAAGAAAGGGAATAATAAAGTGGGACAAAATAAATGGGGTACAGATGGGACATCATGGAAGAGGAGTGAGTATGGGCAGGGATAAAGGACACTAATGATCCTTAGAGGCAAAAAAAATATGGAAACAGCCTTATAGAAACTAAAGTATATATGTGTATATACATATATATATATATACTTTATATATGTGTGTGTGTGTGTATTACATTATAAAGAGATTAAAAGGAGTAACATATCAGTGGGATATTGATCCTACTAAAAACATAGGCTAACAAAATAAAACCACAACTCAGGGAATGGATTTCCTCTCTTAAAGCTGTTAACCAGGGGTCACTTATATCCACAAACATTATTGGCCATTGCCCCTGCCTCTGACAACCCATCAGAACTTCATGGTAAGACTTTATTGTTGAAAATACTCCATACATGAGCTGTAGAAAAAAATGGGAGTAATCAAGCTGGTACTGAATCCCAGTCTTATTACTACTGGCTGGTAGATGCTATGCATGTTACTGGAAGGAAAACATAATAAGCCATTTTACAGAGCTACGACTCCTGTGAACTATAGCAACCCATATCCTAGCAATATATGTCCACTGGTGCAATAGTGGCACAAATATAATCAGAGCAATCAGTCACTTTCTAATTGGACTTAATATCTGTTTCATAAGATGAAGCCCATACCTGACCTTGATATCAGGCCTAGGAACCTGACACTAAACAAGTCGTAGGACATATGGAAGAGCCTAATATTAATTTTCTACTAAATAGTTATAGTATTAAACTGATTTCTAGTGTCATATTGTCAAACCAATAGATTCATGCATTTATCAACTCTCACCAGAAAAGTTTCATTTTGCAACAGATGGTAATTAACACAGAAGTAGATGTAGCCAGTGTGCAAAGAACAAGAGGCTGCAGGGTGCTCAACCCTGAATATAATATATCAAACTTCTGTCTCTCAAAATTTAGGGATCATTGCAGAAGATGGGAAATAAAGACTGCAAGAGATAAGGGTAGTGGATGACCACAAGGAAACAGAGAATTCAAGACAACTGCTCAGCTACTTATATGAATTCATAGCAGTGGTGACTACATGCACAAATAACATGCAAGCTCAAAAGCATACAAAATTCCAGAACAGATGTGGGGAAGTGGGTAAGAAACCTCAACCTTATCTAAGGATCTATTGCCAACCATGTGAGAGGAAGAGTAAGTGCCTTTCAAAATTGGATTCTTAGTAAGTTTACGTTTCCAAAGTATGGATCCTAACTGAAGGACATTTTTTTGGGAACACAACTTGGACTATATTGACCTTATCATATGTAATAGAGCACATTAAATTTGGAGAGGTGTCTAAATTCAAAGGGATGGTATGGATATGGAGGACCTAAACACCATCAATTTATTGTATGAAAATTGCAAAAATTCAAAAAAGTTTTCTTAAAATAGGTCAATAATAATCCTTAATATACGTGGTCTCAATTCCCTATTAAAAAGTCACAGTCTATAATAAAGCTTAAGTGGTGTCAAAAACCAGAGGGAAATGTATTATTTCAAAAACCTACTGAAAAATACACATATAATATCTGGTCGTGACTGCATAAGTATACCTGAAGCCTATATATCAAGAAACAGTGCCAGACAGGAGAAGCCACAGCCCTGATCTCAGAACCTTACTGTTGACAGGGCATACTTTGGACACAGGATTTGGAGCAATGCAGCTGGAAGTGACCTGGAAGCCTCCTCCCTGAAGACTACCTCTCACAGTTCTAGAGGATTCTTTGTAAGGAGCTAAGGGGGAAAAATCAATCAGTGGTCCAACCCCAGATTTAAAGCCAAATACCATACCAATGACTAGCACAAAAATTACAGCAGTGCAGTAGTGTCACTTTAATCTTGGAGGCAATCAACAGCTATCTAATTGGACTTAAAGCCCCCTCAATGGGAGGGATACTATTTGCTGCCTCCAGGAATCACACCTCACCATCAAAAATCAACACTACCTTAGGATAAAATGATGGGAAAAAGTATTCCAAGCAAATGGAACTAAAAATAAACAACTATAACTATTCTAATATTGGACAAAATTGACTTCAAATTGAAACTAGAAGGAAGAGATAGGAATACTCTCTTCACACTAATTTTAAAAAATACACCATGAGTATATTACAGTCCTAATGAATGTGTGTGTGTGTGTGTGTGTGTGTGTGTACCCACAGCCAACATCATATTAATTTGAGAAGAATTCAAAGCATTCCCATTTAAAACAAGAATAATATAAGGATGTCCACTCTCTTCATTCCTGTTCAATATTGTGCTTGAAGTCATAGCTAAAACAATAAGACAAATGAAGGAAAAAAGAGACACAAATTGGAAAGTAAGTCAAAGTGTCTTTCATGATGATATGATTCTATACATAAAAAATCCTAAACACTCCAGCAGAAAATTCCTAGGAATACTTTCAACAAAGTAGCAGGTTTTACAATTAACATCCCCAAAGTAGTAGCCTTCTTATATGCCAAAAAGAAACGTGGTAAGGAAGAAATTAAGGAAATGATACAATTAAGATTTGCCTAAAAAAGCATAAAATATCATGGAATAAATGTATCCAAAGAAGTGAAAAATTTGTATGTTAAATACTTTAACACACTGCAGAAAATATTTGAAGAAGATAGAAGATGGAAAGACTTCCCAACCTTATTGATTAGTAGAATTAACTTCTTGAAAATAGCCATCCTAGGGCTGGAGCGATGGCTCTGAGGTTAAGAGCACTTACTACTCTTGCAGAGGATCCATTTTGGATTCCCATCACTGACATGTTCATTAACAACCATCTGTAGCTCCAGTTCCAGGGGATCTGATGCCTTCTTCTGACTTCTGCAGGCATTGCATGACATAGGTGCACTTACGCACATGCAGGCAATACATTCATAAATCTAAAATAAAAATAATAAATAGGATATTTTTAGAAAAGAAAAAAATAGACATACTGCCAAAATCAATCTATAGAATCAATGCAACCATCATTAAATTTCAACACAATTCTTCATAGAAACTAAAATTTTAATCTCAAATTTCTTATGGAAACAAAAGAAGTCCAGGATAGCCAAAATAATATTGAACAATAAATGAAAAGCTGGATGTATCACTATCTATCACAGATTTCAAGTTATACTACATGGTACAGGCATAAAACCAGACACGGTGATCAGTAGGATACAATTGAAGATGTGGATTTAAATCGATGCAATTACAATCAGTTTTTTTTTTTTTTTTTTGCCAAAAGGGACAAAAACACATTCATCAAAGTACAACATGTTCAACAAATGGTGCTGTCCTAACTAGATAACAAAGTGTGGAATGAAAGTAGCATGCTGTATTTCACAATGCACATACCCCAACTCCATGTGGATCAATCACGTATCAAAAACCTGAACATAAAACCTGATATGTTAAATCTAATAGAGGAGAAATTCAGAAATACACTGGAACTTAAAAACACACGGAAAGAATTTCTGAACAGGACAGGCATTAAACCAAAATTTGACAAATGGGACCTCAAAACAGTAATAATCTTCTGCACTTCAAAAGACACCATCATTCAAGTGAAGAGGTAACACACAGAATGGGAAAACATTTACTATTTATAAATCTGTCTAAGGTTTACTGTGTAGAATATGTACGGAAAATTTAAAAAAACACTACATTAATAAAAGCAACACAATTTAAAAATTGGGCCAAGGAGCTAAAAGTGTTGTCAAGTGATGAAACACAATTTCTTAGAAATATTTTTTAAATGTTCAATATCTTCAGCTATTATGTAAATGCAAATTAAATCTGCAATGAGATTTCATCTTATCGCAATCAGAACAACTTAAGAACCAAGAAATAAATGGTAAATGCTGGTGAGGATGTTTGGAAATGGGAACAGTAATTCACGTCCAGTGAGAGGGCAAACTGTTATAGCCATTATGCAAACTATTATTGAGGGCCCTCAAAAAGCTAAAAATTGATTTACCATATAATCCAACCATACCACTCTTGGACATATACTTAAATGGCTCTGTATTCTACTGCAGTGATAACTGTTCATCCACGTTTATTGCTACCTTATTCACAATACCTAGGAAAGGAAAACAAAAAATGGAAAATGATTGCATTATGAAAGTATGGAACACTTCCACTGTGGAAGGTTATTCACCTGTTAAGAAAAAATGATTTAAAATTTTGCAGGTTACGTGAATGGAGTTAGAAATAATTATCTTGAATGAAGTAATAGTCCCATAAAGACTAAATTTGAATATTCTCTCTCATAAGTGGATCGTAGCTTTCGATATTTAGATACTTGTGTTTTAAAGGTAAAATCCTTAAATATCATGAAACTAATAAGGGGCCATGGTAGGTAAGTGGAATGGTAAGTGATGAATATGATAGGTTTAATGGGATAGAAACTGGGAAAGTAGGGCAGAAAAGATAAAAAGGGTAGTGACACTGACTGTAAAATATCTTTTGAAAAATTTATATGGAAACTCACTACAGAAGCTTCCTTCCAAATCTTTTTTTTTCAGTTGGTGAGAATTTCATACAAAATAATTTGATAATTTGGTGGTATTTAGATTCCCTGCCCTATCCACAGCTCCTCTTATTGTCCCCACCCAATTTAACATATACACACGTGTTAAATATATATGAATATTCAAATATATATATATTACTATATATATTCAGTGTAATATCTATCTTCAAATGTCCTTCAGTATGGGTCCATGCACTCAAACCTGGTTACCTTGTGAACTACAATAACAATTGGCCCAACAAGTTCTGCCAACACGTGCAATAGTGGCACAAATATGGGAGTAACCAAAAATTCTTTCATTAGATTTAAGATCCACTTCTTAGGACGAAGCCCATACCTGATATTGATATCAGTTTTAGGAATCTGAGGCTAGACAGGTTACAGGATATAGGCAGGAACCTAATATTAATTATCTGCTACTGATTCTCTACTACATTGTTATTCTATTAAACTCTTAATGACATTGTTATACCCATAGATTTATGTATCCCACAACTCTCACCAGAGAAATTTCCTCGTGAAACAGATGGTGATTAACATAGAAAACCACAACTTGACAATATGCAGAGAATAAGACATTGCAGAGTCCTTATCCCTAAGTAGGACACTTATCAAACTTTCAAAATATTCTCATACAATAGAAAAAAATGAATGTAGCTAACTTGTGACAGGAGTTTAGTGTACGTAATAGACACCAAAGACTAACAAATTAAAAAGTCAGTGTCAGAAATGAACTCTCTCTTTTGGAGTTGTTGAACCCATAGATTCTCAAACAGTACTGGCTCTTCAACTTGCTCTTGGTTTCCCACCAGAACTTGATAGTAAGATCCTATTTTTTTCAAACAAGTCCCTTTTGTTGATTAACTATCAGGAAGTTTAATCATGATTTCAGTTTTGTCATAGTTTTACAATTTCAAAAGAAAAGCCCATTGAGATACTTTGGTAAGGCAGGTAAAATGTTGTTGTCTTCATGTCCAAATAATCTGAGAACACAAATAGGATTTTCTGGAAGGCCATCATATTTTACAAAATAAAGAGAGAAATGATTTGCTGGCATTTGTGCTTAAGAGAAAATCAGTTCATTGATATTGTAATAAACCAATGTTAAAAGATGAGAAGTTCTATAAGTTTAAGTCTGGATTAAAATGGAAGGATTTTGTTAGAGAACAGTAAATTTTACTATTGAATAGTCACAGAAGTTGATATTGGCCCTTACTGAAGTTGTGTAAGTATTGGTGTGTGTATGTATGTATTCTGAGTTTGTATAGTTAGGAGAGGATGCTATTTTTAAAAATACTACGTGCATGAATCACAGAGCAAACAATAAAAAATCAAGCTGTCACTGATCTTAAAGCTACCTCCCTGCAGGCTAGCTTTCACAGCACTAGAAGGTTCTATGCGTGTTGATGGCAAAGAAAGGTAAACATAAAGCCAGCAAGCTACAACAACATCTGTCTTGGCAAATAATTCCCACTGCTGCTATAGTGGCAAGAATATTATGGGAGTAATCTACCACCGTCTAATTGGATTTAAGACTCACTTTATAATAGGGAATCAATACTTTACAAGGTTATTGGAGTCAAGAACCTGTAGTAAGACATGTCATGGGCCTTGGGTGACTAATGACTTATTGTTACATCCATAGAATAGTGTGTCTTTCAACTCTCACCTGGGAAGATTTTTCTGACAGCAGATGGCAATTAACACAGAGACTCATAAATGATCAGTTTTCAAAGAATAGGAATCTGCAGAGTGCTGAACCCCAAATGTGATGACTGTATTGCACCTTTTTCTCCCAAGGCTAAGGGACCATTTTGGAAGAGGGGATGGAAAGATCGTAGGAGACAGATGTTGTAGATGAATACAGAGATTATGTCTTGCCAGGACAGACAGTGATTATACATATCAACCCACAGACCTTATGGTAGGATGCCCTGTACCTGTGCAGATCCAAACCAGTTAGGGTCCCAGAATGAATGTGGGAGATGGGTGGGAGTTCCCAGCCCTAACTGATGATCAATGGATGCTGGAAGAATGAGATTCAGTTTTCACTGCTGATGTGCTGCCTCATAGGTTGAACAGACTCTAAGGGATGGATACACATGCAAGAAGAGTTAAGAAACACAGATTAAACTCTATAGAACTTCAAAAGTGAAAAAAAAACTATTTTATGTTTATGAATGTATTGCCTACATGTGTGTAAGGGCACCGTATCATGCAGTACACATGGAGGCCAGAAGAGGGCATTTTATCCCCTGGAACTGGAGTTATAGATAGTTGTTAGGTGCTGGGAATCAAACCTGGTCCTCTGGAAGAGCAACAAGTGCTCCTAACCATTGAGTAATCTCTCCAGCCCCCAAAACTTTATTTTTTTAGAGACAAATGATAGTGGGGAAGTGATGTGTGCATGGAGATAGGGGGAGGGGTCTGAATACAATCAAGATAAATCATGTGAAATTCTCAAATCAATAAAAAGCATTAAAATTTAAAACTTAAAAATATCAACATTGTACATTGTAGTAGCATTGTTGGTTGGGAGATGGAGGAAGAGGACATGAACCAAGACATACTCTAGAATATGGCATGGAAGGAAGTACTTTTTTCTTAGGAAGCCGGAAGGAAGCATGGCCTTATTCAGTTCCTGATACGAGGTCTATACTTCCTATTTCAGAAATTTATTCTCCAGAAATACATAATAATTTAATCTTATTTTAAAGCTACAACATTTGTAGAAATATTAACAGCAGCAATAAAAATATAATACACCATGTTAAGAGCTTTCCGCTTTGACTCATAATCAAAGGATAATCCTATCCAACATAAATATAGGAATCACTTCCTCAGTTTTAAAATATTTTCTTTTTTATTTATACACTTTGTGTGAACACGTGTCTGTGGGAACATGTGTGTCATAGAATGCATGTGGAGGACTGTGGGAGTTGGTTGGGTCATTTCCTTCTACCATGTGACTTCTGAATCCAAATTCAGGTTTTCAGGAATGGCAACATATGAATTTAACTGTTGATATATTTACTGCCCATCTTGCTTTTAAAAATATTTTATTACTTTTTGTGAACTTCATAAAATACATTTTGATCATATTCAAATCTTTCCCACCTTCACCCCCACCTTACTGCCCCCCCCAACTTCATGTCTTTTATTGCTATTTTTAATGTTTCTTGAGTTCAATTTTTATCCCCAAATGCTCCGAGTGTAGATCTGTTCTATGAAATGAGATAAAACCTACCCAAACCCACACACTTCAAGATAACTCACTCCCCTCTCCCTAGAGCTATCAGTTTCCCAAAGTTCCTCAGTTTGGGTTTGGGCTTTTTAACCACCTCCCCCCTCTATGCCTGGATTTGTATGGTCTTCTGCATACTGTCATAATCGCTATGAATTTCTATGAGCAATAATATCACAAGTGCTATGGATTCATATGTATAGCTGTCATGATACATCCAGACAATACAATTTCTTTGTATTCATCCATCACCCCTGACTTTTACAGTCTTTCTGCTTCCTCTTCAACAGTGATCTCCTACCCTTCTGAGGAGAGGTTTGGATACAGGTTTCCCATTTAGGGTTGAGCATGCCATAATCTCTTATTTTCTACACTTTGACCAGTTGTGAGTATTTGTGTCAGTTTCCATCTGATCCAAGATGCTTTTTGGTGAGAACTGGAAAATGCGTTAATCTATGTGTATAACATTAAGTCATTAGTAGTAAATTTACCATGTCCATTTAACACAATAATGATTATAGGTTATTCTTTATCTATGACCTATGTAGCCACAGGTTCCTTGCTCAGTAATAGTACTGTGTATGTGCTCCATATTGAGAAGTGGGCATTACATCCAGTCAGAGTATGGTTGTTTACTTCCATACCATTTCTTCAACTATATTACCAGTGGAAATAACTGGCCAGGCAAGCTGTCACTGAAAGTTTCAGTGTTAATGTGAACATTGCATGAGGTTGATGATTTACTTTCCAGTAGCATGCAAAGCACCATGTAAACAAGCCAATAGAGATGAAGCTTCAAGGCCAGTGCCTACTTCATTTCTCCTGGTTTGTCTTATTTTTGTAAAAGTGGCTATCCTTCTAAAAGCAATCCAGATTCCATTCAATCCCCATTAAAATTCCCACACTATTTTTCACAGTAATTTGCTTTTTTCCTCATAGGTTTATCTTGTAAGCACTTATGAAAAAGCATCATAGTTTAGTTTTACCCTTTTTAATATTTCCTATACATATTTATTAATCTATAACTTCTATTTTAATATGTTTTCCTGCCTTCCAATTGAAGTTATGTGACCAATATTTTCTATATTGTCCCACTGTATAGATTTCGTGTGCTATATTGTAGTCATAAAATTTAATATGTTTATTTACCCTCTGTATATTTTATTTCTTGATAGTCCAGGTTTAAAATTCATTTCCCCTGATACAATAAGATTTTAAACAAGTAATATTTTACAATCACAAATTTTCTTGATATATTATCAACTCTGTGGCATTGCAGAATTTCTAATGCATTGAAAGATATGGGAGAAAGCCCACATGTTCAAATTTTAGACTCAATGAAGCATATGTTAAGTAAGTTGTTTCCTTGAAAAATATTTTATAAAGCTTTAAATTTAGGAGCTATCAAATGTCCACATATACCTAGTTTTCTAGGTGTCAAGAAAAAGTCAAGCCAGTACAAATCACAGACAAGCACGAATTAATACCATGGCTTTTTAAATGAAATTTGAGGTCAATGCGTATCTTTTTGTTGCTGTTGTTTTGATTTTTGGTGACAGGATCTCACTGCATCCTAGGCTGGCCTAGAGTTCACTATATAGATCAGACTTTGAACTCACACAGATTCACCGGGCTCTGCCTCCTGAGTTTTAGGACTGAAGACATACACCACTATACCTACTTTTGTTTGATATTTATAAAAATAATACTTTAATGTATATATTGTACTTCTGCTGCAAATCAAGAATATCAAAAATATTAACTTTCTCATCTAGGAACCATTTTTGGTCTAGTCAATTAGATTCTCCTGATCACAGTTTTCTGTCCAGAAAATAAAGGCAAGTTTGCCATAAGATATTTGAAGACATGCATAACAGAATGCTTTACTTATAATATTGAATTTTGTGGAATACATGAAATGAATTAATTGCTCACAATGTATAAGTCAAAATGAGATACAGATATAAAACTTTGCATATATGAGAGCATGTGAAGTTGTGCACCCTCAGAGCTTTGTATTATTATAATAAAATGTGAGTGTGTGTATACAGCTGAAGGGTCTAACCAAACACCAGTGATAGCCAAGGGAAGCCTCCCTTCCATTTGTTGTTCAGGGAAGTACAATAGATTACTAAAATAATATAATCTATTGCCATAGCCCTTTTTTATATCCCAGAACTTGAAGGTAAGTCTCTATTTCTAAAGACACCACATACTTCAGACTCAGGACTTGGAGCAATGGAGCTGGAACTGACCCGGAAGCCACTTCCCTGAAGGCTAGCTCTCATACTATCCGAAGATGCTATACAAGCTTCCAAGGGAAAAACACAGCCAATGGTCCTGCTTCGTTGTAAAACTTATGAAGCATAACTATTACTTTTGAACAAAATATTGCTATGGGAACAATAGTGGTGCTTTTATCTCTGGAATAATCAACAGCTGTCTAATTGAACTTTAGGCCCATTTAAGAGGAGAGAATTCATGAACAGTACCGTAAATATCATCAAATATACATGGGAAGGGTACTTGACACTGTATAGCACTTATTCATCAATGAAACTTCTTGTTGCAGGAGGTGCAGGCTATTGCACAGTTTCACAATTGACCAAAATTCAGACAATAAGTGACAGTGTGGCACATAGAAGTCATTTATACATCTACATTGCAACCCATGCACCCAATGCCTCAAGATCACTTCAGCCAATGGGTAAAAAAGATTGCAAGAGCCCAAAGAACAGGATGTCTGCTGCTAGACCATGAAATTTAGACCTGATAAAGATTCTGCACTCTTGAAATCTCCACAATATGGCCACATATAGGCCCTGCATAAGGACAAGAATTAACTTATCAATGAGGATGGGGGATGTTACACAGAATCACATCTCTTGATAAAGAGTTACAAGGAATCAAATAGCTATTGAGGGAGGAAAAGTCAGTTTTCTGTACAAACAAGCTCAATGATAGGTTATCTAATCTAAAGTAGTCAGCCCTAAACATATGTACGCATAAGCACTACTAAATGGACACAATGCATTACATAAATATATATTGTTATATATTTTATTTATTATATAAGTACACATACTGAACAATAATAAGTAATATCAATTATCAAATATGAGGAAAAGAAACAGAAAGAGAGTGGGTAGGACATGAGAGAAGTTGGTTGAGGGGAGTGGGTGAGGACAAAAAGATACAAATACAGTAACCATGTATGAAATTCTCAAAAAGATAATCCATAGTTATTAATTAATGTTCAGTAAGTGGAAATACAGAGAAATGAAGACTGACTATAATTAAGAGAAGTAATGAGAAGTTACTAAAGAAGCAGACCTGAAAGAAGAGAGACATAAAATTCAAGGAACTTGATGCTAATAAAGTTTTACATGGGATAAATTTCATACAGTAGACCAAATTTCTTAGACCTAGTGGAGTAGGAAAGTCACAAATTAATGAGACAGAACATTCTGACAAAGGCAAATAAAATACAGCTTCATAAAACGATTACATTAAGGGTAAGAACAACTCAAAGTAAAGCAGGTATACAGTGAAGCTAAAGGACTTGAGAACAAGTTTTTGTACTAATCAACTATTTTGAAGTCCAGACAAAAGTGGAAAATTAATTACTGCATAAAAAATTTAATATTCTGACATGTCCTAACATTCAGAAAATATCATAGGCCAAGTTTAGAATTTAGTATCCATCAATATGCTGTAGAATGATTTTTAACTGGTTCAATTCTTAAATAATTCCTTTTCCTTACAACTCTTTTGTATTAGCCTACTCAGGCAAATACTTTCTTGTTATTCCTATGCTCCAGTGACACATATTTAACACATCATTTCAATGAAATTTCTAAAAATGAAAATTTAAATGTAAGAAAGATGTTTGATAGCTCTAGTTCTTCATTTCTTTACAGGGTCATTAAAATGACAATAGGCTTATTGCAATGACCTTAAAGAAGTTCTGTAAACTGTTCAAAAAACTACAATTAAGCAAAAAGTCAAGAAAAGAGAATAAACAATGTGAGTTCTGTGACATTTTTACTGCCCTGTGGGAAAGAAGGGGCAGAATGTAAGATATTACAGCATTCTATTCTTTGTGCCTGCTGGGAGATATACTTGCTTCTGCATCTGGTGAATCAGATATTATGAGAGCTCTGGAATCATTTGCTTCTCAAGCTTGTGCAGGTGACCAAAAAGAAAAAAACTTCATGGAAACTATAGATCTGGGGACTTCTAGGGTCAAGTAAGGGAATGAGATTGCAAACACAAGAATGCAATAAAACATCTGAAGCTGTAAGAATGTATTACATCTCATTCACCTAAAACTTTCAACATTTTAGAAACTTTGTATATAAAATAAATTGAAGTATAAACAATCAAAGAAACAAGAAACCTTATAAACAGAATCAGATTGAAATACACAAGAAAAGCTTAAGTGTTTACTTCAAGATGGTTTTACATCTCTGGAGCCCACTGACTCATGAAGCTCCACTTAAACAGCCTACAAAATATAGGCGAAATAGTGACATTTTCTTTGCCATTTTCAGTTTTTATTAAAAAATGATTAATGACCCACAAAGAGAAAATAAAACAATAAACACAAAAATCAGTGAGGTAAATATTCAGAAATTGTTACTGAAGAAAAAAATAGGCATTTTATTTAACAGCAAAATCTTTAAATTGCTTTTATTTTAAGGCCCAGGCAAATACCAGCATAGATATGGGGAAGTGGTCAATGGGTTTCAACCATAGTTAAGTAATTATTGTCAGTTAATCCCTGCCAGGCGAGAGAAAGTCTATCTTCTTTAAAGGAGTGATTCTAGATAGATTGGCTGAACAGGCTCCAGTAGATGAACTTACTTGGAGGAAAATCTGGGTACACAAACTTGATAGACCTTAACTTATATGACAGAATGCACACAATCCTTTGGGTGGGCAATGAGGGGTTGCAGGTATGGGAGCAGCTTTAAGATATATTGTATGAAATGCATAAAAATTCAATAAAAATATACATTGAAAAAATCTATTTTGAACACATTAAAAACAGTATGCAGAAGACACATAAAACGTTAAAGGAATTAAGAGCAATTATACATGAACAAAGCAAGAAGGCCAGTACAAGACAGAAACTATGAAAACATGAGTTTCTGAAGATGAAAACACACTAACCTAATTTTACAGATTTACTAGAGAGATTCAACAACAGACTAAGACACTCAGAAGAAGGACTCAATGAACTCTTAGATATGTAACTTAAATCTATGTGGTTTTTCTTGATAATCACAGCTTCAGTAAGTTCCTGAGTGTAAAGGCTATTAAATAACCAGAAGACATGTCCTGAAGGGACTATTAGTAATTAACATTTGTTGGGGGAGGTACTGTCACTTTCTTCAGTGGTGTACCCATAGATAATTTGTGCATGACCTATTGAACTTCTCATTCATGCTAGGACAAGAGACTAATTAAATTCAATGGGTCACATACAGAAAGAAGACTTCTGAAAGTTAGGGTCAGAATGTTGAGAAATTTTGAAGGGAGGGGATTGTGGGTAAAAATGAGAAAAAAAATCATTATGTAAGTGTATTAAACTGTCAAACAATAAAAATGCATAAGAATGTAAAAATAAAATAAAAGAATAATGGCTTTGAAAAAGACAAAAGAACAAATAAAGTGAATCCAGTCTGGAAGGTTTCTCAGACATCATCTAAGATACGGACATAGCCATTATTGTAGAGCAAGAAACAGAATAGAAAGATTAAGCTTCTCTGCCAATGAATAAGAACCAGCCCAACTTGTTTGACTATCCTTGGTCATCTACCAAATCTGACTGCATACATCCCCCTGCTTTGGGACCAAATAAAATCTCATTGTTTCAGACCTCAGGCCTTCTCTGATAGCTTGAAAGATAGAAACAACCAGCCCATCCTGTTTGATTAGCTGGTGTTAGTTACCCAAATTTCTCCTCACCCATCACCCTGCTTTGGGACTATTTCAAGGTCATCTCACTGCTCCAGAGTTCAGGCTTTCATTAATAATTAGTAAAAAACCAACATTTCTATCCCAACATTTCTATCACCTTGAGACTTGCTCCTGTCCCACTGATGCTGCCAGAGAGCCCCTGACTAGCTGGGAGAGATAAACAGATCTTATCATGACTAGTCATCAATTTCCTGAAACCAGACCCAGTTTTTTGGCTCTAGGGCTCAGATCTTCTTTGCTTAGCTAGTTAGAACTTTCACAACTTATTACCCAATACCTCCACTTGGGACTAGGCTACTTCATGCTCCTGGAGGACTCCTGGCTAGCCTGCCTTAATCCATCAAATCGCTCTAATAAAAATTTGAATGAAGGAATCTGAATCCCAGACCAACTATTCATCTGGGATCAGAATACAACCAATCTACATCAACAATATAAACAGAATCAGACATCAAACTTCAAATCAACAGACACTTGAATTTCAGTAACAGTCACACAACCAACAAAAGAAATCCACATACACAGACCACAACGAAAAATACAAGTAAAATACTATTAATATGTCTCTATCAAATGACACCAGTCTGTTCAGTGTTCTATAGTGAAAACCAACTAAAAGAACCCCATGATACAGAATTAAAAAAAAAAGCCATAAGCACGATCAAATAATTCAACAAATTTAAAGTACCTACAACTTAAAGAACTCAAAGATGATAGGGATAAACTACTGAGTGAAGCTCAAGGAATTCAAATATATGGGGTGAATGAAATGACAAAGACAGTTAAGGATTTGAAAAAGGAATATACCAAAGAGATAGAAATATTGAAGGAAACTCAGGCTGAAATGAAGAAAGAATTGAAAGATTCAGTAAGCCAATTTGAAATGACAAGACAAAATCTCTTCAACAGAATGAATGAAATGGAAATCAGAATATCAATATCAATATAAAGTTGAAGAATTGAAGCACTCAATCAGGGAATACAAAAAAAAATTAAAACAAAGGAATGGAATGTACAAGGAGTATATATACCATGAAAAGACTAAATATACGCATCATAGGCATAGAAAAAGGATAATCCCAGGTCAATGGCATTGAGCAGATCTTCAGCAGGATTATAGAAGAAAAATTCCCTAAATTAAGACACCCAAACAGATATAAAAATCACACAAAACACCAAATAGGCAGAACCAGAGCATAAATTCTCCAATGACATATCATATTTTATACATTAAATATAAAGATCAAAGAGAGAATACTGAAAGCCATAAGAAAAAAATAACAAATTACAAGTAAAGGAAAACTCATCAGAATTACAGTTGACTACGTATTGCAAAATATGAAAGGCAGAAGAGACTGGAGGAAAGCATCCCAAATTATTAATGACCATAGATGCCAACCCAGAATACTTTACCTAGAAAAAAATGTCTATTATATTTGACAGGGAAAGAAAAATCTTTGTTGACGTCAAGAGGTTGAAAGAATTCATCTACACAAAACCAGCAATACATAAATCACTCAAAGCAATAAAAAACTCTAAAGGAAGCAATAATGTTAACTAAGAGACTACAGTAAGAAAAAAAATGAAGGTGCAATTATTGAAACTCAAAATAGGACCAACAACACAAACAAAAAACAAAATGACAGCAACAAACACACATCTTTCCATAATAACTATAAATATCAATTGCCTCAACTTCCCAGTCAAAAGGCTAATATTATTTGAATGGATTAAGAAACAAATTAAAAGTTTTTGTTGCTTGCAAGAAACTCGTCTCACCTTTAAAGATAGGAAGTACATTAGTGTAAAAGGACAGAAAAAACTATTCCAAGCAAATGGCACTAAGAAGTAGACAAACAGGTCATGCAATGCTAATAAGGACAAAACAGACTTCAAATTAAAATTTTTCAGAAGATGTAAAGAAGTTCATTTCATTTTTATCAAGGGCAAAATTGACCAGAACCACATTGCAATCATGAGCACATATGCACCAAACACTGGTGCACCCAATTTCATTCAAAAGAAGCACTACAAGACTCAAAAAAAAAACATATTAACCACAACCCAGTAATAATAGGTGACTTATACAACCACTATATTCAATAGAAAATTCAAATGGATTAAAAAATATAGAGAAATATCATAAATAAGTGATATCATATGTCCAATCTAATAGGCATCGACTGAATGTTCTACCCAAGCACCAAAGACAACACAGTCTACTCAGCAGCCCATGAAAGTTTTTTTTAAAAAATAGAAACATACTTGGGCATAAAGCAAACCTTAGTAAGTACAAAAAAATTAAGATAATTTCAGGCATTTTATCAGACCACAAAACAACAAAGCTTAAAATTAAAAGCAAAAGAAGTTATAGTAAATACACCAATGCATGGAGATTAAACCACATACTCTTGAAAAATGAATGGGTGGAAGAAGGGATCAAGAAAGAAATAAAGGATTCTTGGAACTATATGAAGTTGATTGTACAACACAACAAAATATTTGGAACAAATTAAAATATTTTGTTATTTTTATTTTATGTATATGAGTGTATTGCCTTCAAATATTAAATGCACCTGTGTTGAACAAACCCCGCAGAGGTCAGAAGAGGCCGTCAGATCCCTGGAACCCAAAATAAGGACACTTGCTAGCCACCATGCGGTGGCTGGGAACCAAACCCGGGTCCTCTGCAAGAGTAGGCAGTACTCTTTACTGCTGAGCCGTTTCTCCAGTCCTATATTAAAATTCATCCTAACAGGTAAATTTAAATTTTGCACAAACACCAAAAAAAAAACATAATGGTAAAACCCATGGACCTGAAAAAGCTAGACCAAAACAAATCCATACCCGGCAGGCAAGAAGAAATAATACAGATCATAAGTTAATGAAAAAGAATTAAAGTAAATACATCGATTCAATGAATATAACAGCTGGATCTATGAAAACAGAAAAAATATAGACTTAGTCCAGATAAAGAAAGAAACAGCAAATATAATTCAACAATATCTGATATGCAAGGGGAAACATCACAAGAAATAACAAAAAGGCCCAGAACATTATAAAGGAACTTACAAAACCTGCACCATCAAAGTTAAACCATGAAGAAATCATTAGCTTAAAGAGACCCATAACAAAGAAATTAAAACAATAATACACAACATCTAAACTAAATATAGCCCTGGCCCAAAGGGATTCACACAAGAATTTTTCTAGACCTTCAAAGAAGGTATAAAACTAATATTACTTTTATTATTCAAGATGATACAAACAGAGGGAAAACTCCCAAATTCATTCTATGATGCTAGTATTACTGTAATACTAAGTATAGGAAAGGACACAATGAAGAAAGTAAACTATAAGCACATATCTTTAATGAGTATAGATGTAAAAATTCTCAGCAAAATATGCATAAATCACATAGACCCATATAAAAAGATCTTCTTCCATGATCAAGTAAGATTTATTCCAGAGATGCAGGGATGGTTCAGTATACGCAAATCAATAACTAATAAAATATATCAGTGTACTTAAACACAAAAATCACATAATCATTATAGTAGATTTAGTAAAGACCTGTAACAATATCTGACGTGCATTCATTACAAAATTCCTAGAGTGAATTGGACTAGATGGAACATACAACATAATTAAGACTGTATACAACAAACCCACAGCCAAAATCATTCTAAAAGGAGAAAAACTTGAAGAATTCTTATTAAAATCAGAAAACAAAATGTCCACCATCTCCACTACTTTTCAATATAGAGTTCAAGCAAAGGAAATTAAACAGGCACTAATTGGAAAAGAAGAGGTCAAATTTTGCAAATATGTAAATTTTCAAATATGTAAATGATCCCCAAAACCCCACAGTAAAATTTCTAGAATTGATCAACACTTTCAATTAAGTGGTAGGTTACAAAATCAGTTCAGAAAAACCAGCAGCCAAGGAGCTGGAGAGATGGTTCAGTGTTTGAGCGCACTGGCAGCCTTTTCCGAGGACTCAAGTTCCATTCCCAGCACCCAAATGGTGACTAACAGTCATCTGTAACTGTAGTTCCAGGAAATCCTATACTGTCTCCTGACCTCTGCAGTCACTTGATATTGACAAAAGTGCTAAGAAAACACACTGGAAGAAGGAAAACATTCTCAACAAATGGTGCTGGCCAAATTGTATTTCCACATGTAGAAGAATGAAATCAGACCCACACCTATAACTGCATAAAAGTCTGCTCCAAATGGATCAAAGATGTCAATGCAAAACCTGAAAAGCTAAATATTTTTGAAGAATAAATAGGCAGTACCCTGTCTGAATTGCTGAATCCGTTAGAAGAATATATAGGCATTACCCTAGAAATATAGGTGTAGAAAAGGACTTTATAAATCAGACATCAGGTTCTCAAGACTTAAGTTCAACAACCACAATCACCAACTGAAATCTCATTAAACAAAGATATTTCTGTACAGCAAAGAGTACAGTCAACTGAGTGACGAGGAAGCCTGGAGAATGGGAAGAAATCTTTACCAGCTATTCATCAGACAGGATTAATACCCAGAATACACAAAGAACTCCAGAAATAAAGAACTATGAAATCAAATGAACCTATTAAACAATAAACTATGGATCTGTGGTGGTACACATCGTTAATCCCAGCACTTGGGATGCAGAGACAGGTGGATCTCTATGACACTGCGGCCAGCCTGGTCTACATAGTGAGTTTCAGATGGGCTGGGACTATAAAAAAAAAGCAAAACAAAAAGAAAAAACAAAATAAAAAAATAATTAAAAAAAACAAATGGCTAAGGAACACCTTTAAAATTGTTCAACATACTCAGTAATTAGGGAAATGCAAATCAAAACTACTGTGTCATGTAACCCAGTCAGAATGGCTACAGTTAGGAAAACAAATGATACCAAATGCTGATGTGGATATGGAAAAGGGGAATTTCATCCACTGTTGTGGGAATTTAAAGCTGGTGCAACATCTATGGAAACGAGTAAGAGTTATTCTAAACTATTACTAATATTGTTTATAAAAGGAGTCATAATTAAGGGGTGGGTTCAAATAATCAAAGGAATCTTTTTTCAAAGCTATTAATTTTGGACTTATTTGTAAAAGTATTTTATGTATTTGCACAATTTTCTCTCTAAGGAAAAAAGAAAAACTGACAACTTTGCTGAAAGCTGAACAGAATCATTCTAAAATACTGTTCTCTAAGGATGGAAATAAGATACAGGAGTTACCAAGCATTAAGATACTGTCTTATTTAAGGACAGTGACAGCAAATACACATAGAGAACAAAATATAATGAAATATATGTAAACCAAAGGAAAGAAAGCACACAGTTTTAAAATTCCCAGATTCTTACAGGAATAAGAGAAAGTCTTGGGGCTTGGTTATTTTTTGTTAAATAAACAGTAATTGAAGAAAAACTGAAATTAGAGAATGTTACCACTGGCATAAGAACTCTGGCACAGTACTAGTTTACATTTCTCCCTTGCTTCTATGGGTGTTTTACAACTTCTTTGATGATTCAGGATTCTCTTTCTCTTCCTTGAATCTCGGTATAATACACAATTTCCTGTAATTTTTGTGAAAGTATACTTTATATGACATTTAAGTACATTTCAATTTCATCAGTTTAAAAGCAGGCTAAACTGACATTTCATGAATATGACTTTTCATATTTTGGATTATTTATATAAAACTGAAGCTTATAAATACAATGATTATTATTTAATTATACAAAAGTTTTATAGCTGAGTAAAATATGTGGTAAAATATTTTTAATTAAAAATTTTTTTTAATTTAATACCCACATGATTAGAAGAAGCATTTCATTAAAGCTTTAATATTTTCAGTAACACATTCCAGAGTAAGGATACAACTCTTTCAAAAAAGGCTTTAAATTTTTAGGTTCACAGTTGAATTAATACAGTTATACAATATTGAACTCAGTATAAACCCTGTAAGACATAAAATTGAATGAGTTTTTACCCTTTAAAGAAGATCTCCATTTCATTTTAAAATATGCTGTTTCCTACATTTTAGTGCTACTAACATTTAGATGTTTGCACATGTGTCTTTAATCTCTATGTATCTGATTATTACTAGTCACATTCAGTTACACTCAGATCCTTAGTACCTGAGTATGGATATAAACTCCTCAGCTAGATTTCACCGGTAATGTTTATCACCTCTACTATTTAACATGAAGTACATTTTTATGCTTACTCCTCAAATATGTCTTTCATTATTTTTTTTGATTTTGTGTGTGTGTGTATATCATACAGAACATCCCACACAATCTTGTTCATCTATATACCATCTTCCCAAATTGTACCCTCCCATAGCCTCCCCCCTCCCATATACTGGATCCCATATACTCTGTCATCCCTGTTACTGTCCACTGTGTTGTCGGCACCCCCCCCCAGCCATTGCCCAGTGCTTGTCTATCAGATGAATCTAGTCAACCTATCTAGAGAGCCTTGTTTTAGGACTATCAGTGGTTCCTCATCTAGCAGCAATCAATTGTCAATATTCCTTTAGATAAGATTGGGATCTGCTGTTCATTTTCCCAGTTCTATGCCAGGTTACTGTCTGGGAGTCTTTTGGGCTATGCTGGCCAATAACTCAAAGGAAGGTATCTCCTCTCTTGTATTGTTCCTTGTTATGTAGCCTTTAGCTATACATGTGGACTCTTAAAAAATTATATTGACCCCATTAATCTTTGGCTATACTTTCCTTTGGGGTGTTTAAGACCCTACAATTGGCCCAGATAAACCAATTTATTTTCATTCTTAAGGTCATTTGAGGATCTGTTCCTCAGGGGTGACATGGGCTAGGGAGGAGCACATGGCTCCTTTCTTTTATCAATTCCATCTATGCGAAGATAAGTCAAAGGTCCTCCTCAACCATGGCTAGATTCACTTGGAAGCATGGAGGAAATGTTTCCTCTGTGTTGATTCTCCTCTTTGTAGAGTGGACGCTGGTTCAGGTCCATGTGGTGTGGTCTCCAAGTCCTCCTTGATCAAGAGGACAGGTGGCTTACCACAGTTACAGGGCATTTTGAGAGATGCTCTTAGTCCCCTGGAACTTAGTCAACCTATGAGGGAAAAGAGCAAAAATTGTCCTTTTTGTCCCTCTGTCCAAATTAGTATAGGCCTCATAGTATGGCTTTTAAACATCCTCAGAATGGGAGAAAACCTTCACCAGCGACACATCTGACAGAGGTTTAACATCCAGAGTATATAACAAACTCAAAAAACAAAGAATCAAGAAAGGAAGTAACTGAATTGAAAGATGGGCTAAGGAACTGAACAGAGAGTTCTCAAAAGAAGAAAAAAAGATGGCCAAGAAGCACCTTAAAAGGTGTTCAACATCACTATTAATTAGGGAAATGAAAATTAAAACCACTTTAAGATTTCATCTTACCCTAGTCAAACTGGCTAAGATCAAGAGAACAAATGATACCAAATGTTGGAGAGGACGTGGGGAAAGGGGAACGCTCATCCACTGCTGGTGGGACTGCAAACTTCTTCAACCCTTGTGGAAAGCAGTATGGGGAACTCTTAAAAACTACAGATGAACCTACCATTTGATCCAGTTATATCGCTCCTTGGTATATACCCAAAGAACTCATCATATTTCAAAGACACTTGTACATTCATTTTGTCGCTGCTCTTTTCACAGTAGCTAAGAGATGGAAGCAACCTAAGTGTTCCTCAGCTGATGAGTGGATAATGAAAATGTGGTTCATTTATACGATGGAGTTTTACTCAGCAGTAAAGAAAGATGAAATCATGAAATTTGCAGGTAAATGGCTAGAACTAGAAACTGTTATACTAAGTGGAGTAACACAGACTCAGAAAAAAAAAAAGACCTATGTCCTCCCTCATATGTGGATCCCAGCACCATCACATCCTTATAAGTGAGTATGTATTCAGAAATAACTGCAGGAACCAGGTTAATGAAAAGCAACCAGGGATGTAAAGGAAAAGAATCAGAAAGCACACAGTAGAAAACAGTTGTTAACAAAGGGGATATGGATAAAAATGGGGTTATTTTAAGGGGAGGGGGAGGGAAGTTTATACAAGGAACCTAGGGGATAAAGGAAAGAAAGCAATCAAGAGAGGTGGGCCCATAGGAGAAGGGTATTATTAAGGGAGAAATGGGAAAAACGGGAGCACCTTAAGTGGGGAAACCATGGTGGAAGGGTTAGACAATGTGAGAGATAAACAATGCCAAGCTAGTTTTAGAAAACAAGAGGGAACCATATTAGGCCAACAACCCACTGACAATTTATACCCACAACCAGATCAAAGAATGTAAATAGTCTAGGCAAGATTTATCTGAGAGCATTTGATCTTTGCCCAAGCTCTATCTATATGGCACATGGTAATTAAAAGTACGAGACTCATGGTAAAATAATTTTTAACAGATAATAGAAGAGAGTGTCAATTTCCATCTAACATTGCTAAGCTTATGATTTTATTGCTTTTTTCATAAACATATTTTTAATTGTACTTTTAATTTATTTTAATTTTTGATTCCTAGTAAAGTACCTTTAACACTATTGTTTTCAAGTTGATTTGTGAATAGTATTTCTCTAGAAATCAAAAATATTTTTGTAAAAGTTAAAAATCTAGTATGTTTATGAATTAAAGAAGAAAAATTATTTGATATTCTAATAAAATCAAAAGTGAACATTTACTATAGATAAATTTTGCTGATAACTAGATAAATATGTATGTAGTGTCTAATATCTCTGTTGACATGAATTTTCATTTCTTATTGTTAATTTTTGAGGTAGTGAAGTAGTAAATTATAGAACTAAAGCATTAAATAAAATTTACCTTTTGCTTGTTTTTAAAAAAATGAAGAGAGAAATTAGGAGGTAAATATTTTATTTGCAAAAGTAATGGTAGAATAATTCTCTTATTTTGAAGACTATACTAATCTATAAATCCAGGAATGTCCATGAATTCCAAGAGGCATAATCTCAAAGAAACATATATGAAGACATAGTATATTAAAACTATTAAAAGACATGGATATTATTTAAAAAGCAACAGAAAAAAAGAATCATTCCTCTCTTTAATAATATTATTCAGGTAGTATCTTGAACAAACTTCAAGAAAACAATGTAATGCACTAAGAGAACACTTGAAATTCTGAGCGATAAATGTAACATGTATCAACTAGGAAATGTATATCAATTTATAGACAATATTATCGTGCTTCTGAAATTAGAGCAAAGTGAAAATATTCCACATACACTTAAAATCCTGATAGACTTTATTATAATTAATCCTTTTCTAGAAACATATGCTAAAGCTATATCTTTCAAATGAAAACAAAAGAAACAAAAAATCTTGAGGTTCTTTAGGAATGAAATAAATGGCAGAGATCAGAAAGAGCCATAAAATTTTATTTCATAACATCTTTTCACTTTACACAAGAATTAGAAAGCATAAACAAAATGAGCATATTTATTTTAATAAATAAGTCACATATAAAGTTGTATTTTATCATTTATTGATACTAAATTTAAGACCTGAAAAGCTTAAATATATTTTATTATTAAAATATTTTACTAATATTGTCCAAAATTGTTATAAATTTAGAATGTTATACATAATCCTGAAAGTGAGCACAATAATATCTATAGTTCATCTAAAATTTAAGAGATTAGAACCAAAATTTGTCATTACAGTAAATTATAAACTAAACTTCCAAAATGAATTAATGCATAAAATAGAGGAAAAAGCACTATAATTTTCAGAAAGGAGAAAATAGCAAAATATTCGAATATGTATCAATAATGGCTTTAAATACATGGGAATTAAGTTCAAGTGTTAAATGTATGGATTGGCTGAATGGATAATAAATCCATATTCAAGTCTGTTTTTTTTGGTTTGTTTTTTAGTAGTGATCTTATTTTATTACTTGGACCATAAGTTAAAAATGAATGCATAAAAATGAATGAAAATTGTAATTGAAAAAGACAGGAAATTTCTATATTTATGTAAGACAAAAAAGAATGTGCTGAACAGTTACATTAGGAAACAATTTAGATAGTAATAAGAATTATGTAGCCAAAACATAAAACAATTCTAAAAATATATGCTTCAATTGTCATAGCCACTGAATATTTGAGATAACCTGAAAGTTGAAGAAAAAATAAATACACAGATTATGAAACTTCAAAACTGTTCTTTCCATACTGAATGTAAAGTATCCTATAAAAAACTGAACCTAAAAGTCATGCACAAAATCAACCATTCAGTGAAAACAATGTATACTTTCTAATTATTTATTTTTCACAAGTTTTTATGTTTTAAATTAAATTTTAATTTTAATTAAATTTTGTAAATTTTATAGCATTTTTTATTGTATTTAGATACACTCCCCTGTCTGCAACCCTCTTACTACCCCACCCAATTGTGTATTGTACAGGCCTACATAGTCAAAATTCCAAAGTCATGTAAATGATCATTTATAATTGCAATGCAATGAAGATAGAAACCTGCAGAAAAGGGAAACCTGGAAAATTCAGAAATTAATTAGAAATTAAAGAAGATGCTGCAAGGCAGTGGATCTAAAAATTAAACTGAATAATATTTTAAAACTAATGAAAATGGGAATATACTATTTCTAGAATACAGTTCAAGAGGAATTTAGATTTGCATATCATTCACCAAAAATCAAGAAACTCAAGGCCAGATACAGTAGCACATATCAACATTAGAGAGGCGAACCCAGAATAATCATGAACAGTATATTGCTAACATTGTCTAAACAGCAAAT
Organism: Nannospalax galili; assembly: GCF_000622305.1. NCBI lineage: Eukaryota > Metazoa > Chordata > Mammalia > Rodentia > Spalacidae > Nannospalax > Nannospalax galili. Next base: position 3,798,324 of record NW_008331140.1, read on the forward strand.
TCCAGACTAACCAGGACTACATTCTGAGAACTTTTAACAAAAGACCTAGATAAGTTCAGACATGGTGGCACATGCCTTTATTCCTAGCACTCCAGGGTACAATGTAAGTGATGTTTATGTTCTCCTTCATTTGTGGATCTTAGCTCCAAATCCTTAGATGTGAGTATAGATTCTGACGTAACCACAGGAGCCAGGAAAATGGAATAAGACCATGTAGATAAAGGGGAAGAAGGAGCCCGAGAGAGAAGGGATAGTAGGGGACAGGTGCTATCACCTGTATATTATGTGGATAACTGAAGGATATATAAGAAGAAACACAGTGCCAGACACCTCCCTTCAAGCTGTTGGTCAGGGTAGTCTGAGAAGACGCTTCAAATAACACAGGCTATTGCCACGTGCCTTAATTGTCTCCTAGAACTTGAAGGTAAGACTCTATTGCTGAAGACTGGACATATTTTAGATTCAGGGCTTGGAGCAATGGAGCTGGAAGTTATCTCAATAACTTTGATGCTGTTGTTGGTGTTTTCAATGCTTGAGATCTTGTCATCGATAAGAGTGTGCATCGCATTCCCCTTTTCCAAATAACGTGCTTACTTCTTTCACCTGCCCTGACTAATATGTCATATAACTTGGTGCAAATGTGGTTAAAAATCATAATAAAATACAAAAATCATTATGGCATTGTACTATGGAGACACCATATGAGGATAGTATCTAGAATATGATGTATTTTTCATATTCATACAAGTTTTTACTATGCACATTATGCCTGGTAATGGAATACTCTTGGAGGTATTCATATGTAAATGAAGTGTTTTCTTATTGGTGATGTTAAAACATGTTCCTGGGGCTGGAGAGATGGCTCAGCGGTTAAGAGCACTGACTGCTCTTGCAGAGGACCCGGGTTCGATTCCCAGCACCCACATGGCGGCAAAGAACCTTCCTTAACTCCAGTTCCAGGGAAATCTGAAGCCCTCTTCTGACCTCTGTGGCATTTCACTACATGGGTTCACTCACATACATGCAGGCAACACACTCATACACATAAAAATAAAAATAATAAATGAAATATTTTAAAAACATGTTCATAATTAGTAGCATTATCAATTATGCGTTAAGGCAAGCTCAAAGTTTCATAAGCACTTTATTATCATTTCTCATTTGTAGATTGTATGATCTCCACTTTATAGATCAATAATTCAAAATTTGGGAAAAGTAGCTTAAAATTACGTAACTTAAATATCCATAATGCTTTGAAGACAATCTAATACCTCAACTCATGTTCTTGGTTATTACATTGTAGTGGATTACTCATAAGCAACGTTCAGTCTCTAAACAAAAACAGAGTGAACTATGTACGTTGCTTTCAACTAAGATTTTTATCAAATTCTCTAGGATGTTTTGATGTTCTCTAAGATTAAAAGCAACTAAAATCTAAACGGTTGTATATGATCTGAATTTGGAAATCACTGTACTACATAGAGGATATTTTTGTGTGTGCTATGACCACTAACTGAGAGACATTTCAAAAGGAAGGCAAGCTTATTTATCTTCATGATTTCAGCACTATCAGATAATAGTCATGTAGTTTTGTTATTTCAGGGCTTGTGGTGAGGCAGATCATCTCGACAGAACAGCAGCGAAGATCATAAGTGCTAATTTCATTGTGGCAAAGAAGTAGAGATCCAGACAGACAAGATCCTAGGACAATATTAGATCCCCTAATGACATGGCCACAGTAACCTACTTCTTGTCAGTATGCCTTTACTTTGAAAGTTTTCGTCACTTCACAATAATTCAACCCTTTTTGAATCCATCAGTAGATTAATCCTCTGAGTAGGTCAGTGCCCTCACGACTCAAACAGTTCTTAATGCTTGAATCCACAAGCTTAGGACTAAGTATTCAAGACATGGGCTTTTGGGGGAAGCATGCTATGTCCATATTACAGCATTAAAATTGAAAATAACTTCCACTTGACCATTGAAAGGGACAAAGCAACATTGGTAGTGTGAATAAATTTCCACTAACCAAAGCACCATTAGTTTTTCTGATCTTCATTCCCATTAGTGTTAAGGAGTGAGGAGCAACATTAGCTCTATAGATAATTAATGGTGATGGACAAAATCATATGAGAGTAAAAACAAATAATGGTCTACTATAAAAGTTTCATCAAAAAGGCAATTATTAATAATTAATTAAATAATGAAAAGTTATTCAAATTTATGTTTCGGACTTGTCCTCAAGTCACTGAATATTTTAAGATTTAAATCTTACTAGTGAAGTTTTGTTTTTTAAATAAATATAGAGAATTACAAGTTAATTGACCATTTGAATGTATAACTGGTAAAACACTGTTTTCAGGAAGAATTACTTTCTTCATTAAAATGAGAAAAACAATGGTCAGATAGATAACTTAATAAGTTATGAATAAACATAAAAATAAATGATAAGATGCAATTTTCCACTACTGGGAGCTACTCTGTCTCATAAATTTAATGAGAAAAATAAACGATTTGCCAAGATAAATTTTAAATGTTTTTAACAATAGTGACTTACTAAGATCAAAATATTCATTATACTCTAGCACATGTTGTCTTTAATACAAGTACAAAAACTTGAATATTATTAAACCTAAACAAATTCAAATGTGACAAACACAGTATTAAACATGGTATATAATGAGTTTAAAAAGCTAATTAGGTTTTCTTGGTCTACTTTCTATCTAACATGGTATGGAATTAATGTCAGTTAAACAATCCATTTTATTAAAGAAAAAAATTAATGCTTTTAAGTCTCTCCCATATGTTCTATAGATTTTCACAGAATAAATTTGAAAAAAGTAATGTATCTTTTTGATAGGATATTGTGAAGGTGTTAAAACAAATTGCTTTTGTAATAATGTTAATACTGTATATTCTACTTCATGATAATATAAAGAGTATGTAGTGTACTGTATGTACTATATGGTATATACTATTACAATATATTACATAAATGATATGCTATATGCCATATTATATATGGTATACAGTTTATTTTACATGTAATATAATGTACTGTATATAAATTATATTTTGAACATCATGAATAATTTATTCACCTTTAATTAAGTAAAAGCCAGGAACTACCTGAAAATTCCTGAATGTACAACTAACATTTGTCATGGTTAGTGACCACTAGAACATAATTTTAAATATAATTATTGAAGAAACCTATCTGTGCATAATCATGTTTTTATTATTTTTCTAGTATCAGATAAAGACTATTCAGTTTTATGTAAACAGGGAAGTTTAAAGAAATCCCTGCAAACAATTATTATTACTTAAAACATTTACAAATTTAGAAGATTTGTAATATTTGTTATAAAATTCTTTATAGATTCTGTACAAATTTCTTTACAAAGATAATTAGTTAAGTGAATCAAGTTAATGTTTAAGTAATACTAGAAAAGTAAACTATATGACAGATTTTTGCTTTTATTTATAAACTGATTAATGTTAAATTTTCTTTTTAGTTGAATGAAATGGCTAATTAGTAAATGCTATAACCAAATACCCATATATTTGCTGAAAATAAAAGGCACTTTGCCCAGTGCAATCAAGTGATGAAAGCAGCTCTTTGAGAAACTTCATGGTATGTTCTTTTCTCACAAGACTTTTTCAAGCTGTAGGTCACTCCTATGACAAGGACCCTTATGAAAAACAAACAAACAAAAATACTGTGACCAACCATTTTGATTTGAGAATATTGTCATGGTTTCGGGAAATGCTGTATTTGTTTGATAGCTGTTATAATTTGGGAGAGAAGGCGATGTGATAAAAAACTAGAAATAGACCTCATGAGACACAGATAGCATTATTAGCTACAAAGGCCAGGCAACCTTCCTGAAGGAATGCAAGTTTAGTGTTGGGGTTGTGGGAGATCTGGAATTTATAAATGGGTCCAGAAAATCTCAGAAAAGGGGTAGTACATCACCAGAATCCCAGAAGGGGCATCCTACTTCCTTGGATAGTGTCAAGCTCCTTCCTGGAATCTGAGAAGGAGAGATGGGAAGTTCCTATAGGGGAAACAGGTATCTTCTGCATGGTGGTTGGTAAAGATCAGATCTGCAAGGAAGCTGATAAGGAACCAGATGTCTTGTGATAAGGAACCAGATGTCTAGGCTAGAGGCCCTGTGTTCTGAGAGAGACAGGAGTGGGGAGGCAGGGTGGTCAGTTAATTCAGTCATTTGTCTGAATGATTTTCCTTCATGAACAATACTGCAATGTCAATGAATAAAGTTATTTTTAATTTTTTCTTTGTTTTTGAACATTTCATAGCTGTCTATAATGATATATGAACATGTCCCCCCCCATTTCCCTTCTCAAGCTTCCCTTATATTTCCCCAACACTCCCCTCTCAACATCATGTTTGGATAACTCATGAAATCTAGCTAGTGCTACCCATATGTGCATAGGTATGATACCATCACTGGAGCATGGGTAAGCTACTCATGCCATTTCCTCAAAGAAGAATGATTCTCCCTCCCCCAGCATTTATCCACTGACAATAGCTCCTCAGTAAGGGATTAGGCCTGGGGATCAATGGTTCCATCTATGCTGGGCTTTTGGCTGACTTGTTTTTGTGTTGTATTTTGCAGGTAACCACGGCTTCTATGAGTTCATGGTTATGATAGCTTTGTCATGTTCAGAAGACATTTAAGAGCACTCCTCTCCATCCTCAAGTTATTCATTTTTAATTCTCTTCTTCCATGATTTTCTGTGAGCCTTGGTGGTGCTAAAGCAAATACACATGTGTAAGAGGAAGTGCGGCCTGAACAACCAGCGTGCGTTGCAAACACACCAAAAACATCCAGCTGAGGCAAACCTGTGTTCTGCAAAAAGATAAAGAGATGGCTGATACGAAAATGGCCTGATACAGAGAGCCAATGAGGAACAGACATGACTTATCAATGGACCAATAGGACACCGGGAGGGGGGATATAAAGGAGCCCCATAGCCACAATAAAGGAGTCTGCAGCTGCTTGCACTGCCTGCTTCTCACCTGACTCTGGGTGTCTGTATCGTGACTCTGCACCGACTCTAAACCCAACCGGAGGGCCCCAGGACACCCACAACACTCATGTAAAAGAATTTGGGGCTGGAGAGATGGCTCAGCAGTTAAGAGCACTAGCTACGCTTTCAAAGGACCCAGGCTTGATTCCTAGTACCCACATGGCGACTAACAACATCTAGTAACTCTAGTTACAGGGGATTTGACACTCTACTGAAATCCACAGGCATTGCACATCATGTGTGCATTTGTATACATGCAGGCAATACACTCATACATATAAAATTTAAAAGTAATAAATAATAAAATATTTTTTAAAATATTTTATTTATTACTTTTATTTTATGTGTATGAGTGTATTGCCTGCATGTATGTGAGTGCACCCGTGTAGTGCAATGCCAAGGAGGTCAGCAGAGGGCTTCGGATAAAATACAACTATGATCTCATTGCTCTAGTTTAATAAATGACCTCTGTATAATGTTCAAAATTTCAATATTTTTGTCAGTTAATACATGCATTTCTAAAACCATCTTTCTCCTAGCCTTTCATGTATACTTTTCTTTATATAAAATTATTTCTTCTCTGGGATTAAATTTCTTATGCTTTGTAAGCAAGGTATGTCATGTCTTCGGTAATCAGCGCCATTCAGTTATGATGGGCCTCCAAGAGCAATGGTAAAACGTATGCTGTTTTGGGTGTTTCTGGGGCCTTCTTGATCAATAAATCACTTCTAAACTGTTTATTAACCATTTTGAAATTCATAATTCTTTTGAGAATTTTCTCTTTAATTTCACAGTCCAGTTTTTTTGGTGGGTTTGTTTCTTGATTTTGTTTTTTTTAAGTTCTTTGTATTTACAAACTATTGTCTTATTTTCTGTACTATCAAAGTCCTACAGAAAGTCCTTTCTTGTGCCTATAAATTGAAATGCACTACCTACATTTTTCCTCTAGCAGTCTCAGACTATAAGTTTTATGTTGCTTTATTAACTAGTGGTTCTTGCTGGAGACCTTGAACTTAAAGAAAGAAGTAGTCAAAAACTCTTTCTACCTTTCCATTCATTTCCATTTGTCCAGGCAATGAAAACATATTGCTTTCAGCACCAAGCAGTTTATATTCTGGTTCAGGGTTTCATCACAGAATCCCTGAACAACACTGTATATTTTCTCACAACTACCCTTATGTCACCATGGTTGGATATTTGATTGCTCTTCTCAGTCCATGTTGCAATCTTGTCCTGTGCACTCAGCCAGAGCACACTCAGCTAGCTTTTTCTGCACTGAGGTGAGCACTGAACCATAGCTTCTGCCCAATGGAATGTGATGCCTTTCCTGTCCAGACCTGGCCCATAACACTCTATATCTCCTAATCTTGGTGAAATTATAGTAGTCCAAGTATACTATCAGCACAACAAGATTAACTGCAATTTTCTGAATGTTGTCTTGAATGTTTTGAAATCAGTTTGAAGGAGAACTAATGAGGTGTGATAATGCCTCTTAGTGGTGAAAAAAGTAGAAAAGGCCACTATGCACCTAAATAATCTGGGTATTTCCCTTTATTTAGAAGTAACTTGGCTCACTGTCAGAGATGATTAGTATTCTTAACATTTGCATCACTTGACCTATTGGAGTTCCAATGTTTAGATCAGCAACAAGGAAATTTTATGCTTAATATCAAGACAAAGTCTTTCTAGGCATTGTGACCCATAAAAGCTCAGCTATGCAGTGGTATAAACTCTCTCAAACCTTACATTAGAACTTGGTTAATGGCCAAGGGGCTACAGATGATAAGTCATTTGCCAGTGTGAGGTCAGAAAAAGACAGATAATGAATAATAAATCACCTCACAGTTGAGTGATTATACAGTCTATTCATCACCTAGTTAAACTCATTTGGTAATAGTAAAAGAAAGTATGTTATTAGGTATTAAACGATAAAGTCCAACTCATTTAATCTTCTATTAGGGGTGGATCTTACCTTATAAGAAACACTACCAGGAGACTCTCAAAGTCTCAAAATATTAGACTCATCCCTCAACAAATGTAAAAGATTTCATTATTAAACTGCTGTAGAAATAACATTTAAAAAAGCGTTCGCATTTTTTCTAAATATGTGCTAAAAGAAGAAAATATATCCTTAAAAGAGTCTTATCTGTAACCCAAATGACACATATGTCTTTATATTAACTAAGCACACAATGAAAACCAAAATTAATCCATTATAGAATTCATGCTTTGAAAAAGTTGTTTTGACCAAGAGTTAAACAAAATACTTAACCTTTGAAATAAATTGTGGTCCACGTCGTAAAACCAAATAGAATCATTGTAATGGTAAATGGTATTCCTGCTAAATGGTAAACCAGTGCAAGACTCATGTTTCTTTTTTCAATTAATAAACACAACGACTTGTGTCCCTGTAAATGAATGTATTTCAAAATTGTATATAAATGACCAAAAACACTAGAAAACATTATGTAACTCAGAGAATTTCTGATGTCTCAAACAAACATGTTTAAAACTGACATCATTTTGTAAATAATTTAAAAAGAAAACCTATTATTTTTATGTGTGAATGATTTGAGATACTGATATCTTTCAGTTCATGGTTACATTATCATACAAAATAGTGTTAAAAGCAGCTGATTGTTTTTGACATGGAATGACAGAGTATCTTTGGAATATAATAGGGAACAATATAATTTAACAAGTTTTAATTTCTTCTTCAGCTGAAAAACAAGAAAGACAAAGCATGAGAACAAATTAAAATGTATACAGGTCAAGCATACTATTAGAACTCTTAAGGGAACACATATATATTTTGCATAATTGTATTTCTATAGATACTAGACTAGCTGCTGTGTGGATCCATGTGCTTGGTGAGCTCAAAAACTTAAAGATGTTTTTTGAACATTCTGGCAAAGTGAAGAGAATATGGTTAACATTTCATGTACATATCAAGGTGCATGAATTTTAAAATAGTCAAGTATTTGTATACTTGAAATAGACTCACTATTATGGTAATATATTTTTAAGATTTAAAAATCTTTTATTTTTACAATATATATTTTATTGAATTTTTATGCATTTTACATAATTCATCTTAATCATATTTAGACCCCCTCCCCTATCTGCCCCCCGTATTCCCCCACTGGATTTCATGCATTCTGTCATAAATATTAAGGCCTAGTGTGTCAAGTTTGTGTCCCCATTTGTCCCTCAGTGTGAATACAACCTCTGGGTCCTGTCCGGCCTATCTAGTATCACTCCCATAAAGGAGACCAATACGTCATTACACAGAATTTTATTGTATGTGTATGGGTGTTTTGTATCCATGTATGCAGGTGCCCCACATGCCTGGAAACCCATGGAGGTTAGAAGAGAACATTAGATCCACTGGAACAGTGTTTTCCAGAACTGATAGAGGTTTTGAGAGATGCACAAAATTTACACAAGATTAAGCCACATATAATCTCCAAACGAAGGGTTGATAGTCACAAAGTCCCATGACTAGCTGAGGAGCTATTGGCAAATGACTGCTGCTCAAGGAGGAAGAGTCAGTCTTCTTTAAGAGTGGAGCCCCTGATAGGTCAATTACACTCCAGTGGGTGACCACACACCACATTATGTACCAGCACAAGTTGAACTTGATGGGTTACTAAAAGGCAAAACAAAAGAAAAACAAATAAATGAAGTAGATAGGAAAAGGTGTTGTAGATCTGGGATGTTACAGGGAGGAATGGTGGATGAATATGATCAAAATACATTATATGAAATTCTAAAAAAATCAATAAATACATAAAAAGAAGTGATGCTGTGATGCTGTTTTGCTGTTTCAAATTTTGTAAAGGGTCTTTCTGATCTTTCTGTTTTAGCATCAAAACCAATCTATGAAGACCTGGAAATAACATCAGTCGTGAAATTGAAGCAAATGTATACTTTATTTCAGTTTTATATCTTTTTAAATGTTAGAATTAAAATTTGTTGCCATGGACAAAACGATAATCTTTTTCTTAACCATGAATAGTAATGTCTCTCAAAAGTAACAGATAAAAATTGTCTCTATCTCTTTCTGTCACTCTCAATCTGTGTGTATAACTTTCCTCCTACTTACCTAAGAGTTATACTTCGGTAAAATTCAGTGTATACTAAAATTTTGAAAATTTGCATTTGTGCACAAATGAGTTTATTTTCCTGCTTAGATAATTACAATAAAATTGACACTTACCTCAATCCCTGTGTCATGTGGAGCTGTTGCCTCCTGTGTGGAAATTCTCCACATAAAGTGAATGTCCTTACATCTCTTGACTTCCACCCATTCAATGTAATCTATACCTTCTACATCTTCCCTATCAATATTTGAACCAAAAAATATTCCTTCTTTCCTTCCTTCCTTCTTTCCTTCCTTCCTTCCTTCCTTCTTCCTTCTTTTCTGTTCTTTCTTTCTTTTTTTCCTTTTTTTTTGAGACAGGATCTCACTATGTTCCTTTTTTGCCTTGGCTACTAGGAAACCCAAAATCAGTTCTGTTTGCATTTTTGTGCCAGAGACACAGAGATGCACTTTGTATTGCAGGCTTTCCTGGAAAACATTATATAGTTTTCTATCCTTAACGTCTTAGTTTCTGGGATTACAAGTATTTCTCATCAAATCTGGCCCTCCAGATTTTCTTTTTTATTATTTTTGTTCTCTGAAAATTTTGTACTTATACATATAAGGCATTATTATTGCTCCCACCCCACCCTCTTATATCTCTCTATATACTTTTACCACCCTCCATCTTTCTTAATTATCCTTTTATGCACATTCATGTCTTTTTGTACTGTGTCTCTCTTGGTTAGATTAGTCTTTTGTGTTGCAATGGAATTGGAGCTATCTGATAAAATCTGGTGAGAATAGCACGAATTACACAGCTGAATGCAGCTGCTCCCCATCTCATTAGACTTAATCTATCTGTAACTTTGGTGGTAAGGGGTAGGTGTCATGATCCCCTCCCTCATGTACCATTATTGTTGCATGAGCAAGTCTTGTGACAGTACATTGCAACTAATAACAGTTGGTATGACTTTATGATTACATTGGTTCTGCTGTATCTATAAGATGGAAGTTCTCTCCCTTTCACTTTATATTTAGTTTCTCATTCCTTTTTTTCTAAAATCTCCTCTGAGCCTTAGATTGATTAATACAAATGACTTCTTTACTCAATTATTTTCAGTATCTTCAGTAGTCATGCGTCTCTGCATTCACTATTGTTCACTGGAAACAGAAGCTTCTTTGACTGGGCCGAGAACAACCTTTTTCTTTTTTTAAAAAATATTTTATTTATTATTTTTATTTTGTGTGTATGCATGTATTGCCTGCATATAGGTTAGTGCACCTCGTGCACTGCCTGCAGAGGACAGAACAGACTGTAGGATCCCCTCAGAGGACAGAAGATGCTGCCGGATACCCTGGAACTGGAGGTACAGACAGTTATTAGCTGCCATGTGGGTGCTGAGATTTGAACCCAGGCTTTCTGCAAGAATAGTCAGTGTTCTTATCCACTGCAGTATCTCTCCAGCCCTGAGAGTAACCTTTTTCTAATGGTATAAATATAAATACTTAAAAGGCAGTTTGATATATTTATATAGCTAAACACAAATAGTAATTTCTCTCATTGGGCCTATGACATATGAGGCATGGGGTTTTTCCCAGGCTTATAGGATCAGATATGAAGTCTCTTATGTGGAGAAGGCCTCAAATCCAGTCAGAATGTGATTGGTTATCAAATTACCAGTCATGCCATTACTGCACATGTGTGTGGGTACATTGTTCCTGATAGGTTGGTGTTATAGTTCTTTGAGTTCACAGCAGGATAAGACTGTTGATAAAAATTTTCCTTCAGTAACTACATATTACTTTCTGGTAATTCAAAATCTAGCCAGTTGGAGCTAGGTTTCCAACTCAGTTCCAGCTTGATCCATTTACACATTGCAACAATATGTAGTGTCTTCAGCAATAAGATCTTATTAACTAGTTATATTGTCAACCCAAGTAGAAAGGCAAGATCCTGTATTGTTTGTAGAGCCTCTGGGGCCTCCCTAACCAATTACTCCTGTGGAAGTATCCATCACCTGACACTGGAATTCTTTATTTTGTTGCTGGTTCTCGAAACAAAACTATCTAGCAATACAGTGAATCTCCTTTCATATTCCTTTTATGTTTTAACTGGGTAGAAAATAAAATGTTTCTATTTGACTTTTACATATCACCTGTCTTTTTTTTTTATTAATCTTCCCCTCACAGTTACTTTGCCTTCCCACTTGCCTCTAAACCCCTCCCAGTTTAACTCTTTCCAGTCCTTGTGCTTCATTTCTGTACTTTCATATTATCTCCCCTTCCCTTAAGATTCTCCCCCACATTGATCTCTTTCTAGCTACATGCTTTCCACAGGTACTGCAAGTTAAATACATAAAATCAAAGAACACATGCTAGGGTCTACACATGAGAGAGAACATGTAGTGTCTGTCATTCTATGCCTGGGTTACCTCTCTCAGTATAATTTTCCAGGTTCACCATTTACCTGCAAATTTCATGATTATATTTCTGTTTACAGATGAATACAATTCTAGTTTGTATCTAAACCACATATTCATTATACGATCATATGTTGAAGTATATCTAGCCTAATTATATTTCTTATCAGTTGTGCAAAAGGCAGCAGTGAGTATGGGTGTGCATGTATTTCCACAGTAGGATCTAGATTCCTTTGGGTATATGTCCCCAAAATGTATAGCTGTATCACATAATATTTTCATTTATAGTTTAAATAGCCTACCAGATGGATCTTCAAAGTGGGTATAGTAGTTTACACACCCACTAGCAGTATAAAAAGGTACTGATTTGGTCACAACCAAGATAGCATTTGCTGTCATTCACATTCTTAATGATGAATGATGGCCATTCTTACTGAAGTGAAATGTAAAATTATGGTCCTTTTAATTTTCATTCTCCTGATAGGCAAGGATATTGAACACTTTAAAAAATATTTACCAGACATTTGTATATCTTCTTTTGAGAAATTTCTGTTCAGCTTCCAAGTAGAATTTTCTTTTTTCTTTGGTATTTTGTTTTCTGAGTTCTTTGTATATTCTTGAAATCAATCCTCTGTCAGGTGAAAAGCTCAGAAAAAAGACTGAAAGTTCTCTTTCTTTTCTTGAAGCTTTTTAATTTTATGAAATCCCATTAGAAAATTATTGGTTTTCTTTCCTGTAAGACTGGATTTTTAAACTTTATCGAAATTTTGCTAATACATACAACACATTTTATCATATTTAGACCTCATTCCTTATCTGCATCCCTTTTATAGAAACCCTCCCCCAGATTTCATGTACTTTATCATATATGTTAAAAGCTATTGAGCCAAAGTTCTGTCCCTTAATGTCCTTTGGCATGGGTTCATCAACTGGAACCTGATCTATCTATCTAGCAGAAAACTGCCCCTTTTCCAGCAGTTATCAGTTGCCAATAGTTCAACTATGATTGTGACTTATTTCCTATTTCCTAACATATATACCAATAATTTGTCTGCCTTGAGCTCCTGTGAATCTTGTATATACTGTTGCCATTACGTGAGTTCATATGAGTGACTTTTCAGCTGTTTGAAAAACTGTTTCCGTGTGGTCATCCATGACCTCTGGCTCTTCCAATCGTTCCACGCTCTCTTCTACCTGATCCCTGAAACTTGGGTGACAGGGATTTGATATAGGCATATTATTCAGTGAACGCACTCTATAGTCTCTTATTTTCTGAACTTAGACTAGTTGTACCATACTGGGTTAATCACCATCTGCTGCATAAGGAAACTTCACTGGTGGGATTTTACATATTATATAATTTTTTATATATAATTTCTACTAAGTTCTTTAAGCCTTAGGTGGAGATATTTTGTAGTTGTCACTAGGACTGGATAACTCATAGACACTTATTCTTTGTGCTTGACCATTTGTAGAACTTTGTTAGAATCTCCATTTGTTGCAAAAAGAAGCTTCTTTGATTAATGGTAAGAGGTCTACTTTTCTTTAAATAAAAGGACATGTATTTATAAGACAGTAAGAAATTTTGTTGGTTTAGAGAAGTGACAACAAAAGATTTTTTTCTTGGACTTATGATCTCTCCAATGGTATGTATTTGAATATGGTTACAGAATCACACATGAGTTCCCTGTCATTGAACTGGCCTTAAGTTCAATTAGATAGATGCTTATTACTCCCAAGATAATAGTGCCACTACTTCTTCCAGTAGAGATCATTTGCTGGGCTTGTCATTTGACAAAGGTGCCAAAAATACACACTGGAGGAAACACAGCATCTTCAACAAATGATGCTAGGAAAACTGGATCTCCATGTGTAAAATATTGAAATAAGACCCATATTTGTCTCCCTGCACAACTTTCTAATTCAAATGCATCAAAGACTTAAACGCAAAACCTGAAATATTAAATTCTTAGAAGAAAACATAGGCAGTACCCTACGATACATATCTGCAGAAAAATACTTTCTAAATTAGACAAATTAAGAAATGGAACCTCATTAAACTAAAAAACTTCTTCACAGCATCTGATCAAGAGGAAATAAAGCCTATAGAGTGGGAGAAAATTTTACAGCTATGCATTTGATGGAAAATTAGTATACAGAATATACAAATAACTTAAAAAACAGAATCAAGAAAACAAATGACCCAATTAAAAAATGAGCAATGAATCCAAACATTTCTCAAAAGATGAAGTAATAGTGGCTACAAAATTCCTTCAAATTGTTCAACAAGTATAGTAATTAGAGAAATGCAAATTCCAGCTACTTAAAATTGCCATTGTTTCCCAATAAGTTTGAGTAAAATCAAGAGAAAAAAATGACACCAAATGCTGGTGAGGATATTTGCTCATGAATTGCTTGTGGAATTGGAAACTGGTACAACATCTATGGAAATCAGTGTGCAGAATTCTAAAGAAGTAAAGATAGATCTACTATGATCTGGCTATACCACACCTTGGCATATGCCCAAAGGACTAAAATTCTACTACAGAGATTCTTGCGCAGTCATGCTTGTTTCTGCTCTTTTTCCAATACCTAGGAATTAGAAAATGTGTTACATTGACACAATGTAGTTCTACTCAATGATAAAATGGATGGAAGTAGAAACTATTAAACTAAGTTAAGCAACACAGAATCAGAAAAAAATTACATATGTTCTCTCTCATTTGTGGATCTTCTCTGTTAGATTCTGATTTTTAAAATGCTTACCTATACCTAGAAGTTACTGTATATACCCTGCTTTTTTCTCTAGCAGTTTCACAGTCTCAGTTGTTAGACTGAGGTCCTTGATTCATTTAGAGTTGAGTTTTATATAAAGTAAGTGGTGAAGATCTAGTTTCATTCTTCTATGTGCTGATATCTAGTTTCCTCCACACCATTTATAGAAGAAGCTGTTCTTTCTCAGGTTTACCATCTAAAAAAAAATCATGTGCCTGTCGTTTAGTAGATTTATACCTGAATCCTCTATTACGTTTTACTTGTTTACATGTCTGTTTTGTTTCAGTATCATGTTCTTTGTAGTAAATATGGCTCTGCATTATAAGTTGAAATCAGGAATGACAATGTCTCTACCAGTACTCAGATATAGTTTTGCATTGGTTGTCCTTTTTGCTTTGGCTATCATAGTTCTTTTCTGCTTCTGTGTTCATTTTTGGATTTTTTTTTCTGTGTGAAAATTGGCTCTGTAATTTTATTTGGAATTGTATTGAAGCTGTAACTTGCCTTTGGTAGGATGGACATTTACTAAATATTGATTTTTCAAATCCGTGAGTGTTTTTTCCATCTTTTATCTTCCTCAAGTACTTGAATGTTTTAAAGATTTTATTCTAGAGGTCTTTTATTTCTTTGGTCACACTTATTTCTGGGTGTTTTTATTTGTTTTAGTTTTGGTAGCTACTATAAGTTGGACTGTTTATCTTATTTATTTTTTCATGTTTATAACTGGCGTATAGAAAGGATACTGATTTTTGAGTATTAGTTTTACAACTTGCCACTTTACTGAAAGTGATAATCAATTCTAAGAGGCTTGTTCTTAGTGTTGTTTTGTTTGTTGTTGTTGCTGTTTTTGATGTTTTGACATCTTAGATTCTCTTATGTAAAAAACAACAACAACAAAACAAAAACAAAAACAAAATCCCCTTTCAAACATGGATCTTGTTTCCTAATCTACTCTGCCAGTCTCAGTTTTTTTTGTTTTAATTTTATTTTCTGAATTGTGTGTGTGTGTGTGTATGTATGTATGTATGTATGTATACAGCTATGTGCACATGCATTTCTGTACATGCATAGCTAGAAGAGGACAGGGGGATTCCTGAGGCAACAGGCAGGCTGGGACAGAGTCTCCTGCACTGCAGGCATGGTGGTAAAGATTACCTAGGCATGTGATGAGGAGGCCAAGGAACAGGACTCTATTGTTTCATGTCTTTACCCTTCCAGTTTTGAGGATCAGAGCAAAAAGGAATGTTCCTAAGTCAGTACGAAGTGGAACTGGGGTGTTTAATGTCATTTATCCTACCACAGATTGGATCTGAGCAGAAAGGGTGGGTTCTTAGGTGGTGGGGTCCAAGATAATAGTGTTTCCAGGATTTTACATTGCCACCAACATAGGGTGGTTCAGCAGGTGAGATTCCTGAAGTAGCAGAGTAAGTTGTGGAGTCACAAGGGAGCAGGACTGGTATTTTTTGGCAGGTTTTACACTGCAAGCCACTGGATCGAAGTGGTATGAGAGGTAATGAGGCCAAAATCAGTGAGGTAGCCCAATTTCTTTCAAGAAAAAAAAAAAAAAAAGAAATTATGCCATTGACAACAGATGGCTGAGCTCCATCACATTCATGGATTTAAAAAGTGCTGGCTTTCAATTTGTAGCATTGTCTTATCATATGAGAAAGAAGGTATTTTTTCATCATCTACCCATAAGGTTGGGCAACAAGGGAGGCTCTTTTTCATATGATAAATATGCCTAGTACATCTTGAGGAAGCATAAGATATTGTTGGGTATAACATTCATTAAATTCTTCAGAAACACAGCAGCTAAAGTTCAACAGGATGATTTGTAAGTGTGTGTTGGCGTATTTGTATCAATTAATGTTCATTTTTCTCTGAAAAGAGTTTAACAATATTAACTACATTCAATCTTAGATAACAAAAATATATAGATACAGGAAAATAATTTCATTGCATAATCAAAAGGTAGCTATTTTCAACTTTTGCAAACACAAATGAACACACTTTTGTATTTTACTTGTGGAATTTTTTTAATGGCTTGAAAACTGTCTTTCTAAAAATTTTCATCTGTAAATTAATATACTCTTTTGAGGTAAATATCTTATTTCTAAATTCATTTCTTACTTTATATTTGATTTGCTTTTGTCTAAAGATCCTTGAAAGCGCAGTTGAGGAACTAGACTTGATTCCTTGATTAAGAGTCCATACTGCTCTTACAGAGGACCCAAGATTGAATCTTAACAACTACATCAGGTAGTTAACAGTCATCTCTAACTTCAGCTCCAGAGAGGTCTCACACTTCTAAACTCCGTGAGATCAGTCCCATTCACGCTGCTCCAGGGCTCACATTAGTAGCCTTAGCTAGTTAGAACCCTAACCTTGTTCTCATTAGCCCTCCCTGGGCCTACTCTCCTTCCTGCTGCCCAGGAAGGAGAGCACCAACTAGTCTAGTGATCAGCCAGATTCTATCCACGGGGTCATCATCTTCCTGTTTTGGGAACAGCCCCATTTCTGCTGCACCATGGCTTAAATCTATTCAGCTTAGGTAGTTAGAAATGGCCCACCCTCCCCTCTTCAATCCTCCTTGGGCATAGACCCCTTACTGCTGCCATTGTCAAAGAGCATTGCAGAAGTCTGGTAAGCTGCCAGATCCTTTGGACTCTTTGCCCTCCTGGAAAGCACCCAGATAGCTGTCCTGGAAAAAGCTGGTCCCTCCAATAAAAAAATCAGAAGTGAGAACTTGAAGCACAGACCAAGTATCTATTCAAAAAACAGTCAGAGAAACAAAAAAGTTATATCAACAGTAAAAATGGAACTGAGCTTTAGAGGCTGGGGAGATTATTCAGTGGTTAAGAACACTTGCTATGCTTCTAGAGGAACTGGGTTCGATTCCCAGCACCCACATGACAGCTAATAACCATCCATAACTCTATTTCCAAGGGATCCAACACACTCTTCTGGCCTCTGCGGGGCATTGCATGCACATGGTGCACTTATACACATGCAGGCAAAACACACATGCACATATACAAAAAGACTGAAAAAAATACCTCCAAAATTTACTTTAAAAAGGCAGGCTAGAATTTCATGCAAGACACAGAACCAGGTCCCAATGTAAAAATGAAAATAATATGAAAAATCAAGATCATATGTCCCCACTAAATCTCATCAATCCTATAGAAGTGTTCTAAAATAAGAATTACCCAGAAGAACACTAGGACACAGAATTTAAAATAATTATAAACATGATCAAAGAACTAAAGGACTTTAACACACAAACAATACAGCAAACTAAAAGAAGATAGGAATGAACTCCTGACTGAAGCTCAGGAAAATACAAATACATAAGGCTGAAAGAAACAAAAAAAAAATTCAGGATTTGAAAAGTGAATTGATGAAAGACACAGAAAAGTTTCAGAAAACTCAGGGTGAATTGAAGATGGAATTGAAAAACACAATAACCCTATTTAAAATAACAGAAGAAAGCCTCACCAGATGAATGAACTGAGTGGAAAATAGAATATCAAAACAAGACAAATAAGCTAAAGATTGGACTGTTCAAGCAAAGAATATGAAAAAAAGAAAAGGAATATAAAGTAAATATCAGACACTGTAAAAAGAGTAAACCTATTAATAACAGTCATAAAAGAAGGAGATCTTCAGGTCAATGTCATTGACTAGATCTCCAAACAGGATCATAGTGGAAAACACCCCTAATTTAAAGAAACACTTAGCTATGTAGAAATACAAGAAGCACACAGAAGAGCAAATAGAACCAGAACAGATATTCCATATGGCATATTATAGTAAAAAGATAAAAACAATAAATATACAGAACAAGGAGAAAGTACTGAAAGTTGAAAGAGAAAGTCAGCATGTTAAAAAACCAATTAGAGTTACAGCTAAATTTTCAATGCAAACTTTCAATCGAGAAGAGTCTGTAGCAAAGTATTCTAAGTTTTAAATTATCATGGATTCCAGCCCAGACTATTTACCTAGCAAAATTATCATAGTCAAGGGGAAAGAAAAAATCTTCCAAGATACTAATAGCCTGAAAGAATTCATGTCCATCAAACCAAACTTACAGAATACTCAAAGCCATGGGAAAGGCTGAAGAAAGCAATACTCGTACCCAAGAGGTGTGATTAGTCATACTCTACTGAAAGAAAATAGATGAAGTTATCATTGCCAAAAATTAAAATAGAACCAAAAACACAAAGATGAAATGATAGTAACAAATACACATATTTCAATAATAATGAAATTTCAGTGGCCTCAACTCCCTGATAAAAACACATAGAATAGTTGAATGAATTAAGGAAAAAAAATAATCTTTCTGTTGTCTACAAATCACTCAACTTCATGGATAAGCAACATGTTCTGGTGAAAGGATGGAAAAGTATTTCAAGAAAAATGGTACTAAGAAATAAGCAGGCCTTGTGATCATATTAAAAACTAGACTTCAAATTAAAATTACTCAGAACAGATACAGGGCACTTCATTATGATCAAGAAAACATCCACCAAGTTGACATTAAAATTTTCTACACATAGATAGATAGATATTTATAGTTTTATATATATAAAGC